>NC_092722.1:148535893-148864686 GCF_047496885.1 Scyliorhinus torazame | reverse complement strand
CTCTCTGGCTGACTGGCCTCAGCCGCAGTGAATCTGACGTACTTTCCTATCCTCTTGAGCAATGCCGTCATCACCTCCTTTATGCAGCTAATAGGGACATCCTGCAAAAGCCATTTTTGGAACCCTGGAATTGAACAGAGGCTTAGAAATTCAGTGATTTTCGGGGCCATTGGCATCAGGATCTCACATTATCCCAACAAACTCAGGTCTATTCGGGTATTATGGAGCAGAGACACGTGACTTTCTGCCTTGAGAGGTATTGTCTCTTCAGGCACTGCCTTTCTGACATCTGCAAGTAGGTAACCCTGGTCTTGTGCACTCTTGAATACATTTGGGGCATGTGACTCCTTCTCCTTTGCTGCCTGACGATCTGTCCTTGTTGCGCCTCCTGTTGGGTGGTCTGCAACATTATGTGCAGCATGGTGCTCATCAACATTGCAGCAACTAGCCTCCCCTCCAACACATGCGGACGTAGGAAGACTGTGTGGATTACTCCCACACTGTCATTGCTTCATCCTTCCTTACAGACTGATGTGTTAGGCAGGTTGGTTCGATGTGGACGGCACTCGATGCAGGATAGTTAGAAACAGATGTCTAACACAGGAGAAGATCGAACACTGTTTTATTCAACTAGATGAACTGCTGTACATATTCAGCTGTGGGTCGACACTATACTGATCTGACTAGTGACCTTGTAGTAGCCTGACCAGACTTACTAGCTACCGCATGGTGTTTGCACTGTGCTAGCTCGTGGACTCTGACTGTCTCAGTTGCTGGGTCCCGAGAGAGCAGGAAACCTTGTGCTCTCTGGCTTTATAGTGGTAGTGTCCTGTCTGGTGATTGGCTGTGCTGTGTTGTATGCTTACTGGTCATCCTATGTGTCAATCACTGCCTGTTTGCATCTCATTATATACATGAGTGGATATTATGACACAGACAGCCTCCACGGTGTTCTCCACCCAGCTCCTCAGGCCCGTAAGGCCACTTTCATGAATGGCCCCTCTACACCTCAATTGTGTGCTGCCCCTTTGGACCCACTACTTCTTTGCTATGAGCTTATTGACTGAGACTCTGCCCCTCAGACTCTCCGGTCTGCAATGTTTTAAACAGAAAAAAAGCCTCCTACATTGCTCGCCTACCCATGCGTCAGCCTCCTCGAAGGCAAAAGAACACTTAGAGTGAGTCAATGAAACCACTCATAAGTCATCAGCATTCACTGGTCAGATTACTGAAGGCATGGGAAACCTCTGCGAGTTGCACATTGGGGCAGAAAGTCAGTGAGGGATTGGAGTCGCGTAATTGTTATTACATTTAAATGAAGCTTGAATTTACCTGAACCTTGCAGCCTTGTTCAGGTTAAGGAAAACTACACCTCATAAAACCTGTGTTGTGAATTGGACATGGGGCCTCACATCGATTTTCTGAACATAAAGAATGAAGATATCGACTTTGGTGATGGGGATGTGTTGAGAAGTCACACATCAGGTGGCTCTCCTCCCACAAACCTGAAAAATAGGCAACTTTTGCCTGAAAAACATGCGAAAACAATACAATCATCGCCACACCACTAACAAAACACAGAAGGAGGAAAGGATGCCAAACAACAGCCAGTCCAGAGGACGAGTGGAGGCCAGGAGTGGAAAAAGCCTGGACAAAGAGCAAACTACTGAACCGGCCGACGCACAAGGCGGCAAATCTCAGACTTCGCCAGAGCGAGAGGGACCGACTCACCGCACGAGAAGCCCCCCCACATCAGGGGATGGGTGGAGTATGTTTCTCTCAAGAGAATTGAGGGAACATTGAGAAGAAACAAAATCGAATATACAAGCTGCAGTGAAGAGTGCGGAGGCCAAAGCCCTGGCGACCATGCAGGTGGCCCTGGGCAAAGCTGAAAAGTGACTGGAGGCCCAGGAGGTAACGATTAAAGAGCTGGAAAGGGCTGCAATGGAGCAGAACGACAGGATCATCGCCCTGGAAAAGGAGGTGGCAAGGCTGGTTGCGACACAAAGCAACCTGAGAGGAAAGGTTGTGGAAGAGGACAACCGGTTGAGGCGACTAACCTACGAAACGTGGGCCTATTGGAGGGGATCAAAGGTAGGAACCCCACAGACTATGTGGCCCAAATGCTGGGCAACCTGGTGGGAAGGGACAGCTTCCCCAACCCGCAAGAAATTGACAGAGCACCGGTCTCTCCGACCAAAGCCCAAAACCGGGGAACAGCCGAGGGCGATAATTGCAAAGATGCACCGGTACCAGGATCGGGAAAGAATCCTGCACTGGGCTAGGCAGTCCAAAAACTGCAGCTGGGAAGGTCACAAGTTCCGGATATACCAGGACATTGGGGCTGACATGGCCAAGGATCGGGCCGAATTTAACAAAGCGAAGGCCGCACTGTACAGAACGGAGTAAGGTTTGGAATGCTGTACCCAGCCCAATTCTGGGTCACATATCAAGGCAGGGAGCACGTTTTCATGGACCCTACGGATGCCGACAAGTTTGTCGCAGAGAAAAGACTGGAGAAGCGGAAGCAGGGGCAGCGATGAAAAGCCCGCAGGATGAGGCTCTTATAACCCAATGTTTTAACAAAAAACGTTTTCTCCCTTTTACAGTCTATACAGCCAACAGTAGACCATTGCCACAGCGACTGCTTTATGTGGGAGAGCACTGCCTCGTTTTGAAGACGAGAGCGGTAAGAGAGAGAAGGGCAATCAAGTACAGCTAAGCACAGGGGAAGGTGGGGGAAATGGCAGACAGGGAGCCCAGAGATTGGGCAATGGGAGGAAGAGCAACTACTCCCGGGATTCATGCAGGAGAGAGAGAGGCTGCGGTGTGCCCCCCCCCCCCCCGCAAGGGGGAAGGTACCTGGTGGGGGAGGAGGGGTGCAGACAATGGGTACGGAAGGATAACTAGGGGAGGAAACAGGAGGAAAGGGGAAGAGGGGACCAGCTACAGGGTAAGGGAGGAATAAGACAGCCGTTGGGGGGAAAGAAGATTTCATAAGGGAGAGATGGATGAAGAAAGGTGGAGGGCAGTAGACTGGCTACAATAGGCCACACGTGGTGACCTGGAACAAAATGGCGCTGCAAGCAACCATTTTGGAGGGTCCCCGGACAAAGGCAAACCCCGTAGTGCAGGGGCCCGACCTTATGGGGAGAATGGTGACCGCGGCCGATTTGGACGGCCCCCTAACAAAGGAAAACCCGGGAGTGCAGGGGGGGCGTCCAACAGGTAAGTGTGGTTGATCCCGCAGGAATGGGGGACAAAAACCCCCCCATCAGGATAGTCACCTGGGTGGGCGGCATGTAGCGCAGTGGTTATCAGCACTGAGGACCTGGGTTTGAATCCCGGCCATGGCTTACTGTCCATGTGGAGTTTGCACATTCTCCCCATGTATGCGTGGGTTTCACCCCCACAACCCAAAGATGTGCAGGTTAGGTGGATTGGCCATGCCAAATTGCCCTTTAATTGTAAAATAAAAAATAATAATTGGGTACTCTAAATTTTAAAAAAAGGATAGTCACCTGGAATGTCAGGGGACAATGGCCCAGTGAAAAGATCCAGTGTCTTAGTCCACCTGAAAAGTATGAAAGCTGACATAGTCTTCCTCCAAGAGACACACCTGTGGGAGAAGGACCGACTGCGGGTAAGGAAGGGCTGGGTGGGACACACCTACCATTCCAGCTACGGGTGGAGGGTAGGGGGATAGCCAGTCTACTAAATAAGAGGACTATGTTCACAGCGTCAAAGACGGTTACGGATTCAGGGGGGCGGTACGTAATGGTCAGCAGTGTCATAGACGGGGCACCGGTTGTCCTTGTTAACGTGTACACTCCCAACTGGGATGACATGGAATTTATAAAGAAGACCATGGCGGAAATGCCCAACATAGATACACACCAACTGATCATTGATCATGGGGGAGGGGGGGGGGGGGGGGGCGGCGGTGGGGGGCTACTTTTAGTGTGTACAGGACCCAAGGATATACAGGTTGAATCCCAACACGGGAAAGACCTTGAATATGACAAAGGAACTCAACCTATTCATGGAGCCATTTAAACAGGCTCAACACAAATTCTGCTACCTGGGGATCCAAATTGCTCATGACTGGACAGGGATCCGCAAGTGGGACCTGACCAGCTTGACGTAGGAAGTAAAAAAGGACCTGCAGAGATGGAACACACTCCCACTCTCCCTGGTGAGGGACAAAATGATTATGGCGTTTGTATGGGGCGGGCTGGGGAGGGGGGGGGGGGGGGGGGGGCGGGGGGATGGGGGGGGGGGTGGTTGGAGAAAGAATGCAAGGAACCCAATGAGAGTACTGCAGAGAACGAGAGCCACGGGAGGTCTAGCCCTCCCAAACCTGCAATATTACCACTGGGCAGCGACTACAGAGAGGGTAAAGTGGTGGATAAAAGAGGCAGAAGCTGAGTGGGTGCTTATGGAGGAGGGCTCCTGCAGAGTGACCTCCCTCCAGGCCCTTGCCACAGCAGCACCCCTATCCCCACCGAATAAATATTCAATGAGCCCAATGGTGGTAGCAATACTCCAGTCGTGGAACCAACTGCGATAGCATTTCAGGTCCGACAAAGCTCCCTCCGCAACAACCACAGGTTGACGCCGGCAACTATGAACGCCACCTTTGAAAGGTGGCGACAGCTCTGGGGAGGGGGACGATGACATGTACGGGTGACTGCTAATTGGGCCCAACACCCAACTGGTTGAGACGAGGGAGAAATGGGAGGAGAATTTGGGGTTTGAAATAGGGTTGGGATCTGGAGTGAAGCACTGCACAGGGTCAACTCCACCTCCACGTGCGCAAGCCTAAGCCTAACACAGTTAAAAGTGGTACACAGAGCCCACTTAACCAGAACCCGAATGAGCAGGTTCCTCCCGGAGGTGGAGGATAGGTGTGAATGGTGCCAAAGCGGCCCGGCCAACCACACCCACACGTTCTGATCTTGCCCCAGACGAGAAAATGTCCAAGGTGGTCGGGATGATGGTGGAGCCATGCCCGAGAGTGGCAGTCTTCGGGGTATCAAGACAGCTAGATGTCTTCATGGGGAGGAGAGCCGATGCCCTTGCCTTTGCCACCCTAATCGCCGCTGAAGAATCCTGTTCGGCTGGCGGTCAGCAGCACCGCCCAAAGCTGCAGACTGGCTGTCCGACCTATCAGAATTTCTCCGAATGGAGAAAATTAAATTTGCCATCCGAGGGTCGGAAGAAGGCTTCCACAAAACGTGGGGGCCATTCACATGATTTTTCCAAGACCTGTTTGTAGGCAACAACTAGGGAGCAAAAGAACAGGAGGGGGTAGCCATGATACAGTAAGGAAGATGAGGGCAGGGAGGGTGGGGGCAGGGAAACTTGGAACTCAACCAAGCCCAACAAGAAAAACATGAGACCACAAAGTGGGAGGGGGGCAATTTCAACAACCTGAACCATAGTGGGGGGGGGAAACAAAGAGAAAACCGGTGGGAAGCAAAACTCAGGGAACCACAATCGCCACTGTAAATATTGTAACGAGGAAAAAGAAAGGAAACTGCGATATAAGTATGTAAATATTTGAAGTCGATATATGTGTAAATATCTTAACTTTTATCTTTTGCTTTCTCGCTATTTTTATATCTGTTTTATATACCAAAAGCTCAATAAAAATATATAAAAAGAAGAATGAAGATAATGTTGAGTACAGATGAAAAGCAGTTAAAAAATATGAAAATGTAACTACAGCTGTCTTCATATATTTTTATTTTGACTGGGATTATATCCTCACCTTCATTCCCTTGTTGCAAAACAAACTTGAATAAAGATGCAAAACAAACCTCATTGAAACACATCTTGGGTACTAAGAATTGTAGTCAGCATCACTCCACCACAGGCTTCAGAGGCCAGCATATAACCCGTCAATGGGATAACGGTGAAGGCCCAACTTGCCCCATCATCCAACCCGGCAGCGGGTTTTCACGTTGGTCAGGAACATGTCTGGATCAACGTGGCGTGCTAGTGTCAGCACTTACTCGTGATCTTTGGGATGGAAGATGGAAGCTTCCAGCAACCGCCCCTGGAACTCCACATGCAGCAGGTGCTGGGTGAAGCATCTACACCATGGATATTCTATCTTCAGGTTATTCCAGGAGATGGATCTTCTACAGAATCTTCCAGGAGATGGATATTCTATCTTCAGGATCTTCCAGAAGATGAATGTTAGACGTTTTAGTTGCTGAGATATGAAGAGTCTAAAGTTCTGCTCCTTTTTCACAAACACACATTTATTTCATTCCAACAGCCTTTGCACAAAACTCTAACTATACATCACCTAACTGAGGCCACCTGAAACCCCTTTACATATCAGTGTCAATTAATAGATACTTAACATAAATGAGACAACTAATTGCAATGTCTCTTAACCCATTACTTAACAGTCTCCCCTTCCTTGGAGAAAAAAATAATAATTAGGTGAAAACAAAATTTCAAGAAACTCAAGAACACACACATGATTTCTCCCCCTTTTTTTTTGGACGAGAAAAAAAAACAGTCACAGAAACAAGCACCCTTCATTAACAATATCCAAAAGTTTCTGTGAACTCGCCCCTTTTTTCGTAAAACAGTCTGACAGTTGATAGCTCCTGTTGACCCATTTAATTTTTGTTATTTCCCCTCTGTCCAACATCTGCTTCAAACTTGCGATGTCTATCCGTAATTTCTTCTCATTTACCATTTTTGTAGAGTGCACATTTTCCCACAGGGATTTATTGTCAATGTGACAGTCAATAGGTATATTACCCAAATCCCCTAATCCCAAAATTTCTGTCAATATCATTCTTATATAAAAGGCCATATCCACCGCCTCTACAAATCGCCTCAGCAGCCAAAGTGCTTTTTACCACTCTCCTTATTTTCTTTGTTTCCCACACAAGCGGGCAACATTTACCATTGTTCCCCAAAAGGAAAATTATAAAACCTCCTGCGCTTAAAACCCCATCACATAAATTAACGTAGGATGCATCAATATAAACTATAAGTTTCAAGTGCCTAAGGTCACCTAAAACCAGGAACTTTAAAACAGGAACTTTCTGTGTCCTGCATTTTTAGTTTGGCCAACGCTTTATTTGCTCTTATTATGTCTTCCACTTTGGGATCATTCATTTTTGTACTCAACTCTAAGACATCAAAACTCACGTCCGATCTAGTCTGTCTACCTAACCAGTTCAGTTGCCCAATTAAATTTCGCAGTTGCTCTTTTTCTATCTTTGAAACCATTGCGTCTTTTTGTGAAACTCGGCCACGACTAATTGCTATTGGGCTGATGCTTTCCATATAAGATTGCTGACGTAAAGTTGCCCCTAACTTAGTCTGTCCAATTTCCAGTCCAATATATTTAAATGCACCGGAAGCCTGACTTCCAACCCTGAATTCTTTCCTCAAACCAGAGATTACAAAAGCTTCAAAATCACTAGTCCCACCCCACAAAAGATCATCGACATGCATCATAAAAATGCCAGAAAGATTCCTTTATAGTGCCAGTAAAACATTGCAGGATCTGCCTTCAACTGGCAACAGCCTAACTTGAACAAAACTGACCTTACTGAAAAATACCAGACTCTAGATGCATCATTTAATCCACATACACATTTGTTCAACGTCCAGAGTACCCCCTTCTGTGTTAGCTGCTTCTTTAGGAGGACGGAGAAAAATGTCTCTCTGGAGCTGATGCCCCTGCAAAAAGGCAGCTTTTAAATCTATAGATTTGCATTCCCATGCCTTTGTGGCTAATAGAGCCAAGAAGATCTTTAAAATAACCTTTCCTGCTGTAGGTGAATCTACCCTGAAATCCTTATCTTCTAAGTTTTCTTCAAATCCCCTTGCCACAAGCCTGGCCTTTGCCTTAAAAGTTCCATCCGAAAGAACCTTTTCCGTACAAATCCATCTATGGGATAGAGCTCTTTGTCCCCTATCCGGTACTTCTGTGTGTACCCCAAATTCTCTCCAACTATGCAATTCTTGCTGTTTAGCTTCTTTGATAACTTTTTCATCTAATTTATTTGAAGCCACCAAAATCTCATATGCATGTGGGCTTCTACTCCTATTAGTATTCGTAGTCCTACTCATGTTCCGAGATCTTGATAAACTACGTTCCCTCTCCCGCCTGGTATCTCGTTCTGTACTGCTACTGCTTGATCTTTCCCTTCTGCTGTGGGATGTCCTTTCACTAGTTCTCGACCTTTTCCTGCAGACCTGTTCACTATCCGATGTACTATCTGAACTGGCACTGCGTTTCTGTGCCCTCCATTTTTGAACTTCATTTTCCCAATCCATTGTCTTGACTCCTTCCCCTGAATGCTGTACATTCAACCAATGTTTATACTTTCCAGTGGCCTTCCCTGCTCTACTAATAACAGTTGCATCCTTCCATTGACTAGACCCTTCAGGCAAGTATGTCACTTTTGTACCAACTTTTGACAGTTGCCCTTTCGGAAAAATGGCCTGTTCTAATTCATCAGAAGTGTTGTGTTCCTCCACAGAAACCCTATATCAGTTAATTGGTCCTCAATGTTCTGTAACACATGCGTACCAGATGACTCTGGTTACTCATCATGTCTGTCTGCTCTGTCTAAATTTGAAAATTTGTAATCTGTACCCATTATCCTTAATG
The DNA here is from genome assembly GCF_047496885.1 of Scyliorhinus torazame. NCBI lineage: Eukaryota > Metazoa > Chordata > Chondrichthyes > Carcharhiniformes > Scyliorhinidae > Scyliorhinus > Scyliorhinus torazame. The sequence continues at coordinate 148,856,033 of NC_092722.1, read as the reverse complement.
AATGTACCCTAACAGTTTGATTACCATGTTGCAAAATAATGTTTTGCCATCTATGCCTATGATCTTCCCTGAGCCTTTCCATTCATTAGAATTGTCTCTCTTATGGTATACCATGCCTCCTTGCTGAAAAACGGCATCTGATGGCCGTACGTTATGTCTTAATGCTCTGCGAATTCTTTCAGAGACTTCTGCTTCCAAAAAAGCTAATTGTAGTCCCCTCCCAAGCTGGAGGCTGGTCATCCAAAATGGATGGAATTTTAGGATTTCTACCAAACACTAATTGATAAGGACCATAGCCCCCAACCATCTGCAATTAATTCTTTGCATGTATTGCCCATGCTAAAGCTGAATTTAGCCTGCAATTTGGTCGATCTGCCAAAATTTTCTGAAGCATGTCATTGATGACAGCATGATTTCTTTCACAGACATCATTACTAAATGGGCTTTCTGCAGCCGTATTCATAACTGTGATATTCATGTTTTCACACATATCCCTAAACTCATCCCTAAATTCTCCCCCATTGTCCGTAAGGAATTTTGCCGGTGGACCCATTCCTGTCCCTATCCATTTTTCCACGATTTGATCCAGAATTACTCTCTTTTCTTTACTTCGTACAATCATTGATTGACTAAATCTGGTTGCTAGATCTACAAAATGCAAAATAAATATATTATTTGCTTTATCCCAGATCTTAAGGTTCATGGCCACAGTGTCGTTAAAATCCCTGGCCAAAGGTAGGGTTACTATCGGTCGTGCTGGTGTCCTTCTGTACTTCCTACAAACTTCACAGCGGTCACTAACCTGTTCTATCAGTTTAGTATAGTCGTCATCCCTTACCCCTGCATCGTTTAATAAATTTTTCAGCCTCCGAGGAGACGGATGTGCAAATTGCCTATGCAGTTTTAATACCACAAGCTTTTTATTAGCTAAAGTCCCATTTTCAACTGCCATTAACACATTCTTAACCACTCTACTTGAAATAATATTTGTCAGTAATGGAATACAATAGTGTTCCGACTGTGTAAATTGTAAGTCCTCCGTCTTTCCAAAAACTGTTACCTTATCCTGTTCCATATCCAGTTTCATGTGTGCTTTCTTCATCGACGGTCTGCTCAGAAGCAAAGGTATCTCACTTGATACAACATCCGTGATAATGAAATGATTCACTCCAGCAATATTGCAAGGGATCACCACTCTTTTCAGCGACTTCAAAGTATTATCATCCCCAAACCTGAAACTTGTGGAACTTTCAAATTCCTTAACCTTGTTACGATTTTCAGCATTCAAAGAGTCCAGGTAACATTTTAACCAGTCAATTCCACACACAGTAGATGTGCAGCCACTGTCCAATACAGCACAGTTGAAGGATTCTGCAACCAACACCCTCATTACCGGCGTAAAACTGCTTGTTAATAGGACAATGCCTTCTTTCTGGTCACTATCTTTTTCCTCTTCTGACTCTTCCGTGTCATGTATCACTTCAAACACTCTATCATAACGAGTTGGACAGTTGAAAGCATAATGGTATTGAGAGTCACATCGAAAATATCAATTTATCATGCCCCGTGCATTTCTGGGGTTCATGTTCCTATTGTAGGTTCTAACTGGGTTTCTGTCTTCATAATTTCCTTGTCTCGGTCTCCTTCTATAGTCTTGAGCCCTGTTCGTAGCCATACAATTTCGCCATCCTGCTAGTAGTGTATCTTCCATATTCTGCCTTATTGCAGGCTGACCTATTTGGGCCATCAGAGCCATCGGAATCGAATGTTTCCCCAGAAACGTTTGAAAAGCTTTTTTCATCTGTTCGAATAAGGTATCCTTATCCGCAAACTGAACTCCTGTCAAAACCAGGAGCCTATCCATGTTGCTCACTCCAGCACAGTCAAGTAATTTAAAGGCCAACACAGACTGTGGAAATTCCAAGTTGTGTTTCTGCAGCCTTTTATATAGCCTGCCAAATTCCATTATATAGTCTTCCATGGAGATATCCTCCATTTTCCGGAACTTATCAAAATCCGACCATGCTTCATACGCACTTAACAAGTCATCTTTCTTATAAATCTTATCCATATAATGTAATAAAGTCTCCAGACCTTCTTCTGAGTCTAACTCTTCCAATTCCAGCTCAGAAAGCACTTTGTTTTGGATTTTACTGCCATATGGTAGAGAAAGAGCCAATGCCATCCCTTGTTTTCTCTTTCCCAAAGCAGTTACCTTAGTCCACATAACTACTGCACTTCTCCATTGGTCGTACAATTCCCTTTCAGAAAATAAGGGAGGATAGTCATATCCAGCCATCTTTATCCTCGATTCAGCCATATATCCCTTTTTTTTTTCTCACTCACTCCTTGGTTTGAATTGGAAAAGTTGTATCTTTCAATCCTCCACATTTACACAGCAACCATCCTCTGCTACCAATTGTTAGACATTTTAGTTGCTGTGATATGCAGAGTCTAAAGTTCTGCTCCTTTTCACAAACACACATTTATTTCATTCCAACAGCCTTTGCGCAAAACTCTAACTATACATCACCTGACAGAGGCCACCTGAAGCCCCTTTACATATCTGTGTCAATTAATGGATACTTAACATAAATGAGACAACTAATTGCAATGTCTCTTAACCCATTACTTAACAATGAATCTTTTATCTTCAGGATCTTCCAGGAAATGGATCTTCTATCCTCAGAATCTTCGAAGAAGTGGATCTTGTCTCTTCAACGGTAGGTCATTTGATGTCCGGGTGCATTTTAAATATGGCACCGGATATAAAAACATAACACGAGCCATACAGCCTCCTCCACTGCACATAAAGTTGACAACATAATTAATTAGGCCAGCCTCATGTGGTATGGTGCAAATCCCCACTAACCTTCATGGGAAGGGAAACTCTCCCAATTTCTACCGTCATGGGATTTAGTCCCAGAATTGAAAATTCCCTCTTTAGATGTGGGGCTCAAATTTTTACATTATTGAAATGAAAATCGCTTATTGTCACAAGTAGGCTTCAAATGAAGTTACTGTGAAAAGCCCCTAGTCGCCACATTCCGGTCCCTGTTTGGGGAGGCTGGTATGGGAATTGAACCATGCTGCTGGCCTGCCTTGGTCTACTTTTTAAAAGCCAGCTATTTAGCCCAGTGTGCTAAACCAGTTATTATTACAATCTAAACATAGATAATTTTTTTTAAAAAATCCTCTTCATGTTTGAACAGGGAATCCTAAATATCCAGAAAACGTGATATTATAATTTAATATAGTCATTATATTTGAAAGAAATATTGCCATTAACCGTAGAAAGTCCCATTCCCACACTGTTTATGCCAGTCTGATCCCACATTTTAGTTGACAGCTGTGTGACTGCAACAGATATAAATAAGAGGACAGTAAAACACTCGGAGATAATCATTTACAGCTACTTGTGATTTACCAGTCGATACTTCAAATGGTTTTCTGTTATATAATACTTATGTGAAACTGTATGATTTATAGAGTGTCTGAAATGGTGGTTTGTAAGGAAAGCAAACCAATGCGATCAACTCACAAGCTGATTATTCAGTTGCCTATTTCCAGTGCCTTTACATGCCTCATTAAAACACTGGATGCAGAAATCTTTTGAACTGAAAATAGAAAACAAGCTAGTTCTTCCTGACTGCTTACCTGTCAGGAGCTATAACACATGCAATTGTAATGCAAATTTTTGGGATGAGCAGCTGCACATGTCCCATGTGCAATCACATGGAGTGGCATCACTTTCAGCAGCCTGCTTCCTCACCAGCTGATGTTGGGGTTGCAACAAGACATAACAGTCATAAAAGAAAAATTAACAGGAATTAAGGCACAATAATGGCATGGGTTCTGAGACACTGTGATGGTATGCTCATGTATATAAATATCACAACATATTTTATTCTCTTGACTGGTGTGCATTATGTATATTTGTTTGAATATTCTTCTTTGGAAGGCATATTACACTATCATACTTCATGATTGGCACTTGTTGCTGAATGAACGGTACTAAGAGACATCTCACCTGTGTAGGCAACAGTATGTTGATGTGCTAAAGGTCAGTCTTAATTGAATGATAGTGTGTATGGTGTGATTTGTATTTCTAAAGCAATGCTACATGGCTGTACATGCAGCATCTGCTTGACTCCCACAACTGACTTGCCAAGTAGACTGGTGAGTGTGAGAAATGATGAGTTGATTTCAGAATGTGGGCAAGGAGCAGAGAGATGCCTCATCATAGATCCATTGACGTAAGTGTCAGTGCCAAACATGGGGGGGTGGGGGTGGAGTCACCTTTTTTCATCCTGTGTGAGAACTGTCCACTCTTCCTGGTCTTCTCGGGTGGGCAGAGGGCATGGGTAGTGAGATAGCTGTGGATGGAGGCTGGCAGATGTTGGCGCACAATCAGAGCAGGCAAAGGGTTGCAGGTGAGGAAATGATGGTCAGGACGATGCATCGGTCATGGTCAAAAGTATTGAAGATGAGGTTGTGTCTGACAGCCTTGAGAGATCTTTCCACGGCGCTGGCATCTGGGAGAGCTGCTACAAGATCTCTGTCCTCTCCCCATATTCCTCCCTCCATTCTCATCTGAGGAAGTTAGCAGCTCTTCTATATCCTTGTTTGACAAGACGTCTCCACTTTGCAATTCCAAGTTGTGCAAGGCGGGTGTGGTAGTCACCACTGATGTATATATTAGGTGCTTTGTAGTAAGGCCCTGTACTACAGGTACGGGGGTAGTTCCCTGCCTGCTGGCTCCGCCCAGTAGGTGGAGTATAAATATGTGTGCTCCTCGTCCATCAGCCATTTTGCCAGCTGCTGTAGGAGGCCACACATCTTAGTGTAATAAAGCCTCGATTGCATCCAACTCTCGCCTTTGTGTAATTGACCGTGCATCAATTTATCACACTAAAGTTTTCAGAAGGTGGACCTCCGAGTCAAGCCGGATCGCCTGCAGCTGGATCCGCAATCAGGCAACGCCGAAAAGGACTTTGAACATTGGCTAGCCTGTTTCGAAGCTTGCATCAGGTCTGCACCAGACCCAATTCCGGAAGCTCAGAAGATTCAGATCCTCTACACGTAGCTGAGCTCCAATGTCTTTCCACTTATCCAGGACGCGCCAACCTATGAAGACGCCATGGCGCTACTGAAGGAAAACTACGCTCAGCGGACTAACACGCTCTACGCCAGACACATCCTCTCCACTTGTAGTCAACTTCCTGGTGAGTCAGTGGACGATTTCTGGCGTGCTCTAATTCCCCTAGTCAGGGACTGTGACTGTCAGGCCATCACGGCCACGGAACACTCGGACATGTTCATGAGAGACGCTTTTGTTACGGGGATAGGGTCGGATTACATCCGCCAGCGCCTCTTAGAAGGGGCCACGCTCAAGCTGGCAGCATGCAAAAAGCTAGCGCTCTCGCTGACGGTCGCTTCGTGCAACATCTAGGCCTACACCCCCGGCCGCGAGGCCCACTCCTCCTACACATCGTGGACTCCGCAGACGGCCGTCACATCGGGGACCCCACTCAGCCACGCCTGTGCCGAGCGGCAGCCAATCAAACCCGGGGGCCCCAAATGTTACTTCTGTGGGCAGCCAAAACACCCCCGACAACGCTGTCCAGCCCGGAGCGCCCTTTGCAAGGCCTGCGGCAAGAAGGGACACTTTGCTGCGGTGTGTCAGGCCCGCGTAGTCGCCGGTATTGTTCGGACCCCCCCCCCCCCCCCCCCACGTACGGCCAGTGGGCGCCACCATCTTCTCCTCCCCGGACCACGTGCGGCCCATGGGCGCCGCCATCTTGTTCGACCCCCACCACGTGCGGCCCATGGGCGTCGCCTTTGTGTCCTCCCCAGGATCATCAGGCACCGCCATCTTGTTTCCCCCACGACACGTGCGGCCCGTGGGCGCCGCCATCATACCAGGACCCATGCCCCCTGGGGACTCCATCGTCTGCCACCATCGACGGCCAGCCGCGTCTCGCCTCCGTCATGATTGACCAGTCCCGCCCACGCAACCTAGCAATGGCCTCTACCAACGTGAAAATCGATGGGCATGAGATTTCCTGCCTGCTGGACTCCGGGAGCACCGAGAGCTTCATCCATCCCAATATGGTAAGGCGCAGTTCCCTCGCAGTACACCCCGCCAACCAGAGAGTCTCCCTGGCCTCCGTGTCTCACTCCGTGGTGATCCGGGGGTACTGCGTAGCCACTCTCACTGTCCAGGGCGTGGAGTTCAGCGGCTTCCGCCTCTACGTCCTCTGCGCTGCCTTGCTACTCGGCCTGGACTTCCAGTGCAATCTCCAGAGCCTAACATTGAAATTCAGCGGGCCCCTACCACCCCTTACTGTGTGCGGCCTCACGACCCTAAAGGTCAATCCACCTTCCCTATTTGCAATCTTAACCCCAGATTGGAAATCTACCAGGAGCAGACAGTACAGCGCCCAGGACAGGACCTTCATCAGGTCCGAAGTCCAGCGACTGCTTCGGGAAGGCATCATCGAGGCCAACAACAGCCCCTGGAGAGCCCAAGTGGTAGTTGTGAAAACTGGGGAGAAACACAGAATGGTCGTGGACTACAGCCAGACCATCAATAGGTACACGCAGCTCGACGCGTACCCCCTCCCACGCATATCTGATATGGTCAATCAGATTGCACAGTACTGGGTCTTCTCAATTATCGACCTAAAATCCGCCTACCACTAGCTCCCCATCCATAAGGCGGACTGCCCATACACTGCCTTCGAGGCAGATGGCCGCCTTTACCACTTTCTTAGGGTTCCCTTTGGCGTCACCAATGGGGTCTCGGTTTTCCAACGGGAAATGGACCGAATGGTTGACTGGTACGGATTGCGGGCCACTTTCCCGTACCTAGACAATGTCACCATCTGCGGTCACGACCAGCAGGACCATGACGCCAACCTTGTCAAATTTCTCCACACCACCACTCTCCTCAACCTAACTTATAACAAGGAGAAGTGCGTGTTCAGCACGAACCGCTTAGCCATCCTCGGCTATGTGATCCAGAACGATTTCTGGGGCACGATCTCGACCGCATGCGCCCCCTCATGGAGCTCCCCTTCACCCACTGCCCCAAGGCCCTCAGACGTTGCCTGGGGTTCTTTTCTTACTACGCCCAATGGGTCCTAAATTATGCGGACAAGGCCCGCCCACTCATTCAATCCACACTTTTTCCCCTAATGGCAGAGGCTCACCAGGCCTTCAACCGTATTAAGGCTGACATCACCAAGGCCGCGATGCATGCAGCTGACGAGACGTTACCATTTCAAGTCGAGAGCGCCGCATCAGACGTCGCTCTAGCCGCCACCCTCAACCAGGCAGGTAGGCCCGTGGCATTCTTTTCACAAACCCTTCATGCCTCCGAAATTCGGCATTCCCCCATCGAAAAAGAGGCGCAAGCCTTCGTTGAAGCTGTGCGGCATTGGAGGCATTACCTGGCCGGCAGGAGATTCACTCTCCTCACTGACCAACGGTCGGTAGCCTTCATGTTTAACAACACACAGATGGGCAAGATCAAGAATGATAAAATCTTGAGGTGGAGGCTCGAGCTCTCCACCTACAACTACGAGATTTTGTATCGCCCCGGGAAGCTCAACGAGCCCCCCGATGCCCTATCCCGAGGTACATCTGCCAGCGCACAGGTGGATCGACTCCGCACTCTGCACGACAACCTTTGTCACCTGGGAGTCACACCTTTGTACCACTTTATCAAGGCCCGCAATCCGCCCTACTCCATCGAGGAAGTCAGGGCAATCACCAGAGACTGCCAGGTCTGCGCGGAGTGCAAACCGCACTTCTACCAGCCAGACCATGCACGCCTGGTGAAGGCCTCCCGCCCCTTTGAATGCCTCAACGTGGACTTCAAAGGGCCCCTCCCCTCCACCGTCCGTAACACGTACATTCTCAGTGTGGTCGAGGAATATTCCAGATTCCCCTTCGCCGTCCCATGCCCCGACATGTCATCGTCATCAAAGCCCTCAACGCCATCTTCGCTCTGTTCGGCTTCCCCGCCTACGTCCACAGCGACAGGGGATCCTCATTCATGAGCGATGAGCTGCCTCGGTTCCTGCTCAACAAGGGTATCGCCTCGAGAAGGACGAACAGCTATAACCCCCGGAGAAACGGGCAGGTGGAGTGGGAGAATGGGATGGTCTGGAGGGCCGTCCAGCTGGCCCTACAGTCCAGAAATCTTCCGTCCTCCCCGACGCACTGCACTCCATTCGGTCGCTCCTATGCACTGCGACTAAGGACACACCCCATGAACGTCTCTTTGCCTTCTCCAGGAAGTCCACCTCCGGGGTGTCGCTCCCGACTTGGCTGGCAGCTTCAGGACCCGTACTCCTCCGTAAGCACATACGACTCCACAAGGCAGACCCGTTGGTTGAGAGGGTACAGCTACTCCATGCCAACCCACAGTACGCCTACGTAGCGTACCCCGACGGCCGCCAAGATGCTGTCTCCCTCAGGGACCTGGCACCAGCTGGTTCCACACACACACATACTCCTCCGGCCTGGCACCACCCTCCCCTCCCCCGGCGCACCCAACCGCAACCCCCGCCCCAGGACAATCCGTCCTCCCCCTGCCCACGCCCGAGGATGAAGAGGATTTCGGCACGCTCCCGGAGTCACCGAAGACAAGACCGACACCGGAATCGCCGCCATCACTGCGGCGCTCCCAACGGCAGATCAAGGTTCCGGACTGACTGAACCTGTAACTTGATCGGGACTCTTAATAAAAACAAAAAACCCCATCATCCTTCTGTATAATTCCCCTCCACCCCCGCTGGACTCAATTTATTTTCTGTACTTCAAAACATCTACTTGTATATAGTTCTCCACCAACCCCGCCAGACTCAATTTTAACAGGAGGTGAATGTGGCAGTCACCACTGATGTATATATTAGGTGCTTTGTGGTAAGGCCCTGTACTACAGGTACGGGGGTAGTTCCCTGCCTGCTGGCTCCACCCAGTAGGTGGAGTATAAATATGTGTGCTCCTCGTACAGCAGCCATTTTGCCAGCTGCTGTAGGAGGCCACACATCTTAGTGTGATAAAGCCTTGATTGCATCCAACTCTTGTCTTTGTGTAATTGATCGTGCATCAGCGGGCAAATGACAACTATCCTAAACATCCTTTGTATCACGTTTTATAAATCTCCACTGGAGCAATTAAGGCATTGGAAGTGCATTTTGACAATTCTATGGTCTGTTCTATGATTTCCCTTGCTGAACAGTGTTGTTGCGCTCCCTGCAGGGCTTTGGGGGTAACGCAATGGTGTCATGAGCCATGTTCTGAGGGGATGGCACTTGTCACTGAGGATCCAATCCTGCACTTGGACAGTGCTTTTAAATAGGTGTAGCAGCAACCCGTACAATTACCACTCCATTAGTCTATTCTCGATCATCAGTAAAGTGATGGAAGGGATCATCAACAGTGCTATCAAGCGGCACTTACTCAGCAATAACCTGCTCACGGATGCTCAGTTTGGGTTCCACCAGGGTCACTCAGCTCCTGACCTCATTACAGCCTTGGTTCAAACATGTACAAAAGAAATTAACTTGGGATGAGGTGCGAGTGACTGCCCTTAATATCAAGGTAACATTTGACCAAATGTTGCATCAAGGAGCCAGAGGTGAGGTGAGAATGACTGCCCTCAACAGGCAACGTTTGATCAAGTATGGTATCAAGGAGCCCAAGCAAAATGAGTCAATGAGAATTAGAGGAAAAACCCTCGACTGGTTGGAGTTATACCTGACAAAAAGGAAGATGGTTGTGGTGATTGGAGGTCAATCATCTTAGTCCCAGGACATCACTGCAGGAGTTCCTCAGGGTAGTGTCCTAGGCCCAACCATCTTCAGCTGCTTCATCAATGACCTTCCTTCCATCATAAGGTCAGAAGTGGGGATGTTCAGTACCATTCATGACTCCTCAGGTACTTAAGCAGTCCATGTTCAAATGCAGCAAGAACTGGACAATATCCAGGCCTGGTCTGATAAGTGGCAAGTAACATTTGCACCACACAAGTGCCAGGCAATGACCATCACCAACAAGAAAGGATCTAACCAATGCCACTTGACATTAAATGACATTACCATCGTTGAATCCCCCACTATCAACATTCTGGGGGTTACCATTGACCAGAAACTGAAATGGACTAGCCTTATAAATACTGTGGCTAGCAGAACAGGTCAAAGGCTAGGAATCCTGCACCGAGTAACTCACCTCCTGAGCCCCCAAAGCCTGTCCACCATCTATCAAGCACAAGTCAGGAGTGTAATTGAATGCTCTCCAGTTGCCTGGGTGAGTGCAGCTCCAAAACACTCAAGAAACTTGACACCATCCATATCAAAGCAGCCCACTTGACTGCTCCTCCTTCCATAAACATTCACTCCCTCAACCATCAACGAACAGTGGCAGCCGTGTGTACCACCCCAAGATGCATTGCAGGAACTCACCAAGGCTCCTGAGGCACCACCTTCCAAACCCACGACCACTACTAGAATGTTAAGCGTAACAGATACCTGGGGACACCATTAGTTGGAGCCAAAAGAAAGATTTTCTGACTTTTAAATCCTCCAATGCACTTGCTGGCTGAAGGGGGTTAAAATCCCGGCCTGTGTCTTTTTCCCCAAAATTAAAATGAAAATGTTTGTGTGGCTACAAAAACCACAAATATTCATCTACAATGTGTTTAATTCATAGGCATTGAGTAGATTGGCTACTGAACAGGATTTTGGTATGTTTTTTAAAGAGCTATAGAAAGTAAACTTTCATCACAGGATAATTTGTTAATCCTGGAGATTAATTTGATGTGCCTGAGCCAGGGAAGCAGGAAATGTAATGCTGTCCATCTTCCTCTAAGCAGGTGATAATTTCACAGTGGGAGTTCTGGTAGGAGTTCAGAAATTAATATTGTTTACATACAATCCTTTTTTTTGAAAATTGTCCAATAACAATTTAAAATTCTGACTCTACATGACAGGTTTGCGTCACTGAATTTCAGGAAACTGCTGAAATATTAAAGAGAGCCCACCATGCCTTCTTAGCCTCCCACTGTGTTAGTCAAACCACCATTTACCTGACTGAGAGATGAAAGGATGTACTTTCCTGTTGTTCAGGCTGCTGATCAAGGAGCACAAGATATACCGGAGAACTGAAAGATCTGGCGCTGGCCCATTTCACCTGATTTGTGCCGCCTCTGTGCTGAGAGTGATTCTTAGCAAATGTTTTAGATCAGATGGTGCTGGAACCTGAAGGGAATTTTAGCATTTAGATAAAACATTTCAAGGAAGCCCAAATATAATTTCCTATTTAGTTAAAATAGAATCATAGGATCATAGAGTGCAGAAGGAGGCCATTCAGCACATCGAGTCTGCCCGACCCTTTGCAAGAGCATCTAATTTAAGCCCACACCTCCAACCTATCACCGTAACCCAGTAACCCCACCCAACCTTTTTGGACACTAAGGGCAATTTAGCGTGGCCAATCCACCTACCCTGCACATCTTTGGACTGGGAGGAAACCGGAGCACCCGGAGGAAACTCATGCAGACAGTGACCCAAGCTGGGGAACGAACCTGGGAAAATAGGTGGTGGAGGAGAAGGGGGAGGTGGGGAGTGCTCTCCTTTTCCCCTGAAGTGAACCCAAAGGATTATCCATGCACAATAGATTTCTTAGAGTTTGAAAGATTTTTTTATCTCCACTTTTGCCATAGTTTTGAGTACATTCTATCATTAATGTTACAGAATGTTTTTAGAAGTTGAGGTCTAAAAAAAGTTAATCATCTTTAGCTCTCACATTTCTTTTGTAGAATATTTCCCCTCACCATATTTAATGCTTATATAAAACTTAAATGTCCAAATGATCTGCCAAATTAATGGTGGTATTCAGTTTGGAAGCATCGTAAATACAGTGGGGTGAATTCACTCCAATGCTCCCAACAGGAGCAGGAGCAGAACAGTGTGAACTTTGTCCCCAGCAGAACAGAGAATTCTGGGTACGTGAGATAATGGCATAAACAATGCCTCTCATTAGGCACTTGTTCAGTAGGAAGGCACAACATCTGATGTTGCTACAGGCTTGAAGGCCTGTAATAGCAGTTTAAGATCCAAGATGATTTTGATGGCAGAAAGATATGGACAGTCAGGGAGGTGGAGAAGAGAGTCCAAGGATGTCCAAGAGAGGTGCGAGATTGTGTATGGCACGGCTCACCCAAATGGTCTGTGCGGACTGTATGCTAGCAGGAGGTGATGTTGTACATCAATCTGGTCTTAGCCACCAGAGAACATGGCTACAAATCAGAAAATGTTAGCGACCTCATCAGGTCAGCAAGGCAAGAGTGACCATAATGTCATTGTTCCATGGAACTATGCTCCCCTTCACACTAACCACATTACCAAGGTGCAGTCTTTGTCACTTAAACATTCTCTATGAGGAGTCAATGTCATCAGAAGGGAAGAAGGGAGGCAGAATAAAATTGGTAAGTCAAGAAAGGGTTACTTAATTGATGTTTATGTTGGCTCAGATTTCTACACAGGCTTATCATTGATTACACTTTTACAACAGTATGCCGAAAATAACAATTAAGCCAATTAATTTGCTGGAGGATAGGGATTCCTGTTAGATCACAGGGATATGGAAGTGAAGCTGCACGGAGGCTGATAGCAGGAGCAGATAATTGAAACAACTGAATTGTTGCAAGCTGGGGTGGAGATGACAGATCGGCAGGACGCATCAAGCTTGACAACTTTTCTTTGCAGGAGAAGCCAGATTTCTTTCTTTCATCTTTCATAGATTTCATACAATTCATAAGCAAAATTCATTTAAGTAAAAAGTTCAAGAAATATGCTGGAGAAGATTGGCTATTCTAGATGAAAGAAGGAAATAAAAATATTGCATTTATATAGTACCTGTAGAAGAACTGGGTTTCCAAAGGCTGGTGACCAAGGACTTATAACAACAATTATTTATTTACTAATCTGAACAGCTCTTACATGCTTGTATTCTGCCTCAGCTCTGGGGGTAAATAGCGACGCTTCTGTCATGTGATCTCTTAAGTAAACGTGTCATTATGTCATCACGTGACCACTCAGACTACATCTTCCCCGTTTTGAGTTGGGACAATCAGTGGTAGTGAGATGTAACAGTGTGCGTGAACAGTAATTGTGTGCAAATCATTTTATAACATGCAGATTTAACAGGCTAACAATACACAATTATTTACATATGATGAGGCATGGATTAAACTATTGCAGCCCATCTCCTCACCTTCATCCCACTCCCCACCCAGTTTGTTGTGTAAATAAGAAAGACTAAGGCCAGTTGTAGACGTGTTTGTTACGTCGCCCTTGAACCTCGGGCTGGATTCTCCGATCCCCAACGGCAAAATCGCGTTCGGCGACAGGGCAGAGAATCCCCGATGACGGCGAAATTGGGGTGCCGCCGCTTTCGCGATGCTCCGCCCCCTGAAAAGCGAGTGAGCCGCACGACGTATCCACGGCCTGTGTTCGTTGGTTGGGGCCTGCCCCGCGATGCTCTGTCCCCGACTGGTCGAGTTCCCGATGGCGTGGGACGCAAGTGGTCTCACCCGTTCGGAACTCAGCGTGATGGCTGTGGACTCAGTCCAGCGGCGTCACAGTCGGGGTAGGGACAAGCGGGGTGGACATATTCGGGGCTCGGGGCACTGTGGTGGGGCGGTCCAGGGCACGCGTGACTCGGCTGAAGGGGTGGCTATTTCGCGGGCTGGGTCCACCATGAAGTACGGCACGGCCCGGCCACGGAACTGGCAATTCTCCAAGCCGTATCGGCAGCTAGAGCAGGGTGCACTACGCTGCCTGGCTGACAGCCCTCAGTAAAATGGGGAATCAGTGGCCGTTTTGCACCAATTCTCCTGGCGTCACCAAAAAGGCCACTGTTTTCATGCCGGCATGGGGACTTTGTCCCCAAATCGGAGAATCCAGCCCCTTATGTTTGGTTTGGTCATACACTCTGAGCATGTGATTGTGCCAATTGGCTGTGCTCTAGATGTTCCCGGGCTGGTGTCCTCAGCATGGACGATGCTCCATTCATGTGCCCAGTGGGTGCAGAGCTGGTTGCATAGGGGGCCCTGGCTGAGCTTCCATTTCCACTGATGTAGTGGGCCTATGTTGTAGATTGAATGGCTGGGGTACTGCGCCTTCTACAAGTGCCGGTTCCAATAACTGTAGTAGGTGACGCGGTTTTGTACAGAATGGACACTGCCCAAGGCTACCAGATAACTGTTTGGCTATGGAGCATGGCTGTGTGCCACCAACAACTTGTCATGATCCTGACCGTTTGACCAAGTGTTCGAGGGCCGAGTTTGTGAATATTGAGATCATAGTGCAGTTTCCCTCTGAAGCAGCATTTCATGAGGGCAGCCCTCACATTGGTTTTGAATTTGGGTTGCAAAAGAGCCTTGTCAGTAGGAATTGTAGCCCACTTGTGCCTGGAGAACAGTCGCTGCGGGATCTGCCAGAACCCGCATTTCACATCCTCTATGCTGAAAACTTTGATGTTGGGCATATCTGCTGTCACCTATTCCACTGTCTTCATAGGGTGATGAGGTCTGAGCAGCATCCTGTCTATTGGAACTGGGTTAATGCATATCCCGACCATACCATCTTTGTTTAGTGCAGCCATCAATGCTGAAACCCATTCTGTGGCCACATCTGTGGGAGTTGTGAAACCATTAGATGCAGCTCATTTGACTACTTTTGCTCCATGGCTATTCATACTCTTCTCGAAGCAAAAGCTGTTGGTGGGACTGAGTCATCTAATCTCGTAATATATTACTGGTAGTTTACCAATAACATTGCAGTTGCAGAAGTATTTTTGTACTCGCATTTCTGGGGCCTGGCGTTGCAGAGCATATATCTCTGGACCAAGTTGGATGAGCCCCAGTGTGATGCTGTCCTGAAGACCTAGCAGTGAATTTGTGTTCTGGTTGACTATATGAAACTTGAAACTGCCCTGCATGCAATGGAGAGTGGCCACGCCTTCTGTGCAGATAGTTTGTCTGCCATAGGCCATGAGGTTTATATGTGGATTGGGGTCCGGTGCTGTATATGGTTCTAATTCCCATAGCATTTGGCAGGGAAATACATTACACTTTTCTCCAGTGTCAATCTCTACCTTCAGTTTTGCGTTGTTGCAAATCATGTTCAGCGTGGTGAAGATCTTACCCTTTTCTGTGGCGGTGTCGACACACTCACAGCAGAGTGTTGGAGGCTTTGTGGTTTGGTTGCTCTGCTGGAGCTCCAGTTCATTCACTTCACTGATGTTCTTAACTTGGGAGGTTTGGTCAGATGCAGTGTGGCTCTTGTCAAAGGAACGCCGCTCTGATTTCGATCGACAGTATTTTGCAAAGTGATTCCACTTCCCACATTTGTTGCAGCATTTTTTCCAAAGGTGCTGCTCTGTTCTGAGGGTGATGGTCACCACAGCTGGGGAAGGGCATACCCTGTACCGCAAAACTTCAGTTTCCCACCTAAACCCCTTGCTACTTTTTTCGGACTGTTCGTTGAGCATGTAAATGCTAATGGCTGTTTGTAGTGTAAAATCGTTTCCTTGCAAGCAGCTGCTTGTGGACTAGGTCGCTATTTGATCCCTGACTAACCCATTAGTGAGGATGCCAAACGCACATTTTTGGCTCAGATTTTCAAATTTGCCGTGTATGATTGTATCAATTTGTCAGAACTTTGGTTTGTAGAGTTAAACATGGGCCTGTTGAGTATTATGTTCTTCACTGGCAGGCAAAGTTTGTCAAACTTTTTTAGAATTATTTGGAGGCGCTCTTTCTCCTTCTCCATTTGAAATACAAACAATGCAAACTTCTCGACAGCGTCTGGGCCTGCTAGATTTAGTAAGGTGTTAGCCTGTACCTTTTTTGATTTATCCGATGATACAGCAATGCAATATGTGCACCACCCCCTTTCAAACTTGGCCCAATTGTCTGCAAAGTTTTCATTGAAAATGAGCATGTCGACGTGACAAGGTTCTTGTGCCATGCTGCCAACTCCTGACACAATGCCGAAGTCCTGGGTTGCCGAAGACTGGCGATCCAAGACTGATAACAAAAAGTTGTTTTTCACTGGTCTAAGCAGCTCTTACATGCTTTTACTCTGTCCACGCACTGGGAAGAATGCTCACACTACTGTCACATGACCTCTAAAGTGTCCAAGTCATAATGTCACCACGTGACCATTTGGCCGGCATACCTTTCATTACCTCAGGACATTTCTCACAGTCAACAAAGTATTTTTGAAATATTGGGGATAACCTTAACCACACATTGTCGTGTTGGGTGTTCTGATGCACAAATGATCCAACATGGCTGTAGATGGTACAACTCTGTTTTATTGTCTAATCAACGGTAACAACTAACTACTGGCTTGGGTACGTGCTTCACCAGCTAACATGTTGACCCAGCCCTATCACTATCTTAGTGAGGCACTCAGCACATGGTCTATGTCTGAGTGGCGTGCTGTGAGCTCTGTGCTCTGAGCTATCTCCTGGTAGAATGAGCGGGAACTGTGGTGTTCCCTGTTTTATAGTGCGTGTGCTCTCACTGGTGATTGGCTGCGATGTTATGTGTGTGCTGGTTGGTCCAGCTGTCTGTCCATCAGTGTGTGTGTGATTGCACCATGATATGCTGATGTGGATATCATGACACGCATCATGGGTGAGTTGGTGTTAGTTGGGTTATTAAAATCTTTAAAATATCAAACCTGGTCCCAACCTAGCTTAAACTCATCCACTTGCAGTTTAATGGAGGTGGGATGGAGAATTGACAACCAACCTGCTCCCTGAGCTGTATTGGCCTTTGAAATATTCATAATGAAGCTGCCAGCTTCATATTCAGGATCAATACTGCCAGCCGAGCTTCTTAGACCAAAACACAATGAGTGAAGGGAGGTGAGAACCCTGAAAGCACGGCCACCTCCATTCTCAGAAACGTACTGCAGTTCCAGCAGCTGTTCACAGCTCAGAAACCTGGTCCTCAGGCAGAATGTAGAAGAAGGTTAGAAGCAGATAAAGTTTTACTGTTACCATGGATATGCAACTGAAAACACAAAATATACATTGCAAGTTAGGTATAATTGGAGGGATTAATATTATGAATAATTTATCTTTTTGCTATTAATGTAGTGCTTTGGCATTTTTTTCTTGTCACTGCTAGATATTCATCTTACATATCGCACATAAGATGAATTGTGGGTGGTTTGGGAAAAGGTAATGATTCCATTTGCTGCTGCTTTATAATGGGAGTCGTGTGGTGACAAGAACTGGATTGTGCTTCAGTGAAAAATGCCTGACGTAAACTTCCTGCTTGTGCACCTGCTGCATATTTTTCCCAGTCAGTGCTGCATGCTGTTTCTCCTTCAGGTACATAAATGATGGAGCAGCTACCTGGACTATCTGCCCTCAAACACATCTATTCTGGCAGGAGCTTCTGCAGCCACTTCTTCGAATCCTTTGTTTACTTCTTTGTACTTTTATTTAGGTGCTAACCTTTGCCTTCATCAAAGGGTGGCATGATAGTACTGTGGTTAGCATTGTTGCTTTACAACCGCCAGGGACCCGGGTTCGATTCCCGGCTTGGGTCGGTGTCTGTGCCGAGTCTGCAAGTTTTCCCTGTGTCGACGTGGATTTCCTCCCACAAGTACCAAAGGTCATGCTTGTTAGGTGAATTGGACGATCTGAATCCTCCCTCGGTGTACCCAAACAGGCGCCGGAGTGTGGCGACTAGGGGCTTTTCACAGTAAATGTAAGCCTACTTGAGACACTAATAAAGCTAATTATCATCTACAAGCTAGATATCAGATTTGATTTCATATCTATGTTTATGTGGACATATAATTGAAGAGGAATAATCTGCAGGGTTAAAGGGAAAAAGCTGTGGAGTGAGATTAAATTGTTCTTTCAAAGTACCCTCCTTCTGTGCAGTAAGATTCTATGTATGTTGATGACACTCAGCTCCAGCTCTTTTCCAGTGTCTCTGGCTATAAAGCTGTTACTTTCCTTTCTGGCTGCCCATCTTGTACATGCCAAACGTTCCTTCAGCTCAATGTTGGCAAAATCAAAGTCATCCTTTCTCATCCACGCCCAAAAGGCTTCTAATCCTAAATCCAATAATATTCTCACTGTCCAAAATAAAGTGAATGGCATACGACCTCTATCCTGGACTGAGTTACTCACTCATATTCAAGCCACCAAAAGCAGTGCATTCTTCCGTTTCAGAAATTGTTGGTTTCTCCCATCTGGGACTAAGGCCAATGGTGGGTACCGGGAATATTTCCTGCTGCGGAGGCCAGTGGGAAACCACACCCTGGGCGGAATTCTCTGTCCCGTTACACCCGTTTTCTGGTGTGGCGCCTCCCCGCCGGCAGTGAGATCCTCCGTCCTGGCAGCCGGCCAATGGAGTTTACCATTGTAGGCACCTCCATGCTGTCGGGAAATCCGTGGGTGTGAGTCCACTGTCGGTGAAGCGCAGGATCCCGCCAACGGAGAATCCAGCCCTGTATCTTTTGGTCTCTACTTCATTAGTTACCTGAGGGTTTAGTGCTGTATTCCGTGGTGGGGCGGGTATGATGGTGCAAGTCATGTCTAGGTCCATATTGAAAAGGTGTGAAACATCACTGAGTCACCAATGAAGAAAGCAGATGGATCTCCAGTCTGGGACTGGAGGATCGATCTCCTGAAAAAGAAGATGGATCTCCACGGAACACTCAGAGACTGGAAGGTGGACCTCCGTGATGAAATTGAATCCAGAAAATCCACCTGTAGATGCTCCTCCCTCCCATTGCTGTGGTGTTCCAGAGTCCAGGATCACTGAAAACCTCCATCCTGAACCTCCGGAGGCAGCCCCAGACATTTTTTAGGCGACTCACGACTTCTGTACGCCACATTGTTCCGGATGTATTCTGGACCGACACATTTTCCTGTTGATGTTGTAGGGAATCCTGTCAGGCCTTCATCTTCATCGCATTAATGGTGCGTAAATCAGTTTCACTCCAGCCTTTAGCGGGCTTCCCAATCCGCCATGGCGGGCGCCAGCTGAAAATCCTACTGTGCCACCATGCCATCCTAGATGGTTCACAAATTTTAGTCAATTTAAAATATCATAGTTAATATTCGCTCATTCCAAAACACCAGTGTCACTTGGGGTAATATATGTGAAAATGCCAAAAAACTCAGTCTGTAGTAGAACAAAGGAGACTCAGTTCAGAATATTATACCGTCTGTATATCACATACAAATTGAGATACAGGTTTAACCCTTCTATATCCTCGATGTGCCAAAAATGCAAGGTCGTCGAGGGTGACTACATACATTTTGTATGGTCCTGTGTCAAAATTAAATCCTAGTGTTCTGGTGTATGTGAAGAGCTTGTGAAGATATTCAGTACAGCCTTAGAATTCAATCCTTTGTTCCTAATTCTGGCACTCCTAGATTCGGAGAATTATTGACGCTAATGAGAAATGGCTGTATAATATCCTAACTTTGGCAGCATGGAGGAATATCCTTTGCTCCTGGATTAGCGCTAAGCCTTCTATTCAGAATTGGCAAAAAATTATCATGCAATGTATTCCAATGGAGTTCCTAACTTGCATGCTCCACCCTAAATTGGATGCATCTAAAAAGGATGGGACGCCTATCTCAAATATGTAGGGCTCCGTAATGTCTGACCTGCTCCGACAAGGTCTTCCATAACTTTTGTAGCACCACCTTGAACTCGTTACATGTGAAGGTGTGCATCATTGAACATGTTTTCATGGCTTTACCTTCTTCTCCCCCACCATCTAGCTTATCCATTCATTGGTTTCCCTTGTATTAATGGAAGCACCAAGTTTAATGACTAAGCTGAACCAACTGTATTGGTGTTCTGTCTTTTCCTGCATTCATGCATGGAGAAGCTTTAAGCCATACTGTACCAATTTTGACTTGTGTTATTTGTAAAATAGGAAATAGTCTAAAATAGGCGCTGAAGACCTGGGTTCAATCCCAGCCCCGGGTCACTGTTTGTATGGAGTTTGCACATTCTTCCTGTGTCTGCATGTTTCATCCCCGCAGCCCAAAGATGTGCAAGTTAGGTGGTTCGGCCACACTAAATTGCCCCTTAATTGGAAAAAATAATTGAGCACTCTAAATTTATTTTTTTTAAATGGTAATAGTCTAATAAAAAAATATATTATAACAAACACCAGTGTCTGCCAAGTTCTGCTCGATTCCTTTGCCAATCACCTTCATGATCCTTGTCATTTTCTTCGAACCTCTCCATGGCTTTACATTAGCCTTTCTGAGAGATATTCTCCGGCCATGTCACCTCTGTTCCTAGAGGTGCTTTCTGCTCTAAAATCAGAGGTAAGCAATTTGGTACTAGGTCCTATCTTTTGATATTGTCGGCCTTAACCTCTTTCCCCTGCTACCTTGAACCCTGCTGTCAATTCTTTGAAAAACCCTTCTCTTTGACTTTAGTCTCCCCTTTAACCTGTCCCTACTCCGTTCCAAGGTCCCCACCTGCTTCAAGAAGACCCCCACATACCGGTGCCAAAGAAGAACGAGGCAACGTGCCTCAATGACTACTGTCCGGTGGCCCTGACATCAATCGTAATGAAGTGCTTCGAGAGGTTGGTCATGAAGCACATCACCTCCATATTCCCAGGATGCCTAGATCCACTGCAATTCACATACCGCTGCAATCTGTCCACAACAGATGCCATCTCCCTGGCCCTACACTCATCCCTGAAGCATCTCGACGACAAGGACTCCTACATCAGATTCCTATTTATTGACTACAGCACTGCCTTCAACACCATAATCCCAGCCAAGCTCATATCAAAGCTCCAAAACCCAGGCCTTGGCTCCTCACTCTGCTACTGGATCCTTGACTTTCTGACCCATAGACCACAATCAGTAAGAATAAACAACACCTCCTCCACGATAGTCCTCAATACCGGGGCCCCTCAAGACTGCCTACTTAGCCCCCTACTGTACTCCCTATACACACATAACTGCATGGCAAAATTTGGTTCCAGCTCCACTTACAAGTTTGCTGACGACACGACCATAGTGGGTCGGATCTTGAACAACGACGGGTCACACTACAGGAGGGAGATAGAGAAGCTAGTGGAATGGTGCTATGACAATAATCTCTCCCTCAATGCCAGCAAAACTAAATAGTTGGTCATTGAATTCAGGAAGCAAAGTACTGTACATACCCCTGTCTGCATCAACGGCGCCGAGGTGGAGATGATTGACAGCTTCAAATTCCTAGGTGTGCACATCTGGCCTGGTCCATGTTGTGTTATGCTTCTTCGTGTAGCATAAGCTGCTTCCTTGATTATGCTTTGACAAAGGAAGGTCCAGACTTTGTAATGAGTTCATTATGTTTATTGAACTATTAACACAGTTCTTAAATGAGTTCGACTCTCCTGCTAATCTAACTGTAGTAACTCAGTCTAACTAAACCAGTCTACTCTAAGCCACGTGCTGGGTGTGATGCAGCTGATCAACCCTGATGTAATCTCTAGATATCTGTCTGTGGAAAGAGGCAGAGCATGTGTGCCCTGTCCTTTTATATGGGTTGTGTAATGCCCCCTTGTGGTAATGCCACGTCTGGGTGTCTTGACTGCTCATTGGTTGTGTCCTTTTCTAAGTGTTCATTAGCTGCATATTTGTATATCATGACACATCCGGTGTTTACTTAGTTGTAGTGTATTTACATTAACCCCTTGTGTATATACGGTAATGCACACCACAGACCACCCACATCGACGCTACCACCAAGAAAGCACAACAGCACCTATACTTCCTCAGGAAACTAAGGAAATTTGGCATGTCCACACTGACTCTTACCAAATTTTACAGATGCACCACAGAAAGCATCCTATCTGGCTGCATCACAGCCTGGTATGGCAACTGCTCGGCCCAAGACCGCAAGAAACTACAAGAATCATGAACACCGCCCAATCCATCACACGAACCCGCCTCCCATCCATTGACTCTATCTATACCTCCCGCTGCCTCGGGAAAGCAAGCAACATAGTCAAAGACCCCTCCCCCCGGCTTACTCACTCTTCTAACTTCTTCCATCGGGCAGGAGATACAAAAGCCTGAGAACACGCATGAACAGATTCAAAAACAGCTTCTTCCCCACTGTTACCAGCCTCCGAAATGACCCTCTTATGGACTGACCTAATTAATACTACACTCCTGCATGCCCCACCCGATGCCGAGGTATTTACATTGTGTACCTTGTGTTGCCCTATTATGTATTTTCTTTTCTATTCATGTACTAAATGATCTGTTGAGCTGCACGCAGAAAAATACTTTTCACTGTACCTTGGTACATGTGACAATAAACAAATCCAATCCAATCCAAATCCAATCCAATTTTAAATTGCTTACTTTTTGCCATGGCTCTGTACTTTCATCTGACGTGACATTTTTTGTGAGAAGTAACATGTAAGTGCAAGTTAATACTGATGATAGGCATATGAAATAGTTTGGCTTTTCGATCTTGTGTTGCATTCTAAAAAATGCTACTTAACAGCTGCTGGGTTAATAATTTGGATTTATCTGAAGAACCACCCTGACAAAACAAATAACACGAGTTAGCAATTCAACTAAATAGTTCGTACGCAATGGAAAAGAAAGTAGGAGTGTAACTCATTTATTAAACTTGTGCCTGCAAGGAGATATCAAGATAATTCTAAAGCTTAATTTCTCAAAAAGAAAAAAATACCACTGTGCATTAAAGTGTACAATTTTACAGGAAATGTCTAATGTCCATGCTTATGAAATTTGCCACCTTTTACACTGGGTCGAAAGTTCACTGGCAATGCCTTCTGAGTGTGATTAAATTAAAAGAAGATCCATTAGTGGAGTTCTACAAGCTAGATCCTTGTACATTAATTTGCTGCACTTAAAGGTCTAGCTTTTCTCATTCTTATTACCAATAAATTAAGATAGACAGCAACTATGTCAGTACTGGCAATTAAGGATGGGCAATAAATGCTGGCCTAGCCAGTGAAGTCCATTTCTCTTGAATGAATAAAGAAAAATAGCTAAACAATGCATTGTGAGCTCATGATACAGGACGTAAACAGTATATAAAACAAACTGAGAGTTCTCAGTTTTCATTTACATGTGCAGTTTTCACATTTACAAGATATGCAAAGAGCTTGTAACTTTTTTTTCAAAGTATTGATTATAAACTGTGCCTCCCTGTTACAACCTCTACGGAGGTTATGGTGTGTGTTCCTTGTGACCTCCATGGAATACGAACTTCCACGGTAACAGGGCGGGGTTTCCGCTTTAACGATGAGAGCCCTGTCATGAGAATGTCGCTTTATTCACCGAGTGTGAATATGCTTAAAAGGTACTTTGAAAGGGAAGGAGAGAAAAAGGAGGTTTTAATGATTCTAACTCAAAGTGATGAACCAAATCCAGATGACTGTGAATTTGACATACCTCAAATTAAATTGGAAAATGAGAATGTTCTTAAAAATTGTGATGAATTGTTAAGTTACCTTCCAGAGCAAAAATGAACTGAGCTGAAAGAGTTATTGATATCACATGGGCAAGTTTGTAGAGATAAATTGGGAAGTACTAAAATGGCTATACATGATGTAGATGTGGGAAATGCTGTTCCTATCAAACAACATCCATAGAGACTTAATCCTTTAAAATTGGCACAGGTTGACAGAGAGATTGAGAGTATGCTTAAAAATGGCATAATTGAAGTGGGTTGCAGCCAATGGAGCTCACCCATAGTGATGGTACCTAAACCAGATGATACCCAATGGTTGTGTGTGAACTATAGAAAGGTGAATGCAGTTACAAGAACGGACTCTTCTTCTGTCCCATTATTGAAGGATTGCATTGAGAAAGTGGGACAATCTGCTTTTATTTCCAACTTCCAGACATGGAAAGAACATTTATAACATCGTATGGAGTTCTTCAATCAACTTCAGGTGGCGGGTTTGGTGATAAACCTAGCCGAAAGTGAATTTGGAGAAGCCCGAATCACTTTCCTTGCGGAGTTTCCGTTATCCTCAAGATGAAGGGAAATAATGCGATTTCTTAGCATGAGTGGATTTGATCGAACAGTTGTGCAAAGGTTATGTGGCATGATTACTCCACTGATGGAAGAAACGTAAAGAAATTCAATGGACAGCAGACTTTCAACAGGCATTTGACTGCCTGAAAACTGTGATCACCAATGCTCCTGTATTGGAGAATTGCAAGGGGCTCTGTGGTCAGATTGAACTAAATTATCTGATTCTAAAGAGAAATGCCGAGGAGTAGAGGAATGCATGGATCGTGCAGAGACTTTGTTCAAAGAAACTGTCAATCGAGAAGGATTTCGGTTGGAGGAAGAAGAACAAAGAAAATTGGACTATATTATTATACCTGTTTGCATGTGTTGTTTTTTTTTAAAAACAAAAAAGTATATTTGCTGTGTACATTTCTTAGTGGATAGTGCAAAAGTGAAAAATGAAACCATCTTGAAGTTGGTGGTTTATTATTTTTCTTGGGGGAGGTGTCATGCGAGAGTGCCTTTAAGAACTGGATGTTTAAGCAATGTACTTTTACGAAAACAGTGATGTCAGAGAATGAGCTCAGGTCAGCCATTTTGCAGGTTTTTACTTTCAGTAATAAAACAGCTTGTGTGTGTCTGTGTTTTGCAGTGAGCTGGATCTCTGCCATGAAATACTAACTCGAGATAATTTGGGTGATTTAAACTTATAATAGTGAAGCCTTTAACCTTGATGGTATTTTGTTTAAAGGTGTTAAGTCTCTTGGAAGTTTGAAGGAACATTTTAAGGAATTATTTACTGTTGCAATATTTTCTGAGTTATCTTTGAAGTAAGGAGTGTTAAGAGATCCAATGTTTACTTAAAATGTTAAGTTGAGTTCATGGAATAAACAGTGTTTTGTGTTTAAAAACCCACATGTCCATAATTGTAATCCCACACCTAGGGAAAAAGCCGTGTGCTCGGAAAAGCAACAAATCCATTAAAGGGAGAGGTTGGTTGAACTCCATTTTGGGGTTCTGAAAACGAATCGCCCATAACACTATCCATAACGTCTTTGAATAACTTTGAGGTAAAATTTGATCCTTGATCCGATTGTATTTCTGTGGGTATTCCATATCTAGTAAAGAATTTAAGTAACTCCACAATATTTTTAGCTGTAATATTACGTACTGGAATGGCCTCTGGAAACCTAGTAGGCACATCTATTATAGTCAAAAGATATTGATTCCGACTTTTCGTTTTAGGAAGCGGTCCTACGTAATCAATTAGGACACTTGTAAAAGGTTCCTCAAATGCTGGACTAGGTATTTAGGGTGCTGGTTTTATCACCGCTTGAGGTTTCTCTATTGACATGTGTGACATGATTGACAAAATTTAACTACATCTTTATGTAGTCCAGGCCAATAAAAATGTTTCTGGATTATAGCTTGAGTTTTCCTTATCCCCAAATGACCTCCCACTGGTACCTCATGTACAACTCGCAACACGTCCTTTCTATACCCTACCGGCAATACTACTTGATGAGCTTCTGCCCACTTTTCATCCGCCTGCATATGTACAGGTCTCCATTTTCTCATCAAGACATCACTTTTACGGTAATAACACTCTGGTATACACTCAGATTCCTGGTCTGTGTATGCTTTCTGATACATCTGTTTTATTTCTATATCTTTTTGTTGTAACTCCGCCAATTTTCCTGAACTAAAAATATCCGCCTCATCCTCCACCTGTTCTTGTTCTTTTTCAACCATCTGATCAAAAATCGTTTCTGATAATTGCACTTCAACTTCATCTTCACTCTTTGATTTCTCCTCTTGTCTGAACCTGTGACTTTGCGACCTTGTTACTACAAAATCTGTAAAAATCCCAGGATATTCGTCCTTCAACACTTCAGTTGTCTGATTTTCCATTGGCTTATCAACCACAGTAGGCATCACTCCCACCTGCAATCCGGCTATATCATTACCCAAGATAAACTTGTATTCCTGGACAAGATAGTTTCTCTATTACTCCTACATACCACTTCATCACTCTTCACTGGACTTTCCAACCTTACCTTATGTAATTGAACGCTACTCCTCATATTACCACCTATTCTGGCAACATTCTTCCCAAACTACATAAATCCTCATCTCTTACCATTAAAGATTGACTAGCTCCCATATCTCTTAAAATTGTGACTTCTTTACCTACTCCCCCTGATACATATGAGTAAACTTTACCCACACAAGTAAATTCTTTAAAGAGATCTGGCACCTTCTTAACAATCATCTTTTGATCAGGCTGTACAATCTTTTGCACCTCCTTCACTTCACTTGGGCTTTCCTTTACCACTTTAACAAACCGCACTGTCTTATCCTGTTTTACCACATCAGCCTTCCCATTGCTTTTCTTCAACCACCAACACTGTGACTTTACATGGCCTAGTTTATTACAGTGAAAACATTTGAAACTTTTCATTTCTTTTCCACCCTCCTGGATTTGTTGAAAAATCTGAGGTACACTCTCCTTATTATCTCCCATCAGATCACCTTTACCTTTACCACTTGAGTATTTCTCATGTCCCCAGTTTCTATCCCTCACAGGCTGAAACTGATGTTGGAAACCAATCTTTGATTTATGAATTAATTCATAATCATCTGCCATTTCCGCTGCTAATCTCGCAGTTTTAACCCTCTGCTCTTCCACATGAGTTCTCACTACATCAGAAATTGAATTTTTAAACTCCTCCAAAAGTAAATTTCTCTGAGAGCGTCATACATTTTGTCTATTTTCAAAGCGCTTATCCACCTATCAAAATTACTCTGTTTGATCCTTTCAAACTCCATGTCTGTTTGACCAAATTCTTTCCTTAAATTTCTAAACCTTTGTCTGTAGGCTTCAGGCACTAGTTCATATGCTCCTAAGATGGACTTTTTCACCTCCTCATACGTCCTAGATACCTCCTCCGGTAGTGATGCAAACGCTTCACTAGCTCTACCTATCAGCTTTGTTTGAATCTGTAACACCCACATGTCCTGTGGCCATTTCACTTGTTTAGCTACCTTCTCAAATGAAATGAAAACGGCGTCCACCTCCTTCTCATCAAACCTTGGCAATGCTTGGACATATTTAAATAGATCCCCACCAAGCCTTCGACTTTGACGCTCTTTCTCACTATCCTCATCACTATCATCCAACTGTATGTTTCCCTTTATGTCTGCCAATTCTAACTGATTGTCATGTTTTATGGCCATTTTCTGAAGTTCTAACTCTCTCTCTTTATCTTTTTCCCTGATCTGAATCTCCCTTTCTCTTTCTTTTTGTTCTGCTAGGGTTATTCTTTCTTTTCTCCTTTCTTCTCTCTCCTTTTCTTTTTCCTCTCTCTCTCTTTCTTTTTCTTTTTCCTCTCTTTTGTATTCAAGCTGCTTTAATTCTTTCCCATGTTCCATTTGTTTAATTTGCAACTGAATTTTTGCCATTTCCAATGAGTCAAACTGTATCACAGGCAACTTTAAATGCTTAACCACCGCCATAATTACCTCATCTTTTCACATTTTGTCAGGTAATGTTAACTGCAATGTTTTTGCCAAATCTCACAGTCTGCTTTTAGTCTCTGTCCGTAAGGTACTGCGTGTAACATTCTCCACCCCCAGAAACCTCTGAGCCTCTGAAAGAGCCATTGTTCACAACACTCTCCTCACTTAAACTAAAATACCACACCGGAAAAGCAACAATCCTTCACTGTCTTTAAGTTCACAAAAGCCAATCCAATAGATAGACTTTTATCCCCCTCGAGCCCCCAATTGTTATGGGCGAGGCATTTTCAGAACCCCAAAATGTATCTTGGAGTTCAACCAACCTCTCCCTTTAATGGATTTGTTGCTTTTCCGAGCACACAGCTTTTTCCCTAGGTGTGGGATTACAATTATGGACACATGGGTTTTTAAACACAAAACACTGTTTATTCCATGAACTCAACTTAACATCTTAAATAAACATTGGATGTCTTAACACTCCTTACTTCAAAGATAACTCAGAAAATATTGCAACAGTAAATAATTCCATAAAATGTTCCTTCAAACTTCCAAGAGACTTAGCACCTTTAAACAAAATCACATCAGGTTAAAGGCTTCACTATTATACGTTTAAATCACCCAAATTATCCAGAGATAGTATTTCATGGCAGAGATCCAGCTCACTGAAAAACACAGACACACACACAAGCTGTTTTTTTTACTGAAACTAAAAACCTGCAAAATGGCTGACATGAGCTCAGCCCCACTCACTTTCTGACATCACTGTTTTCTTAAAGGTACATTGCTTAAACATCCAGTTCTTAAAGGCACTCTCGCATGACAATAGCTTAGGAATAAAACAATTTAAATCAACTGCGTACCATCCAGAATCGCAGGGAGCGTTAGAAACGTGGCATCATACATTAAAGGCAATGTTGAAGGCTTATTGTCAAGATTATCCAGAGGATTGGGATAAAGGAATTCCATTCGTACTGTTTGCAATTAGGGATGCACCTAATGAGTCAACCAAATTCAGTCCTTTTGAACTAATTTTTGGTTATGAGGTAAGAGGACCACTTAAATTGATTAAGGAAAAATTGGTGGGTGGGAAATCGGAAATTACATTATTGGATTACATGTCAAATTTTAGGGAATGATTAAATATGCAGATGAATTGGCTAGACAACATTTGAAAGTTGCACAAAATGTGATGAAACGGGTCGCAGACAAGAAATCTAAAGTTCGTAGTTTTGCCAGTGGGGATAAAGTTTTAGTGTTGTTACCAGTGGTAAGTGAACCTTTAAAAGCAAGGTTTTGTGGACCTTATCAGATTGAAAGGAAATTAAGTGAGGTGAATTATGTGGTAAAAACACCAGATAGAAGGAAGACTCACCGAGTGTGTCATGTGAATATGCTTAAAAGGTACTTTAAAAGAGAAGGAGTGAAAAAGGAGGCGGTTTTAATGATTCTAACTCAAAGTGACAAACCAAATCCAGATGACTGTGAATTTGACATACCTCAAATTAAATTGGAAAATGAGGATGTTCTTAAAAATTGGGATAAATTGTTGAGTTATCTTCCAGAGGAAAAACAAACTGACCAGAAAGAGTTATTGATACCACATGGGCAAGTTTGTGGAGATAAATTGGGAAGTACTAAAATGGCGATACATGATGTAGATGTGGGAAATGCTGTTCCGATCAAACAACATCCATATAGACTTAACCCTTTAAAATTGGCACCAGTTAACAAAGAGATTGAGAGTATGCTTAGAAATGGCATAATTGAAATGGATTGCAGCCAATGGAGCTCACCCATAGTGATGGTGCCTAAACCAGATGGTACCCAACGGTTGTGTGTGGACGACAGAGAGATAAATGCAGTTACAAGAAAGGTCTGTTATCGTATCCCAACTTTGGAGTATTGCATTGAGAAAGTGAGACAGTCCACTTTTATTTCCAAATTGGATTTACTTAAAGGTTACTAGCAGGTACCTTTATCCGAAAGGGCGAAGGAGATTTCAGCTTTTGTGACTCCAGATGGTATATACTAATTCAAAGTTATGCCGTTTGGCATGAAAAACGCCCCAGCCACATTTCAATGGTTAACTAACAAAGTTGTTTCAGGATTACCCAATTGTGCGGATTACATCGACGATCTGATAATTTTCAGCCAGACATGGACAGAACATTTGAAACATCTGATGGAGTTATTCGATCGACTTCAGGAGGTGGGTTTGGTGATAAACCTAGCCAAAAGTGAATTTGGAAAAGCCCAAGTCACTTTCCTTGAGGAGGTTTCGATACCCTCGAGATGAAGGGAACTAATGCGATTTCTTGGCATAAGTGGATTTGATCGAACATTTGTGCAAAAGCTTTGTTGCGTGATTGCTCCACTGATGGACTTGCTCAAGAAGCGTAACACATTCCAGTGGACAGCGGAGTGTCAACAGGCATTTGACGCACTGAAATCTGTGATAATCAATGCTCCTGTGTTGGAGAATTGCAAGGACTCTGTGATCAGATTGAACTAAAGTATCTGACCTTAAAGAGAAATGCCGAGGCGTAGAGCAATGGACGGATCGTGCAGAGACCTTCTTGTTCAAAGAGACTGTCAACCGAGATGGATTTCAGTTGGCGGAAGAAGAATGGAAAAAAAATGGACTATATTATTATAGCTGTTTGCGTGTGTTGTTTCTTGAAACGATAAAGTATATTTACTGTGTGCATTTCTTAAAGGATGGTGAAAAGGTGAAAAATGAGACCATCTTGAAGTT
The DNA here is from genome assembly GCF_047496885.1 of Scyliorhinus torazame. Lineage (NCBI taxonomy): Eukaryota > Metazoa > Chordata > Chondrichthyes > Carcharhiniformes > Scyliorhinidae > Scyliorhinus > Scyliorhinus torazame. The sequence goes on along the minus strand of NC_092722.1, from coordinate 148,825,677 downwards.
GATGGTTTATTTTTTTTTCTTGGGGGAAGGTGTCATGAGAATGTCACTTTAAGAAATGTTTGGCTGCTCATGTTACTGCAGTGATTGCAGAGCGTGGGTGGAGCTGTGCTCTGGTTCTGCTTTTTAGTTTCACTTTGAGAAAAGCTTGGATATGTCTGTCTTTTTGGTTTCGTTTTTCAGGATGTTGTAGCTGAAGTCAGAAAAAGCAGCTGTACTGCTGAACTCTCTGCCATGAAGGACTATTTCTTAATCATTTGGTGAATTCAGAATTAGAAATGTTTTTAGTATTGAATGTAAACCCTGATGTGCTTCTGTTTAGAGGTTTGTTAAGTCTTCTGGGTGTTAAAATGACAGCATACAGATTACTTAGTGTTGTATTCTTTGGGGGGTGTTTTTGAATTAATGATTGCTAAGATATTCACTGTTTGTTTTAAAAAGGTTAACTTGAGTTCATAGAATAAACATTATTTTGCTTAAAAAAAATACTTTTCCATTTCTGCTGTACCACACCTGTAGAGTGGGCCGTGTGCTCCCCATACCACAATCTATTAATAGTTGTGGGTCAGGTGAACTCCATGATACACTTTGGAGTTCTCTAAACCCTGACCCATAACAGCCCTTATAGTATAAAAACCCCAACTTGGGTGAAGGTCGAGGAGGGTGGCCCTTCGGGGATTGGAGAGTTATTGTGTATAGAAACTAAACCAATACATTGCATCCTGCCTACCGTTCCAAGTGTATTCTCTCTGTGCGGATTCTACACCCCCCCACATAAATTGGATGTGTTAAAATATTTTATCTGAAAGGTTAACTCTGTTTCTCTCTCCATAGGTGCTGCCAGACTTACTAAGTATTTTCAGCACTTTCTGCTTCTATTTGGGTCAAGGATGCCTGTCAGAAGCCGGTGGCCTCAATTCCTAAATAGACAGATTGGGTTCCACTTAAATCACAGAGGTCTGGCTGCTCTTTTAACCAGACACATGCATGGTGAAGCCATTGTGGCTTTTCAGCCAGGCCAACCTAGCGGGAAGAGGAGGCCCAAAGGATATGGGATTATCCTGTGAAACCAAGAGGAACTGAAGTTCCTTTGGTCCTCGGCAGTAATCTCCAGCTAAACGAATTCCACAACTGCCTGTCGGCCAGCTGCTGCTGTTGAGCAGGACACTGATGGGACTTATGCAATGAGGCACAAAATTAAAATCTCCCAGGCCTCACGCAGCTAAGGTCAGGATGGTTTGTCACCCAACCCAAATTTTGCCTGCATGACCCCCTCCTCGTATTAAAACCAGGGCTTGTTAACATTTAAATCCATCCCAGACTAAATGGATAATGCTGACTACAGTATGAGGATCTCCTTTGAACAGGTTCAATTTGGACAGGTTCAATTTAATTTCTGGTGAAAATGGTCCCACCATTGAGCTAATGTCAACAACTAAATACCCCATGATTATGATCCCGTGCTTTTACTCATTTCATAGTCTGCCATCATATTTCCCTTTTCGCTTCCTTTCCACTATTTGGTGCTTCACAGTGTGATAAAGTTCTTCCTAACTTTATCTCAATATACATGAATTGTGTTTCTATCTCTTTTAAAAAAAATTTAGAGTAGCCAATTATTTTTCTTTTCCAATTAAGGCGCAGTTTAGCGTGGCCAATCCACCTAGCCAGCACATCTTTGGGTTGTGGGGGTGAAATCCACGCAGAAACGGGGAGAATGTGCAAACTCCACATGCACGGTGACCCAGGGCTGGGATTTGAATCCGGGTCCTCAGCGCTGCAGTCCCAGTGCTAACCACTGCGCCACATGCCGCCTCCCCTGTTTCTATTTCTTTTTTATTTATGTCCTAACTTGAGACTATGTAATTTCTGATTAATATAACTAGTCTTTCTTCTTTATATTATACAGATACATTTTAGCCTGAAATAATGAACTGTCAATCCTGCCCTGGGTGCAACAATGCTTCTGTTATCCCTGTTTCCTTACCTCTAATTACAATGTTAAGTTTCCCCATTTTGTTTCGGATGTTCTGTACATTGCTCGGTAGACAATTTAATATGTTCTTTCTTTCTTATTACTTCTTTATCAACCTTTCCTGTTCCCTGAGTATTTACGTTATCGCTATCTCTTGTTGTACTTTGATCTTTTCTATCATTTTTTTTTCAAACCTTTAGTTTGAACTACCTCCACCCAAGTTCTCCTTTCTTCAAAACCTGTCCTGTAATCCTATTTATACTTTTAGTCAGGACCTTGGTCTCAGATTGGTTCAGGCACAGCCTATTCTCGTCCTTCCTATCTCTGTTCTAATTTTCTGAGGAACTTGAATCTCTCACAGCAGTCTTTCAGCCAAGTATTCATTATCTTGACCTGTTGTCCCTCTCTCAATATAGGTTATGTCATATTTCAGAGATTCCTACCCTTGAGGTCCTGCTTTTCAATTTAGCTTGTTCCAATCAGGTGAGGATGGGCCGAATGGCTCGTCCCTTTTCCCTCTTCCTCGTTTGACTGCAACATGTTATTTTTGTTTGAGAAGAATATGCTTGTGAATTCAATAAATACTGAACTGTTTACACTTGTAGAAGAACCAATCTGACAGTTTTTCTTGAGTTTAATGAAGGAAGAGTTTAGCTGTATTATACTTAAACCAATCTGCTTTTTGTGCGAGCTTACACTTCAAGTTCTCACACAAAAATCGAGATTACAGAGTGGGGAAAGAGGCATTGGACAGATTAAGGTCCATAAAAACTGTAAAAGGAATATACAGTCCATAGTTTGGTGACTTGGCTGGCTTCAAACTTCCCTTCGGTGATCCGATGCTTCAGATTTGAATGTGCAACCAGCTGATTTGGTTAGTTCTGTTTTCAGCAGGATCATCCCTGGATGGTTATAGTCAACAAATAGGGTTTTAAGCTTTCCAGGTGGGTTGGAGAGAGAGGGAGGGCTGGAGGGATCTGACCTATTTCAGCTTTTCAGCTGTTTGTTCTCAGTTCTGCTGAGAAAATGTGCTGAAACCACGCTTGTCATGTGACATTCCTTCTCCAGGGGGATCCAAATAAGGCAATTGTCTAAGGGTACCTTGATTAGCTCATGTCTTTAAAGCTATCTCCGCCAGCATTCCATTGATCAAGTGATTAGTCTTGATAGTCCATCTCCAACAGTTGAATACCTTGGGTGATTGCCTTAATTCTTTATTAATTGGACAGGAGATGTGGGCCCTTCACATTCCCGAGAAAGTTATTAGGCGGGATTCTCCAATAATGGGACTATGTCCCCACCCCAGCATCAAAAAGCGGGAGTTTCTCCAACCTGCAGGGGGCTAACAGGGCCCCGGAGTGCTTCTCGCAGCTCTGGCTGCGGATACAGGGCCCTGCACTTCCAGTTGGGAGTCTGCAAATGCGCATATGGGCGGCCACCAACATGTCGGACTCACACCGTGGAGCCACACCAAAAAGGTAGGCCCCCGAGATCGCGCGCACACGCGGATCGGTGTCGCCCATCGCTTGCCTGGCCATCATGAGGCTCCCCCCCCCACCCCTGGTGAAGGATACCAATGCCCCCCACCAGGGCGGCCATGGACCAAGTACGCAGCAGCCACCAGCTCAACAGGCAAAACGTGGTTAGAACCATGCCGCCGGGAACTCAGCCAGTTACCCTCAGTGAATCACAGGGAGGGGGGCCTCCGCGTGCGCGATTTGCAATGGACCGGAGAATCGCTAGCAGCGTCGTGCCGGATTTTGGCAACAGCGCCCATTCTCCGCCCCCGCACCAATCGTGATTGTGGCGCGGAGGCTCGGAGAATCAAGCCCAGGTTGTTGTCTCCATTCTAATTGATTGGTATGTGAGCATAGAGTAATGCAAATTTGGGACCTATCTTCGGCTGTGAGTTCAAGTCACTTTGGTCTCTATGTTTTTAAAATGCCTGTTTTTAAAAGTTCAATTAAGGTTTACAGCTGATGGGTTAAAGAAAATCACTGTATCTTCATGACACCATCATATAAGACCATAAGACATAGCAGCAGAATTAGGCCACTCGGCCCATCGAGTCTGCTCCGACATTCAATCATGGCTGATATTTTTCTAATCCCCATTCTCCTGCCTTCTCCCCATAACCCCGGATCACTTATTAATCAGGAACCTATCTATCTCTGTCTTAAAGACACTCAGTGACTTGGCCTCCATAGCCTTCTGAGGCAAAGAGTTCCACAGATTCGCCACCCTCTGGCTGAAGAGATTCCTCCTCATCTCTGTTTTAAAGCTTGTCCTTCAGTCTGTGGTTGTGCCATCTGGTTCCAGTTTCTCCAATCAGTGAAAAATCCTCTCCACATCCACTCTATCCTAGCCTTGCAGTAGCCTGTAAGTTTCAATAAGATCCTCCCTCATGAAATGAAACGTGACAACATTGCAATCTGTTTGCATTCATTTCCATGCTCCCGCTGGCATGCGGTGTGGATCTCATTCACACCGTGAGTGAGGGGTTAAGCATGGCTTTCAGGTCGGAGTCCGGTGCTGATCCCAATTTTGCCCCGACATCCGATTCTCCATCCCATTGGGGAACGCATTCTGGGCGTCCCAGGGTCGGAGAATCCCTTCTTTCTTTCTTCTTTATAGCTATCCAGGAATAGCACACAGAGAAAACGAAATACCTGTGAGTTAACACAATGTCTCACAGACAGAAGCACATCAGTGTGTGAATTATATGGGCCAAACTTTCAAAGGCGCACAGGGTTGGGTTCTGGTGGGCACAATTTGAGTTGTGGTCCTGGAGGTCAGAATCCCCGATCTCTCTGAGGCTGATATGTATTTTCCAAGGCCCAGTTGGGGGGACAGAATGGGAATCCCACTTACTGAACATCCCCTTAAGCTCCTTAATAAGCTTATTCAGGTGTCTGTGCATTCGCGATTGCAAATTTGAATTTTTAATTCAGCGAACCTTCATGCACAGCCATTCGTTTCACTGCGGGGTCATGAGAAACTTTGTCTCCATTCATTTCAAGCTGATCTTTCCTGGATCTTCTTGCACCAGTCCCAGCCGTAATCCAGCCTGCATGGATCTTTCATCATGTGGATGCTAAATGGCCTTGTGGGAGCTGTCTGCTCTTCTTGGCAAAGCAGCAGCAGACGCCAATGTGGCTTCTGCCTGCCTCTGCTGTTAGTGCCAGACAGGCAGCTCTCGCCTCCTGGAGATGCTTGGCACCACTAACTGGTACTGAGCTTGCCTTCTGATCAATTAGGCCATTGGAAATTAAAATTAATGTTGTGAAAGCGACACAGCTCGGGTGTGGGGTGAGGACCTGAAATTCTGACCCTGCATTGACAATCTGCTCATGCATAAACACTTCTGTATTTATTTAATATCACATAATCTACTTTCCTCTGAAATTCAGAGTGACATTTTGTATTGATATATACAAAAATGGAATTTCAGAGTAAACTAGAATGGCAAAGTTACGGACAGATATGACCCCGCTGAGCTGATTAAAGTTGCCTTATTTAATGCACTAAAACCTTGAGGCACCTCTAGAAGAACTGCAACAAAAGTAATTCCTAATTTATCAGAAAAATGTTGTGTGGATTTCAGCAATAAGCCTCAAGCCATAAGATAAATCAGTCTGGCCATCAGTATAATAAGTAGATCAGTCCCAAACACTTCCAAAATTGCCATCTAAAGACATTCAAGAGCTGGCTCCAAGTATAATTGCATGAGTAATGATGGGTTCTTTAAGAATCATTCTATTGTAATACTTGGGCAGATCTCATTCTCTAGTGCTTGTTTCCTGCCATGAAGACTGATCTCAGCAGGGGATTGTACCTGCTGCTTACATGAAGATAAACTACCTGCCTACCTTTCCTAAGCTTCCAAAAACTGTGGCCCCTCCATTTAAGCATCGCTGTTGATAGACGTTCATTGACTGATAAGAATCTCAACCTTCACCTGGTATATGAGCTGAAGATTATGCAGATAGCAAAATAGCAACTAAACAATACTTTTTCAAAGGATAACTTTTCCCTCTTACCTCCCTCCCTTCATTTTTTTAATGGCTTTTCTTACCAGCATTTCCATTCAAAGGTAGTTTTTTATTGTCAACTTCAAGACAGCTGCTAATAATTTGAAAACATTATCTCCCTTTCGAATGACCTACTTTTTTTGATAAACTGATGGTTCGATTAAATAACCGTCATCTGCATGTGTCAGCAATTACCACTTGCTTGATGGCATGCTGTCGATGTAGATTAAACACATCAAAGAATGCAAAGTCTTACTACAATGAGCTTTTTGTGTTTGTGGCAGTAATTACACTAAGTACTGTTCTTTCCATCTATGCTGTTTCCTTTAAGTACTGAATAGCCTTCAGCAGCTAGGGAACAGTGTCTCACTATACCTGAAAACACCTTGATAAAATGCAGTATTCACCTTTCAGAGTGGAACTAGATTATACAATAGAGTGATAACCTTGAATATGTATTATAATGACAAACCTAGCACATACAGTATGTTTAATGTGGTGAAATGTCTCATCGTCTTTCACTAAAGGAGGAGCAAAGGATTTTGAGCAGGAACTAGGAGAGGTGACCGGTGGCTAAAGCCCAGGAAGATTATGAAGTTGAGGAGGATTGTAACAAGGTGAAATAGTAAAGGATGACATTTTCCAGAAGGTTGAGCCATGATAGCTCAAGACTTGCCACCAATAATGGGCACAGTAAGAAGTCTCACCACGCCAGGTTAAAGTCCAACAGGTTGTTTCGAACAGGTTGTTATAAGGCTTCGTACTGTGCCCACCCCAATCTAATGCCGGAATCTCCACATCATGGCTACCATAATGGGATCAAAGAAGGGGAAAATACACAGAATTCCAGGCTCATAAAAGTGGAACTGAGGGATGAGGCTGAAGTCATGGAAGAATTTTGAACGGCTAGAAAGATTTTGGATCAATGAATTGGGAGATAGGGATCTATGGAGGTTAAAGAGGAATGGGTTGATGGATGATGGTTAATTGAGACTTAGTGTGCTGATAGCAGAGTTGTGAATGAGGGAATTTAGTGGAACTAGAAGGGCTCTTGAATGAATGAAATCTTGAATGTGACAAAACAAATGTCAGGAGTTTCCGTTGTGGTGGATGGGAAGGAAGAGGAAAGGGGTGGGTCATATTCTGGAGGTGGACACCTATCACTTTCCCAATGGACTGGGTATGGGCTCAACTCAGAGTGGAAAAGGACACCAAAGGTGGACAATGTCCCATTTAGCTTAAATGAGCAACCAAGGAGAGAGATGGCATCTGGGAGCAAAAGAAATTGCCTGCAATTTTTAATTCATTTTGTTTCAAGTAAGGGCCATAAATAGGGCAAAATTGCGGCGAAGAAGGTTCTAATAAAAGTAAATGCTACGAATGCTCAGCAGGTCCGGTGGCATCTATGGGGAGAGAGAAAAAAAAGTTCCTGGGCTGAGTCATAGTTCCAGAATCCAGATCCCAACTCCAGGCTGAATTCTAGATAGTGAGATGGTTGTGGCAGGATTCTGGAGAAGATTTTTGAGAAGGCGCCCAATTAAGATGCTGCCTACAGGATTCCTGACCAATTAAGAATGGCAGGCATGATCTGCAGCTGGGAGAACCAAGGGTACTGAGGCTCTGGGAAGCCAGGAACTCAGCTGGGAGAGATGGGCACTGCAACTGAGGATGGGGGTCTCGGGCACCCCCTGAAAACATGAACTGATACAATATACAGCTGGGGCCATGCTGAGCTGTGTCGTGCACTGTACCTCTGATCCCCCCCACCCCCGGCCACCGCACAAACCCCATCCCCATCCTGCTGCCAGGAAAATACCACCATTCAATCTGTGGCCTTCAGCCATATCTGGAGCCCATCCACCAACTGGAAAATCCATTTGGTTGGTGAAGAGTGCCCTCAATTAGCACTTCAGTTGGCCTAATTTTCTACCCACTTCTGGCGGGTGGGTAGCTATCACTTGCCCCCCCAGAAGCCACCTCTCTGAAGATAGATAGGAGGTGGCAAGCAGAGAACAATCAAAGGGCTGTCTATAAGGGTATTTGGATCATAGAAACATAGGAAATAGAAGCAGGATGAGGCCATTCGGCCATTTAAGCCTGCTCTAACATTCATTATGATCATGGATGATTATCAAGTTCAATACCCTGATCCTTCCTTCCCCCTCATATCTCTTGAACCCTTTAGCCCCAAGAGTTAATTCCTTCTTGAAATTACACAATGTTTTAGCCTCAACTACTTTCTGTGGTCGCGAATTCCACAGATTTACCACTTTCTGGATGAAGAAATTTCTCCTCACCTCAGTCCTAAAAGGTTTACCCCTAGTTCTCCCCCCCACCCCCCGGGTCATTGAATCGCCGGGGGGCGGCGTGAATCCCGCCCCCGCCGGCTGCCAAATTCTCCGGCGCTGGGGATTTGGCGGGGGCGCCGGTCGGCGGCCGCTGGCAGCGCCCCCCCCGGCGATTCTCCGGCCCGCAATGGGCCGAGTGGCCGCCCGTTTTTGGCCGGTCCCGCCAGCGTAAATTAGAGTAGGTACTTACCGGCGGGACTTGGCTGCGTGGGCGGCCTCCGGGGTCCTCGGAGAGGCACGGGGAGATCTGGCACCGGGAGGTGCCCCCACAGTGGCCTGGCCCGCGATCGGGGCCCACCGATCCGTGGGCGGGCCTGTGCCGTGGAGGCACTCGATTCCTCCGCGTCGGCTGCTGTGGTCCTCCGTGATGGCCAGCACAGAGATGATCCCCCTGCGCATGCGCTGGAATGACGCCAGCACACGCTGGCGCTCCCGTGCATGCGCCAACTCGTGCCGGCCGGCGGAGGCCCTTCGGCGCTGGTTGGCATAGTGCCAAGCCCCTTCCCTGCCGGCTGGCGCTGCGCAAAGCACTCCGGCGCCGGCCTAGCCCCTGAAGGTGTGGAGGATTCTGCACCTTTGGGGCGGCCCGACGCCGGAGTGGTTCCCGCCACTCCTTCGCACCAGAGTTGCTCACCCTGCCGATTCCCGCAGAATCCCGCCCATTCTTTCTAAATCTACCCTGTCCAATCTTGTTAGAATTGTGTAAGTTCCCGGTTAAACTTCGGGAAGCTCGTGGAAGTTCCCACTCATGACCACGGTCCCTTAAATCTTGCCCTCTGTGTCAATGCACCAAGAAATCTCAGTGTGCATGCTTACCAGAGTTCTCCTGTACACTGCCTCATCAAAATTCTCATTTGAGTCCTGTGCAGCAGAACTCATCTCTGACCTCACCCCGCCAGGAACTGGCATTCACACTCTCCCTTTCCCTTGGCCTAGCTGCAGTCAGTCTCCTTATGCTCACTGACTCACCACACACTGATCCCATGTGTTTGCGATGCTCTAATATTTGCGCTGTGTCAGTATCTGAGCTTCTGACATTGAGTGTCTGATCAAGTGATTCTTCATCAGGGGTCTGGTGTAGCTCTTGCCCTTCATGATGAGCCTGCAGTGGCTGACCAGGTGGCAGTTTTATGTTTCTGAAAAGAGAAATGCAAAAAGAGAGGGTTGGAGTGAGGGCAGTGGGGTGGGGTGGAAAGCAAGAAATTCATGGCCACACCATCAGCAGCTTGCATTTCCTGCCAGATATCAGGATTAAGGCTTGGTGCGTTTAGGGAAGGGGCGTAAGGCAGAATCATATCTTCATCCTGAATGTTTTTCAGTATTGCTGGGTGGAATGCTTGCAATCACTGTGAACACTATGGTGTGTAGTGCACCATCTCCTTTGTAGGGCTCAATTGATGGAAGGCATACCTGCCCCTTACCCTTTCTCTTCTGCTTCTTATGGTTCTGAGTCACCTTGTCCTGCCTGAGAGAGGGAAGAGTGTCACTGAGTGTATTGTCATGTGTTTCGGTGATGTACCTGCTCTGATTGAAAGCTGTGAGAGGCGGGTTTGAGGCTTGCAGCACTGGTCCATTTTTGTGAGCAAGGTAGAATATCTGAATTTTAAAAAGGAGCTTCAATTGCTGATAGGTGAGTAATGGGGTGTGGTGCAATATGAGAGGACAGTGGAACAATGGCGAGGAGATATCCTTTGAAGATGGATGCACTGACCTTGACCACCCATGTGGGGACAATTAACCTTTTCCGGCACTGAGCCAGATGCTCGGAGGCAACGTTGGGGCATTGACCTCCCTGGCTACCTGCTTCCACTTTCTTCTCAGGGTGCACCCCGAGGGCCTCTTGACTTCCTTCTGGAATATGGTGGCTTTCCTTTCCACCTCCTTCACTAAAGCCTCCAGCGCCACCTCAGAAAACCTGGAATCTCTCTCCCTAACCTATTGTTCCATCTCAAATGCTTCTCATTCTAGCCAAGCAATTCCAGAAACAGGTACAGCAGTTCCTGTGGCATGAGTTAGGCTCTCCTTTAAGAGGTCCGGGCTGGTTGTATATAATGCTAACACAGCAGCGGCTGGGCCCCCTGTTGAGCATTCAGCCAGTCAACCGTGTATTCTCCACTGGGTTGCAGGCTGAAATTATTTTGATTAGGAGGCAGCAAAATGTTTGGATGACAATCGTGCATCATGATGCACGGTACAGAGAACAGGCCTTATCTAATATTTCACCCCCTTCACCCCCCCCCCCCCCCCAACTCCTCAGCACCCCCCCCCCACCCCAAATCTCCCCCCCACACACACAATATTTAGCTGAGTTCTTGCCCGCTGTCTATCATGTTTTTCCCCTCAGTGCATTTCCAGCTGCAGCTCCTTTTAAAGTTTGGGTATCCATTTTAACAGCTGCAGCAATTCTTCCCCATTCTTCCCCCAAAATAATGGGTTCCCAAGGACCAGCGGTTACTGTGTAGGAAATCCAGTATAGAAATATCTAATTGGTCAAGGGAAATGAGCTGGGCCATATGAGCATCAGAAAAGTGCGTAAAAGTCTCTCTCCAGCCAACTACTGGTGATAATCCTGTAATTGAGCGAGATGTCACTCTCATTTCACTTGTATGTAAGTAAAGCAGTAGATGATCTGACTGATACATGTTGAGCAGCCAATAAAACTAGTTGATCATTTAATAAGTACAAATTCAAACACTGTTTTCGGAGTCCTTGGAGTAGTCCAAAATCTAAGACCTCTCAACAAGCTCTATTTAGACAGCAGATCAAACACAATTTAGATGGCATTGAATTCAGTTTGAAGCAAACTCCCTAATGTTTACATAACAAACTCCATCATGCACTAAACCATATTAAAGTGCTATGGCAGATGAAAAGATTGAGGATTCAAATCTTGTGTTTCACAACAGGTTCACCCTCCCCTCCAACACAATTTGCTTCACAGATACCAGGTAGGATAATTAGCTGTAGTCCATGAAGGACCTTCTCAATTAGAGAGAGACAATTGGTTTTGTAACTGGAGGGGCACCATATTAGGAAGTGTCCAAAACCTCAGTGAAGCAAATGGGGCCGTGAACCTGCTATGAAGCATTTGATCTGGATAATTGCCGTAACATATGTTTTGGACCACACCTTAATATGTGTCAAGCATGGAGTAAGCTGAGGAGGTAGGTCTCCATGAACCAGCACAGCCGGTACAGGAATTGAACCCACACCATTGGTATTATTCACTATATGAGGACAATGTAGACACATGTACAATCCATTGCTATTTATCATTTGCCAAATGCCTCTGCTTTTGTTGCTGTGGTTTGAAACTACAGATGTTAGAAAGAAATTTATGGCATGCCATGTAAAATGATAATATCGGCTTTGCTCTCGACAACACTCTTACCGCTGAGTCAGAAACTTTGTGGTTCAAACTCCACACTATGACTAGAGGGAGTGGACTAGGTTTGCACTTCTGTGCAAAATTGAATTACTGGAAGTTCTGTCCCTCAGTTGACACATCTAATGAAAGTGTCATTGAAGCAATAGTAGTCCACTGCTTATGTGTATTTTGATTGGCTGCGAAATGTCTGCGAAGTGTCTGCAAAATGTACTCCAGTGAGCATGCCTTGCACTCCAAAGAATTATTGCCATAAACTTTCAACATTTCTGACTTTTTATCAAATCCCATGGTTGTGCTAGACATGCAATGGGTTCAAAACTTTAATTATGTTGACACGTTTATGCATTTTGAGCACTTAATTTAGAGTTCATAGTGAATTTTGAAAACATTTTAGGGGTTGGGTTAATATTTGTAATTTGTTGAGAATTTCCAACTGTTTATAGGCTGACAATCTGCTGTAACAGGGGATCTAATGGCGCCTGCGATTAGTTAGATTTGCAGCCGCAGCCTTTAGCACTTTTGCTCACAGGATTTCTAAAAGATGATCGTGTAGTGACCACAATGAATAGGGCAACCATAGAGATTTAAGAATTAGAAAATAAATCAAGAAGGAGGGTGGATTAAAGGAGGTCATTTCAATGTTAAAGCTGGTAAAGAGAAAGAAATAAAGAAAGGAGAAGAAAGATTAGATGACAAGAGAGAGAAAAAGAGAAGTGGAAAGGAAAAGTATGAAAATAATAAAATTCAAACTTAAAATTTGTAATATCGCCACAAAAAACCTAAAACTTGAAGGAAAGGGATTCCACACTTGTAATCATTGTCTTTTGTGCAAGAGGGATTATCTCGCAGTCAGTACCACATGTCACATCATGTAGCTGTGATGTGAGAAAAAGCTTTTACACACAGCGAGTGTTTCGGATCTGGAATGCAGAGCCTGGAAGTGTGATGGAGGTAGGATCAATTGAGGCATTCAAGAGGGCATTAGATGATTACTTGACTAGAAACAATGGGAGTGATTCTGTGGCTGAGTTATGCCCGGCGCAAATCCCGCTATGTCACGAAAACTGCGGGAGAGCCCCGAAATAGAATTTGTGCTGGCTGCAAATCAGCTTCCCATTCTTCCTGCCCGCTCCAACAGGCATGATCAAGATCGCAGCCAGAAAAGGTGAGAACCTGATCCAAACTTGATTGCATTCACATTAACCTCATTAGAGTAAAGTTGAATGCAGTGGCTACCCGGTATTTACCTGCCCCTCCCCAGCGGGAAGTAACTTATGGTACCCAAAAGTGGGAACCAAGGACACAGAGGGGGAACAAGGGGGTGAGTGCCCCCTCTACACTCACCTCCAAGGTGCTGAGCGGGGTCCTTCAGGAAGGTGAGAGTCGGGGGACCTTGGGCTGGACTGGAGGGGCTCAGGTCGAGGGTCGTTCTTGGGGGACGTGTAGCATGTCTGTCCTCTGTCACCTTCAAAAGCTTTCACATTCTATTCCATTCCCCTTTAACATTTTCAAGCCTCTGGGCTTGCTGAGAAGCCAAAAGGTTTTGAACTACATTTTTTACATTCAATTTGTCCAATACCATTTACAAGCCTCTTGATTGACAGGTGCAGGCTTTTCAAAGGAGGGTTTAGCTTTGTTTTTATAGCTCTTTGTGGTCCATTAACTCTGAAGTGCTTCCTCGTTTGAGGAAGGTGTATTTGGAAGAACAGAATTTAGACTGGAGAACATGGTAGAGGGATAGAGTTTTTTTTAGATTTTCTTGCATCATCAGTGTTTGCAATGCACAGCAATTTAGATAGCTTTTCTTCTGCACTTTTTCTTCACAAATTCATTAATGACATTATCATGGGTAAAATCTTATAAGGATGGATATTCAATCACCAGTATTGCTGAACTTGTCAAATATTCCTGACTCATCATACTTCGCAGATAATTTTTCACTCTTTTCAATACAGAGAAATAACATTCACCAGAAGCATTTGTGATGGGTATTGTTCAAAATATTTTCAGAATGGTTTCCACATTTGGAATGGTTGCTTGCAAACCATCATTTACAAGTCTGTACAAATCAGCTGGTGAGCTTGAAGCACAGACCTCATCATTATCAAAGAAATAATGACTTTTTTCTCTTTGTCTTAAAAATGATTTGTGTCTATGTCCTCCCAGTGGAATTCAGTTCATCTCTGACTGCAGCAGTCTTACATTCTTCTCCAAACTTTTGTCAAAAAGCATGAAAAATAATTCAACAGTTTTCCTCAGAGATTCACTTCTACTCTGTAATTGCACCATTACTGTGTCACGAACAACACTGACAGTCTCAATGATGATCTTCTCTTCCCATTTTTAAGTGATTTCTTTGTCTCTAGTTAAATAAAAAATAACTCCCTGTGTCTTGTACCCTTCTCATCATCAGAGGGGCCAGTATTCTTTGTTAATGTTAGTGCCTCTGTTTCCACCGAGGTAAAGACAATTCAATCTTCCATGACAAAAAGTCTAACTGAGACTAACAATCGTGAAGCATTCAATAAAGTTGAATCAACATTTTACAGCAATTTGCTGATGGCATTAATTCTTTGAAGTAAATGGTTCACAAAAACTGTAATATAAACTTCCCTGCTAAGGATTTTACTTCAGCTTTCACATGTTGTTTCTCTGAACTTGATGTGGCTATGTCTGATAAGCATATTGGCAAAGTTCAAATTCAAAGCTATAACAGCATCTGCATAAGCGGTCCACCTGGTGCCACATATAATTTTGGCCATCAAATGATTTCAGTTTCTGGCCCTCGGAGCTCCCAACTGCTTACCTCTCACTCCGATGGCAAAGCCTCAACCCTCGATGAACATGTGTTCTCCTGGCTGGTTGCCTGGCTGCTGCTGGCTTTACCTGGCCTGCCCTTGCCTCTTCTCTTGCCCTCGGCTGGCAGCCTCACCCTCACCCATCCTGATGCCGCCAAGCCCACTCAGACCTGGCACCTGGATGAGTTTCCCCACTGCTCCCTGAAAACCACGGCGGTGCCTGCCTGACTGCTCACATCTCTTGTTCAGTTGACTGGACCTCAAGCCTCAATGACCGTATGTGCTCCTGGCTGGCTGCCTGACTGCAGCTGGGTGCTGGGATTATCTGACCTCCCTGGCCCGGCATCTGTTCTTGGAGGTTAAGAGTCAACCTGCCTCGACGACCATTGGCCAATACCTCTTCATCGGTGTTGTGTTCTGTGACCTTGTCTTTGCAATGATTCATACAGAACCGCGGGTGACTTAACTAGAATGGTGATTTATTGATTTACACATGGTAAGGTCACAATCAGTATGCTATCTAGACCAAGCTACTATTTGAGTTACATGGACTCTCCCGTAGCCACCTAAATTGGCCAACTTCCGATTTAAAATGGCGAATGGCAAAGGCTGATGGGAAAGTCAGCCAACAAGACAGAAACCAGCGGCTGCAGGTTTGCTGTGTATTTACCTCTGCAAAAGCCAGACAACATCGATACCAGCGGCCATCAGCATAACAAAGCAGCAGCCATCTGCATACTGATGAGCAATCCCCGGGAACAATAAGTAACATTTTGGACACACAAAGCAAAGCCAGACTCCTCGGCGCCAGCAGGAGCCAACACAAAGGAGGTGAACGAGCACCTCGAGACCCCCCCCATCGATCAGGGAACCGGTCCAGTATTGGAGAAAATCGAACCAAGCGATTGGGACAAAGTCCAATCACTTGGAACCAGGTACAGGGTCCGTCCCGAAAGGCGGGAAGCCCCTGGGGACTATAAGAGTTGAGCCCCAAGTTCCAATCTCTCTCTCTTCTTCCTGCCCGGGTCACCCAGCAACACGAACCAACATTGACCGTGACCGGTGCAGTGATTGTCGACTGACGTAAATCTTAATTCAACGCTCGCTACGAGATAGGTGCTCCTAGCTATCAATCCGTACTAACTTCGAATCCCGCAGAGTCAGAACCCGAACGAAAGGCCATTTGTTCCCCTGACCTGGTGGGCCAGTCCGAAGTTAAGTATAGGCCTGTTAATTGTAGAAGTAGCTTAGACGTAGAATTTGTGCATGAGTAGCGATTACTGTGCATAATAAATGTGCTTTGATTTAAATCTTACTAATCGGTGTATTGGGTTATTGATCATTATTCGGACTTGAACCTCGTGGCGGTATCATAAAGATACCTGGCGACTCGAGAGCAAAGGTAATAAGAAAATCAGCAACACTACCCCTATGTGCGGCTGTCCTGGTGTATGCCTTACCACCTTCTGGCAAGAGCTGGATGTTCATGACTGATGTATGACGCCACCTGCTGGGTAGAGGTTGCATTGCTAAGTGTCCACTAAGTCATTGCTGAAGGCCTCACAGGCTTGCACCCAGATGTAAGGCCACCTCACTTTTGCATCAGGCTGTCGGGCCCAAATGTCGGACACCTGGCTGCTGCTTCACTAAAGGAAAGTTCAGAAACTTAATATCAGGAGATCTGTCTGAACTGCTGTCAAGTATCCACCATCTATCAAAGTCTAGGACAGTGTTTTCCACTCTCAGGGGACTCCAATAATTCGAGCCCAATTTGTTCTGCGTTGCTTGCTGATGGGCTCGTGCGAATTTCTTGAGCCTATCAGCAAATTCAGAGCTACCAGGCTCTGATTGGTGCTCCAACAGCCAGCTCTCAGTTTGAGGCCCCTGCCTGGGCCTCGCACTGCAGTGTTGTGTGTTTCATTGTAAGTCCACCCCTGGCTAGTGGGATTTCCAATTGTGATTATCCCCACCTGCTGCCAATGATGTAATGGGAATTCTGATGTTCAATGTCAGGAAGTCCATCACAATAAATTAGCATCTCATTATCGGGCTTGTAAAACTGAAAATCTCCCCTGGTTACATAATCCATTCTCCCCATGTGAATTACGACAGGCCTCCCACAGCGTGAACCTGGCGACCAGACCCACCAGAGAAGTTCAGGTGATTGCATTGCTTTGGGAGTAGTGGGGGGGGGGGTGGGGGGTGTTATATGGGGAGGCCTGTTCATGCATTGGGGTGGTACTTTGCAGGGCGGGGGGGGGTTTGCATGGGAGGGTGTTGCATGCGGGGGGGTATTGCATGGGGGCGTGATGCATGGTAGGATGTTGCATGGGAGGGTGTTGCATGGGGGGTGTTGTGTGGGTGGGGTGTTACATGGGGGGGTGCTGCATGGGAGGGTATTGCATGGGTGCTGTGTGGGTGGGGTGTTACATGGTGGGGGTTGTATGGGGTGTATTGCTTGGGTGGGGTGTTACATGGGGGGTGTTGCATGGGGGGGGTTGTTGCGTGGGTGGGTGTTATGTGGGGAAGGGGTGTTCAGGGGACTTCATTTC
Organism: Scyliorhinus torazame; assembly: GCF_047496885.1. Classification (NCBI taxonomy): domain Eukaryota; kingdom Metazoa; phylum Chordata; class Chondrichthyes; order Carcharhiniformes; family Scyliorhinidae; genus Scyliorhinus; species Scyliorhinus torazame. The sequence continues at coordinate 148,808,588 of NC_092722.1, read as the reverse complement.
TAATTTTTTGTATTGAACCTCCCTTTCTAAAGGACACCCTGATCTTTTAAAACTTAAGTTTCAACTTATCCTGCCCCATCACCTTTGTTCCAGCCGCAGCTGAATGCCACAGCCGAGAAAGCTGCCTTTGGGGCCGACAATTTCCACACTGTTCTTCCTCCCACTGCGCCAATCTGCCGAAAAATGGGAAAATCCACCCTCCCCTTCTTTCATAAACAAAAATAATGGATATGCTGCCTCCAGTGTAAAGTGTCCCTGGAATTGTAAAGCCTGCACAAAATATATTAACCTAACCCTGAAAACTATATATGTTTATAATCATTTTCATTGATTCAGTCACCATCTAAATATTATCCTGATAAGAACACAACACATATTGCGCACAGTTCAACTGTCCAGCCAACTGGTTCATGATAGAATTCCTGCAGTGCAGAAAGAGGCCGTTTGGTCCATCTAGTCTGCACCGACTGTCTGAAAGAGCACCCTACTTCGGCCCACTCCCTGCCCGATTCACATAACCCTACCTAATCTACACATTTTTGGACATTAAGGGGCAATTTAGCCAATCCACCTAATCTGCACATCTTTGGACTGTGGGAGGAAACTGCAGGACCCAGAGGAAACCCGCGCAGACACAGGGAGAAAGTGCAAACTCCACACAGACAGCCACCCAAGGCCAAAATTGAACCCGGGGCCCTGGGGCTGTCAGGCAGCAGTGCTAACCACTGTGCCTCTCGATGCGGAGTGACGCCAACAACGTGGGTTCAATTCCTGTACCGGCTGAGGTTATTCATGAAGGCCACATATTCTCAACCTCAACCTCACCTGAAGTATGCTGACCCTCAGGTTAAATCACTACCAATCATCTCTCTCTCAAAAGGGGAGAGCAGGCAGCCTATGGTCCTCAGGACTATTGCGACTTTCATTTCATTTAATAATTTAAAAAAACTTAATAACACAGAACCTTTTAAAAAATGTGTATCATGTTAGGACATGTTCCCAAACAAGCATTGTGAGCATAATTTGCTATTCACAAAATGCTTTGGACAAATAGAAATCAGTAGTTTCATCATCATTCCATATACAGTCTGATTACAGCTCTATTGTGTTTATACAGCAACTCTGGATAAATTATTTTGTAAGGAACACAAAGCACCGGAGCACTATCTGATACATGATATCACAACTAGATGGAGCTCAACATTCTTTAAACAAGAGCATGTTGTAAAATAACAGCAAAAAATGCCTTGGATTCCATGCCAATTGAAATACAAGACCAGTGGCAGCGTGGTAAGCTTTTGGAGGGCTGCAGTTGAAATGCTGGTCCACCAACTAAAGAGCCACTTGAGAAATACACTGCAAACTGCCTATTCTCAGCGATGCCGTTCCCTGCGCACTCCAGTATGTTATCAACAACTTTCAAACAAAGTCTGTCCAGGCCCTGACTGAGGTAAAAGCTGAAGCTAAATAACCTCCGAAGAAAGGAAAAGTACTCGAGTGCCCTCGGTTAAGATTGATATCTTTTAAAAAATTTAGTGTATTGAATTCTCTTTGTTTTCCAATTGAGCGGCAATTTAGGGTGGCTAATCCACCTAGCCCAGGCATTGTCAAACTCAGGGGCACGACCCACAGGTGGGTCGCGGACGGGTGTCAGGAGGGTCGCGGAGCCGTCCGTCGCGGCGCACCCGATCGCGCAAATGTGTGCGCAACAGCCGCAGCAGCCGGCTGTTAATAACGCCGGCTGCAAGCGGCCTTCAAAATGGCCACGAACATGTAAACAAAATGTGGCCACACTGCGCTTGTGTGCCGGATCATCGGCACGCATGCGCAGTGCGGCAGCTTTTTTTTTTTCACAGTCGCAGTTTTTCATTTTACAAGTTCGGGGGGGTTTTATTCATTTATTTTATTCATTTTAGTTTTTTTTTTACAAGTTCGGGGGGGGTTTTGTTTGACAAAACTTTACAGGAAAAAAATGCAGAACTCTGGACAGATGGAGATTCCATACTTTCCGACACCGGAAGGCTTCACCTTCATCCAACAGGATCCATTGGAGGAGCGTGTACGAGGGCCAAAGGGACCCAAAACCATTTCTTCCATTTTTGTCAGCAGCAAAGAAGGTAAGAGAAAATGTTGGGTCACGCAGGTCAGCCGGCGTAGGCCGTGAAGGTCGGCTGGCGTGGGTCGCGAAGGTCAGCCGCGTGGGCTGCGAAGATCGGCCGGGTTGGGTCCCGAAGGTTGGCTGGTTGGTAAAAATGGCTCCCCGGAAAAAAAGTTTGAAAAACACTGACCTAGCCTGCACATCTTTGGGTTGTGGGGGTGAGACCCACGCAGGCACGGGGAGAATGTGCAAACTCCAGATTGTGACCCGGGGCCAGGATTGAACCCGGGTCCTTGGCGTCGTGAGGCAGCAGTGCTAACCACCTTCAAGATTGATGTTTTAAAAACTGACATATTGTGCACTGTAGAGCCCTGTTTCAGCAGCTGAAGGCTTAATAAAGATAAACTGAAAAATCATTACACTATTAACAAATGTAATGATTTGTTTCCTCTATAGTGGTGCAGCCCTTTGAAACTTTAATAAATGGAGTAAATGGAAGGAGAGATACATGTTTTATCTCATACCAATGTATGATAGTTTGATAGTTTACTGCAAAATTTGTAGTATGACAGATCATTGATCCTGGGCTACCAATTAGTGGTATGTTGAATGCTGACGCTGCCATAATCTCACTTTGTCCCTGATTTAATAAAAAACAAAGTTTTAATTGAGATATTTTTCATATTGTATGAAGTATGTCACTTCCTAAGTTGACAAATACCTGGATTGGATGGGTATAGAGGGATACGGCGCAAGGAAGTGCTGAGAGTTTTGGCCAAGGTTGGCATCATGACCGGTGCAAGCTTGGAGGGCCAAAGGGCTGTGCTGTGTTGTTCCTTGTTCTTTGTACTGAATAAGAATTTCTGCCACCTCTAATTACTATTATGATCCTTGGTCAGACGCTGTAGTTGTTGGCAAGACCCAGTTTGGGACCAATAACCTTTTGTTTAAAATTGATTAAGCCTACTCGTGACACTAATAAAGATTATTATTATCTTTGGACTGTGGGAGGAAACGGAGCACCCGGAGGAAACCCACGCAGATACTGGGAGAATGTGCAAATTCCACACAGTCACCCACAGCCGGAATTGAACCCAGGTCCCTGGCGCTGTGAGGCAGCAGTGCCACTGTGCTACTATGCCGCCCTGCGTACATCATATTTACCTGAATATTAAATAGATATTGTAAATCGTTTCATCTTTCCGTAATAAAGTTTATTTTTGTTTCTTCAAACCCTGTGAATCTTGCGGCTTTATTCACTGAGTGTCTTGAATCTCAAGCTTGGTTATGGGGATAGGGTGGGGTGGACAGGGAAGGGGACATGGGTAGAGTGTTCATTCAAAGGTCGAATGGCCTCCTTCTGCACTGTAAAGACTCTATGATCTAGGACAGGCATTGTCAAACTCAGGGGTGCGACCCGCGGGTGGGTCGCGGGAGGGTGTCAGGAAGGTCGCGGAGCCGTCTGTCGCGGTGCACTCGATCACGCATATCTGCGCGCAACAGCCACAGCAGCCAGCTGTTAATAACGCCGGCTGCAAGCGGCCTTCAAAATGGCCACAAACATGCAAACAAAATGTGGCCGCACTGCCACAAAAAATCCTAAAATGAATAATAAATTAATAAAACCCCCCCGAACTTGTAAAACAAAAAGCTGCGACCGTTTTAAAAAAAGCGGCCGCACTGCGCATGCATGCCCGATCATCGGCATGCATGTGCATAGTTTTGCGCATGTGTGCCGGATCAACGGCACACATGCGCAAAACTATGCACATGCGTGACGATGATTGGGCATGCATGCGCAGTGCGGCCGCTTTTTAAAAAACGGTCGCAGCTTTTTGTTTTACAGGTTCAGGGGGGTTTTATTCATTTTAGTTTTTTTTACAAGTTCGGAGGGGTTTTATTTGATAAAACCTTACAGGAAAAAAATGCAGAACTCTGGACAGATGGAGACTCCATACTTTACGATACCGGAAGACTTCACCTTCATCCAACAGGATCCATTGGAGGAGCGTGTACGAGGGCCAAAGGGACCCAAAGCCATTTCCTCCATTTTTGTCAGCAGCAAAGAAGGTGTGAGAAAATGGTGGGTCGCGCAGGTCAGCCGGCGTAGGCCACGAAGGTCGGCTGGCATGGGTCGTGAAGGTCAGCCGGTGTGGGTCGCGAAGGTTGACCGGTTGCTAAAAATGGGACCCCGGAAAAAAAGTTTGAAAAACACTGATCTATGAGAACGAGCAAGCCATCTGTGGTTGAACACACTGCACAATAAATAGCAGTTGTCGCCAAGCCAAAGTACATAGATTCCTCAGCAACACACCCAGACATCAGCAACATTGTGAGTTAACTGTTCGTGCTGAAACTCTGGGCGTGATTTTACTAAATGGGATCAAAGTCCCATCGCGAGTATGTTTAGCCGTGTGTTTCCGCTTGTTTCCCGTCGCAGTGATGAACTCAGCCCATCGGAGGCGGAGCATTGAGGAGGCCCCAGAGAATAACGGGTCAGGCGCGCTAAAGTATACCAACAGTGTCCATTGTATATGCGTTCCGGTACGCATTGACGCCGCTGTAGAGGTGACGGATAATCACAATTTGGCATCAAATACGCGCCCACTGCGATTGTGGCGTCGGAACCTATTCGCACCCAATCACGTTTCGCAATTTCGGCATCGGCAAACGGAGAATCCCAGCCAGTGAATTTCAGATCGGTCTGCTGCATTATTATTATTTTGAAAAACATTAATCAGAAAAATGACCTTGTAATACAATCTGGGGCGTCATTCTCCGACCCCCCGCCGGGTCGGAGAATCGCCGGGGGCTGGCATGAATCCCGCCCCCGCCGGTTGCCGAAGTCTCCGGCACCGGAGATTCGGCGGGGGCGGGATTCGCGGCGCGCCGGTTGGCGGGCCCCCCCGCTCGATTCTCCGGCCCAGATGGGCCGAAGTCCCGCCGATAAATTGCCTGTCCCGCCGGCGTGGATTAAACCACCTTTTGAACGGCGGGACAAGGCGGCGTGGGCGGGCTCCGGGGTCCTGGGGGGGGGGGCGCGGGGCGATCTGGCCCCGGGGGGTGCCCCCATGGTGGCCTGGCCCGCGATCGGGGCCCACTGATCCGCGGGCGGGCCTGTGCCGTGGGGGCACTCTTTCCCTTCCGCCTCCGCCACGGTCTCCACCATGGCGGAGGCGGAAGAGACTCCCTCCACTGCGCATGCGTGGGAAACTGTCAGCGGCCACTGACGCTCCCGCGCATGTGCCGCCCGGGGATGTCATTTCCGCGCCAGCTGGCGGGGCAACAAAGGCCATTTCCGCCAGCTGGCGGGGCGGAAATTCCTCCGGCGCCGGCCTAGCCCCTCAATGTTGGGGCTCGGCCCCCAAAGATGCGGAGCATTCCGCACCTTTGGGGTGGCGCGATGCCCGTCTGATTGGCGCCGTTTTGGGCGCCAGTCGGCGGACATCGCGCCGTTTCGGGAGAATTTCGCCACAGATTCAAGTCACAAAAGAATGGCGTCCACTATCAGGAAGGAGCCTATTCATATAAATTCTACTCTAGACTCTTAATTGGACTTTGAATCAGTGTTATCAGCACATTAATCGTGCCCATGTCCAGTAATTTGGATAACAAAGTGTCAAAGTGCCAGCCAGTTAGATAGCATTTTTGTAAGCTCCTACAGGAATTCTTTCTGTCTGCTGAATAGTAATGCATATGACATATATTCAGGTATGACAAAGAGGGCAATATCAGAGAGTTTAGGAAGTAGAAAATATGGCAATGGGGAGGTTTACTTTAACCGTCTAACTTGTGACGCAAGGAGATGGGCATCAAAATTGAGCCTAATGTTCTATTGTTATGGGCCAGGCTTTAGGGAACCCCAAAGTGTAACATGGAGTTCACCTGACCCACAACTTTTAATAGATTGTTGTATGGGGAGCACACGGCCCCCTCTACAGTGTGGTGCAGCAGAAATGGAAAAGTAATTTTTAAAGCAACACAATGTTTATTCTATGAACTCAAGTTAACCTTCTTGAAACATACAGTGAACATCTTAGCAACCATCAATTCAAATACAACCCCCAAAGAATACGACACAAAGTAACCCTTAATAACTTCCCAAACTACATCCCCAAGGCCTTTTTCAAAGCACGAGACAAACTAATCATGGCGTTCATATGGCGGAGGGTGGGGGGGAGCGGAAATGCTAGGATCCCAAAAAAGGTCCTACAAAAAACAAAATCCAGGGGGGGACTAGCCCTCCCAAACCTACAATTCTACCACTGGGCGGCGACGGCCGAGCGAATAAGGGGATGGATCAAGGAGCCAGAAGCCGAGTTGGTGCGTGCGGAGGAGGCCTCCTGCAAGGGGACCTCCCTCCGGGCCCTCGCCATGGCCGCACTCCCATCCCCACCCAAAAAAACATTCCAGCAGCCCGATGGTGATAGCCACCCTCCAATCCTGGAACCAACTACGGCAGCAATTGGCCTGACCAAAATGTCGGACAAAGCTCCCATCTGCAACAACCATAGGTTCACACCAGCGCTGACTGATGCCACCTTCAAAAGGTGGGGGCAGGACGGAGGGACACTGACAGTCAGGAACCTATACACGGACGGCAGGATCGCAACACTGGACGAACTGTCAGAGAAATTCGAGCTAGCCAGGGAGAACGAGCTAAGGTATCTACAGCTCAAAAACTTCCTACGAAAGGAGACAAGGACATACCCACAACCACCACGACAGACATTACTGGAAGAACTACTGGACGCAAGCATACTAGATAAAGGAAACTGTAGTGACATGTATGACCGACTGATAGAAAGGGCCGACACAGTACTGGATGCAACAAGAAAGAAATGGGGTGAGGACCTGGGGATTGAGACAGGGTGGGGCCTCTGGAGCAAAGCACTGCATAGGGTCAACTCCACCTCCACGTGCGCAAGGCTCAGCCTGACGTAACTAAAAGTGATACATAGAGCCCACTTAACAAGAACCCATATGAGTAGGTTCTTCCCGGAGGTGGAATGCAGGTCGGGAATATACAGTGAATGGTAGAACCCTCAAGAGTATTGAAAGTCAGAGAGATCTAGGTGTACAGGTCCACAGGTCACTGAAAGGGCAAAACAGGTGGAGAAGGTAGTCAAGAAGGCATACGGCATGCTTGCCTTCATTGGCCGGGGCATTGAGTATAAGAATTGGCAAGTCATGTTGCAGCTGTATAGAACCTTAGTTAGGCCACTCTTGGAGTATAGTGTTCAATTCTGGTCGCCACACTACCAGAAGGATGTGGAGGCTTTAGAGAGGGTGCAGAAGAGATTTACCAGAATGTTGCCTGGTATGGAGGGCATTTAGCTATAAGGAGCGGTTGAATAAACTCGGTTTGTTCTCACTGGAATGACGGAGGTTGAGGGGCGACCTGATAGAGGTCTACAAAATTATGAGGGTCATAGACAGAGTGGATAGTCAGAGGCTTTTCCCCAGGTAGAGGGGTCAATTACTAGGGGGCATAGGTTTAAGGTGAGAGGGGCAAGGTTTAGAGTAGATGTACGAGGCAAGTTTTTTTACACAGAGGGTAGTGGGTGCCTGGAACTCGCTACCGGAGGAGGTGGTGGAAGCAGGGACGATAGTGACATTTAAGGGGCATCTTGATAAATACATGAATAGGATGGGAACAGAGGGATACGGACCCAGGAAGTGTAGAAGATTGTAGTTTAGTTGGGCAGCATTGTCGGCACGGGCTTGGAGGGCCGAACGGCCTGTTCCTGTGCTGTACATTTCTTTGTTCTTTGTTGTTCTTTGAGGTTAGATGTGAACAGTGCCAAGGAGGCCCGGCCAACCACGCCCACATGTTCTGGTCTTGCCCCAGACTTGCGGAGTACTGGACAGCCTTCTTTGAGGCAATGTCCAAGGTGGTGGGGTTGAGGGTGGAGCCATGCCCGAATGTGGCCGTCTTCGGGGTTTCAGACCAGCCAGATCTATTCCTGGGGACGAGGGCGGACGCCCTTGCCTTTGCCTCCCTGATCGCCCGCCGTAGAATCCTGTTCAGCTGGCGGTCAGCAGCACCACCTGAAGCTGCAGACTGGCTGTCCGACCTCTCGGAATCTCTCCAAATGGAGAAAATCAAATTCGCCATCCGAGGGTCAGACGACGGCTTCCACAGAACGTGGGAGCCATTCACCCAATTGTTCCGAGACCTGTTTGTGGCCAACGAACGAGAGGAAGAATAGCCAGGTATCCAAGAATCGGGGGAGTAGCCGGGGCATGGGGGGGTGGACCGGGAGAGGGGGGGGGGACAGCTAAGCCTACGAGGAAAGAAAGGTGAACCACGGGAGGTGGGGGACGGGAGGGGAGAGGTAAGAGACAGGAACAAGAGAGGAGAGTCAGGGAGGTGGGGGAGGCAGGGAAATGAGAGCCGGTAGGAAGGCACGGGATACAATAACGAACAGGGCATCTCCAGGAGTAGGGAACGAGGAGAATGAAGACGAAAGACGGGAGGAACGGCAGAAGTGGCGGTGAGCGCGTGACAGCAGCGAGATCCGTCCAGGAGAAGCGACAACAACACCAAAACCACTTGAGTATTGCCCACAGTAATTGTCCCTCCGGCACCCGAATGTATATTCCCCCCCCCAGTCTCCACCACCTCCGCCACTCCCGCAAACAGTCGCCTACTTATGTGTTGTAAATAATTTTGCCAGTTGTACAGAGTTGCTGCTAATGAGCTGATGCATAATACCCGACCAAGCTTCACTTGGGCTTTCCTTTACCACTTTAACAAACCCCACTGTCTTATCCTGTTTTACCATATCAGCCTTCCCAGTGCTTTTCTTCAACCACCAAAACTGTGACTTTACATGGCCTAGTTTATTACAATGAAAACATTTGAAACTTTTCATTTCTTTTCCACCCTCCTGGATTTCCTTTTTAATCTGAGGTACACTTTCCTTATTATCTCCCATCAGATCACCTTTACCTTTACCACTTGAGTATTTCTCATGTCCCCAGTTTCTATCCTTCACAGGCTGAAACTGATGTCGGAAACCAAGCTTTGATTTATGAACTAATTCATAATCATCTGCCATTTCTGCTGCTTATCTCACAGTTTTAATCCTCTGCTCTTCCACATGAGTTCTCACTCCATCAAGAATTGAATTTTTAAACTCCTCCAAAAGCATAATTTCTCTGAGAGCTTCATACGTTTGGTCTATTTTCAAAGCCCTTATCCACCTATCAAAATTACTCTGTTTGAGCCTTTCAAACTCAATGTATGTTTGACCAAATTCTTTCCTTAAATTTCTAAACCTTTGTCTGTAGGCTTCAGGGACTAGTTCATGTGCACCAAAGATGAATTTTTTCACCTCCGGTAGTGAGGCAAACACTTCACTAGTCCTACCTACCAGTTTTGTTTGAATCAGTAATACCCACATGTCCTGTGGCCATTTCATTTGTTTAGCTACCTTCTCAAATGAAATGAAAAAGGCTTCCAACTCCTTCTCGTCAAACCTTGGCAATGCTTGGACATATTTAAATAGATTCCCACCAAGCCTTCGACTTTGACGCTCTTTCTCACTATCATCGAACTGAATGTTTCCCTTTATGTCTGCCAATTTTAACTGACTGTCATGCTTCATTGCCATTTTCTGAAGTTCAAACTCTCTCTCTTTATCTTTTTCCCTGATATGTATCTCCCTTTCTCTTTCTTTTTGTTCTGCTTGGGCTATTCTTTCTTTTCTCCTTTCTTCGCTCTCCTTTTCTTTTTCCTCTCTTTCGTATTCAAGCTGCTTTAATTCTTTCTCATGTTCCATTTGTTTAATTTGTAACTGAATTTTTGCCATTTTCAATGAGTCAAACTGTATCTCAGGGAACGTTAAATGCTTAGCCACCACCATAATTATCTCATCTTTTCGCATTTTGTCAGGTAATGTTAACTGCAATGTTTTTGCCAACTTTAACAGTCTGCTTTTAGTCTCTGTCCGTAAGGTACTGCGTGTGACCATCTCTACCCCCCCAAAACCTCAGAGCCTCTGAAAGTGCCATTGTCCACAACACACTCCCCACTTAAACTGGAATACCACACCTGAAAAGCAACCACAATATGCTAACCCCTCACTGTCTTTAATTTCACTAAGCCAATCCAATGGATAGACTTTTATCCCGAACGAGCCCCCAATTTCTTATGGGCCAGCGTTTAGGGAACCCCAAAGTGTAGCATGGAGTTCACCTGACCCACAACTTTTAATAGATTGTGGTATGGGGAGCACACGGCCCATTCCACAGGTGTGGTACAGCAGAAATGGAAAAGTAATTTTTAAAGCAAAACAATGTTTATTCTATGAACTCAAGTTAACCTTCTTGAAACATACAGTGAACATCTTAGCAACCATCAATTCAAATACAACCCCCAAAGAATACAACACTAAGTAATCCTTAATAACTTCCCAAACAACACCCAGAAGACAGAAGAAGCACCTTTTAACAGAAGCACATTCGGTTTACATTCACTACTGAGAACATTTAGAATTCTGCATTCACCAAATGATCAAGAGATAGTCTTTTCATGGCAGAGATCAACAGTACACTCGCTCTGTCTGGCTTCAGCTCCAACACTGAAAACGAAACTAAAACACACCCTGCAGCACACAGCCAAATATGAAAGTATAAAGCTGACAGACAGCCCAGCTCCACCCACACTCTGACACCACTGATAAACACCCATTTCTTAAAGGTACATTTCTGAAACACCCATTTCTTAAAGGTACTCTCACATGACACTATAGTTACTCATGTTTGTCTGATTTTGTTCTATAATATTCAGCATGACATATTTATGTAGATTTCGTTTACACACACCATGGAGCATGTAACTGTAATCTAGTCACTTATTTACTTGGTTACCCTGGGTTGTGTAATTTAATAGAAAAACTGTTTTAGGGAATCTAGTTTTGATTTGGGACTGAATGTTTGTACTTTGCGCACAGAATCTTCCCGTCCCGACAGCAGTGAAATTCATGGCGGGCGGGGGAAACTTATTTTTGCGGAAGGCAAAAAAAAATGTTTCCTGGCAGTGGGATAAACTGTCTGAGTTTTGTTCTCCCGACTTTCAAAGTTCAAGGTGGGTTGAGCTTACCAATGACCAATATCGGAAACCCCATTTACATGTCATAAATATTCGTTAATAGGCCAGGCTGCCAGAATTAAGTTCGCCTTCTGAATTAATTTCCCTACCAGCGGGTAATCTGAACGTTCAGTTTTACCGCCTGGTGAGCTTCACTTCATCCACGACTTTGAGGTCAGTCTTCCCTGGGACAGTTCATAGGTGCCGGTAGCACAAGTTGTCGCAAGGCTGGGCACAGGGGTAGTAGGGGAAGACCAGTGGGGAAGGGTGGGAGACTATCTGCAGCAGCATGGCACAACAGCCGATGGTTTCTTGATTCTGGGGGCAGGATTCTCCGACTTTGAGGCTGTCTCCGGAGGAAGTGTTGAATAATCACGAGTTGCTCGATATTGCGAGTGCCGGGAAACACGCTGCTAAACGCGCTCGCTCGGGGACTTTCTTCCCTTTTGGGAAGATTGCACCCAATGTCTTATTTCCATCCACTCGCAGCACGATTCGATTCCCGTGACAGCCTCCCCGAACAGGCGCCGGAATGTGGCGACTAGGGGCTTTTCACAGTAACTTCATTTGAAGCCTACTTGTGACAATAAGCGATTTTCATTTCATTTCATTTCATTTCAAATAGACCTCATAACCAGAAATATTACCCTTTACATTGAGTCATTAATATTTTCTCATTTTAAATTGTATCTAACCACAAATGCCCAGCATGGAGCATATGGTAGAAGAGCAAAACACTGCAGACACTGGAAACCTGAACTATAAACAGAAAATACTGGAAGTACTCAGCAGGCCAGGCAGTATCTGTGGAGAGAGAAACAGGTCCACGATCTCCATTCGTTCTGATGAAGGTTCATTGATTAATGTTTCTCTCTGCACAGATACCCCCGGACGTGCTGAGCATTTCCAATACTTCCCGTTTCTATTGTACCAAAAATAACCCCTTTTCCTAATCCTTCAAAAAGCAATCAGATCCTTGTGAGCCTCTCATTCTCCTTCAGCAGAAACTAGCGACACCTGCTTGAGATCTGGTTTGACCCAACATTAAACACGAATTCCAACAATAAAGTTATGAAGAAAGCATAAACAACATTAATATCAAAGCAATAAATTGATCATTTTAAAAAGAGTAATTAACAAAGATGACCATTAAAAAAAGCCAAGCAGCAGATAACGAATAACAACTTTTTTAACCTTTTTGTTTAAGAAACAGCGATGGAGAAAGACAGATTAGGTCCCAATTACCACGGAGCAAGGGCCAAGCTAAGGAATTGGGTTTAACTAACACTGATTTTGCATTTACCACGAGTGATGCACATTCCAAACTGGCCTTGGCGGAATTCAAATGGAAGTGGAGGTCAGAAGCAGTTGACTTTTAGTCTGGGTTTTCTTCATCATCTTACCCAGTGTGTGGATAGGTTTTTGGGGAGTGAGGAGAGTGAGGCGGAAGGGTTGTGGTTATGCACCCCCACACTGAATAGCTTCTCTGTGTGCATTTGTGTATGCGTGTGTGGCTGGCTCACTCTGTCTCAGGGTTCTCTCTCCATTTGCTTAAAAATACAGGTCATTCCTTATCTATGTTTCTTTTCATAGACCTGATAAAGTATATTTTTATATTACAAGTAATTCTGCAGCTATCTGCAGATGCGCAACTATACTTACTGAATCATTTCCAGTTAGAAGTGATATAGGTCTAAATTTCATGCTCAAGAAAAACTGTTGGCTTTGCTGACAATACATTGTACTAAAATGGCTGCAAAGCTACATGTGGACCTGTGTGGTTAGTTATACTGCGCAGATGGTAAGGCCACCTCCCCAGCCCCTCTCCAGTTCTGCATCTAATTAGGACTGAGGCAGAATTTTCTCTCAAAGAGTGGTGAATCTTTGGAATGCTTCGCCCCAGGAAGTTGTGGAGGCCGAGTCCTTGAACATTTTCAAGGCTGAGATCAATATGTTTTTAATCAGTGGGGGAACTAAGGGTTAGGGAGAGAAGGAAGGAACGTGGTCTTAGTGAGTGTTAGAACAACTGTGACGTTATTAAATGGCGGAAGGAGTTCAAAGGGCTGAATTATCTCCTCCTGTCCCTATTACTTATGGTCTTTTTCTCTCTCTCATGCACACACACATCTCACTCTTCACAGTTTTATTGAAAAAGTCCAAGTTTCTCTTCCTAACTTTGCCTCCTTCATAATATCCTGGTGAACCTTTCTGTTTGAGCGCACAAGCATGATCCCCACTCTCTCCTTTCTCTCCCTTACTCACTCACATGATTCCTCTCTCTTGTGCTTGCCTGGGCTCGTTTCCTGGCAGCCTGTTTTCTTAATGGACCAGTCACTGCTCATTTTGGGGCCATTGGTTGCTTTTCCTTGCATATCATCTTGTGCTTTGGTGGGGAGCAGGATTAGGGTCCGGATTAGGGTCCAGCCTGTCATAAATTGATGGACTACGGATCCCAACCCTCAGAATGACCCAGAGTTTTGCAGAATCAGGGGGTTACTCCCCGTGCACTCTCTCCAAGGCCTGGAAGTTCAACGATATAGGCTTCTGCATTTCAAATCTACACCTCTACCCTGTTCGCTGACACCACCTGACCATCGCCGTAGGGTGTTGGATCCATGTGAAGTACAGTCAGTGAGGTTAGGAGAACCAGGGATCAGGGATAAGGCCTGGAGAAGAGGAGTAGCTCTCCCTGGAGGCAGGCAACTTGGACACTATGTCCAGGAGCTCTGTCAAATAATAGCCGGGTTTCAGAGTTGGATTTGGATATGGTTATCTGCTGTCTGTGCAGAGGGGTGATCCTGCTGCTAATGCAAAAGCTGCGACCTGAGCCTTGGACCCTGGGCTTCCTGAGGGCATGAGGCAGTCATTTGAGAGAGGGAAGGTGCTATGCAAGCCCCCCTCCCCCCCGACCCCGAGCACAAAGGCACAGGTCCAAGTGATTAGTACCATCTGCATCCCCCTCGCCAAGGTCCTGCTTTGAAGTTGTACGTACAAAGGTCGTCAGTTGTAAATTGTGGCTTGAATGTTTGTCCTGTATAATAAGGACGCCATTAGGTTGTTTGAAAATTTGATATGGTGTACAATAAATGTGGGACAGGTAGATGAACGGTGTTAACTTTCCCCTTTGAAGCCACATTGACTGCAACGCGCACATAAAATCTCCTGCCACAAATGTCTCCCTTACTTTATTCCTTCAAGGGATGTGGACAGGGTACTGGCAAGGATGATATTTATTGTCCAGATAAGGATGGTAGATTTCCTTTCATTTAGGAATATTAGTGAACCTGATGAGTTTTCATGACAATCGATGACAGTTTCATGGCCACAGAGAATTTCAAATGATATTATTAATTGAATTTAAATTCCACCAGCTGCCGTCATGGGATTTGAATTCATGATCCCAGAGCATTGACCTAAACCCCTAGATTATTAGCCCAGTGACATTGCCACTACACCACCACCTTCCCATGGCAATCATGCTACGTTCTTTGTATGTAACAAATTTACCACAATCACTTTCATAATTGTTATACTGCTTTATCTTTCATATCTGTACGGTGCACCAGAAATATTAATAATTGGATCTTCCCTATAATTGAGTATTGATTAATATTCTTGCATTCATTATGGCAACACTGAAAAATGTTGCCTCCTATAAATGGAAACATATTACACTTAATGGTTTTGTGCTGTATTCTAAACTGAACACGACAGAGGGGAATCTAATGCTCCAGCATGTTAGACCACCAACACATAAAATACCGGAGAGACATAGATTCAATCCCACCCACATTGTTGTGCTGTGATCTCAGCTATGCTACTTTTGGGAGGTGCTGGGCAGCAGCCAGAAATCTTTCCACAGTGGGCAGGGCTTAATGTGAGAGAGAGTTATTGTCACTCCCACAACACGCTGATAGCAGCTGGCTGAAGGGAAGCATTGGAAAAGACTTGGAAGAAAATAACTAACCTCTTCACCATCAGGAGAATCATAATCCCTTAACTTAAGGCCATGAGAAAATGATGAAGTGTTACACAACAGTTTTCACAAAAATGAACATTAAAATATTTTGCCGCTTCAAATTATTATCTGCTGTAATAAACTTGCCCAGCCACTGTGTTAAGCGTTGAATGGGTTTGGCAGAACAGATTGTTTCTAGGCCTGAACTAACTTGTATATTGTCAGTTGGACCCTTGAAATGTTGCAAACTCCATCAGGAAATGGATATTTCAATACAGGTTATAACTGAAGGAGGTGGGCATGCTAATGATTCCAATAATTCTTTAACCATTCTGCTCACTCTCTATAAAATTGTAGTACGGCGTAATCACAATCAATAAATATACATAATTAGGAACATAGGAGCAAGAGTAGGGAACGGTGTCTCGAGCCTGCTATCCCATTTAAGATCATGACTTATCTTCTACCTCAACATCATCTTCCCACATTTTCTTTGTTTCCCTTGATGTAATTAGTCATCTTGAATATGTAATCTAGAAATCTATCGCCCTTGATTTTGAACAAACTTAATGCCTGAGCCTCCACATCCCTCTGGGGTAAAGAACTCCAATCATTCACTACCGTCTGACTGAAGAAATTTCTGCTCTTCACGGTCCTAAATGGCCTACCTCTCATCCTGCAACTGTGTTCCATAGTACTAGACCTCCCAGCCAAAGGAAACATCCTTCCTGCCTCTACCCTATCGAGCCCAATGTAAATTTCAATGAGACCACCCCTCGTTCTATTGAACTCTAGAAAATAAAGACCCAGGGCTGGATTCTCTGCAGCCCCACACCAAAATCACGTTTGGCACGGGCGGAGAGTCCAATTTCACGCTGAAATCAGGCCCGGTATCAGTCCGGCGATTCTCCGGGACCCGAGAATCGTCGTGTTTGTGGAGTACTCTGCGCGGCTGGGGGCCATTGCCAGTGGCCCGCCCAGCGATCCTCCGCTCCCAACCAGCAGAGTTCCCGATGGCGTGGTTCTAACCACCTATCACCGTTTGGGAAGCTCGCTTATTGCACGGACTCAGTCCATGGCCGCCCTGGTTGGGGAAAAGGGGATCGGACACCGGGGGAGAGTCTTAAGGGTAATCCCGCTGGCGTAAAAGTCGTTTTGGGTCTCCCATTCAATTCTCTGCCGCCTCTGCTGTTCTTGCCTGCCGAAAATCGGGTTGGAAAATCCATCCACCATTGTTTGTGACGAGCTGGGGCCCAAGCACTGATCTTTGTGGTACCCCACTAGTCACAGCCTCCTAATATGAGAATGATCCATTCATTCCTACATTCTGTTTTCTGCCCATTAACCAATCCTGAATCTGCCAGTAAATTTCCCCCAATCCCATGAGCTTTAATTTTGCTTACTGACCTTCTGTGGGGGACATTATTGAAAGCCTTCTTAAGAGGCTTGACACCATCCAGCACAAAACAGCCCGCTTCATAGCTATTGTTTCCACAAACATTCATACCTCCACCACCGACAAACAGTGGCAGCTATGTGCTCCATCTATAAGATGCACTGCAAGAACTCGCCACGGTTTCTCAGGCAGCACTTCCCAAACCCACAACGACTACCACCTAGAAGGACAAGAGCAGCAGAAAGCTGGGAACCCCACCACCTGGAGGTTCCTTTCTAGTCACTCATCATCTTGACTTGAAAATATATCGCCGTTCCTTCACTGTCACTGAGTCAAAATCCTGAAATTCCCTCCCTAACAGCACTGTGTGTGTACCTACACATCAGGGACTGCAGCGGTTCAAGAAGATGGTGAGCAATTAGGGATGGGCAATAAATTCTGGCTTTGCCAGAGACGCCCACATCCCGTAAATGAATTTACAAAATGCAATCACATCTCCCTTACCTATTCTGCTAGTAACATCCTCAAAAACCCCAACAGGTTTGTCAAACACGATTTCTATTTCATAAATTCATGCTGACTCTGCCCGGTCTCCCCATTAGCTTCTCAGTGTCCAGTTAACACCATCTTCTAGAATAGATTCTAACATTTTCCCCTACCACTGATGTTAGGCTAACATCTGTTGTTCCCTTTTTTTCTCTCCCTCCTTTCTTAAATGGTGGGATTACATTTGCTACCTTCCAACCTACAGACATCATTCCAGAATCTGTACACCTGTGGAAGATGATCACCCAGCATCCACTGGGTGGGATTTTCTGGCCGTTCACGCTGGCGGAATCTTATGGTTCCCCCAACAGTGCATCCCCGCCGTGGGTTATGCGGTGGTGAGGGGTGCGTTCAATGGGTAATCCCATTGACAATGGCGGGACCAGAACATCCCACCACCAGAAATTGGTGAGCCGCACTCCGCCACTGCAGAACATGTCACGGAAGGGGAGGAAAATCCAACTCATTATCTCTACAGCCACCTCTTTCAACACTCTGGGATGTCTATCATCAGGTCCAGGGGATTTATCAACTTTCAGTCCCATTAATTTCTCCAACATTATTTTTTGTATGAATATTGAGTTCTTTAAGATCTTCATTCTCACTCATTTCTTGCCCCCCCAACATTTCAGGCTGTTTTGGGGACCTTTCTCTGTGAAGACAGGCACAAAGGGCCAGATTCTCCGATTCTCAGACTAAGTCCGGAGGATCTGTGGCATTTTACGTGGAAAAAATCAGCACCGTCCCCTCACTGATGCTGCAACCGGTGAGGGGCAAGCAGCCGCGCCAGAGAAAACTCCTGGCCTCCACGAAATAAACGATTGGAGAATGGCCGGGTCAGTAGTCGGGCATGTGCACTGCGACAATCTGCAGCGGTCACATTGTAAAACATGGCGCCGGCCAGATAGTCCCCCCCCCTGGCCACCCGCTGGCCACCTCCCACCAGTCCCCCCAGCTCTCTTGGAAGCCCCCCCCGGGCAGCAGCATGGCTCCCGACCGACTGTGGCGGCGCTGAACACAGTCCGCAGCTGCCATGTTGGGTTCCCGCACGGCTGAGAACATAAGTGAACCATGCCTTCGGGAACCTGGCCCATCAGGGTGGAGCATCGGGGGAGGGCTTCAGGTGATGGCGCACGGCGTGATGACACCGTTTCAGAGGGAGCGGAGCAATGCGTCAAACAAGCGCAGTCCCGATTTCGGCGTCAAAAGGGATTCTCCGCCTTTGCCGATTATGAAATTGCCATTGGGGAATGGAAATCCCATCCATAATGTTTGCTAAGTTTCACTGCCATTTCCTTTTCATGATGTGGATTCAGCTGAGGAAGGAGCTGTGCTCCGAAAGCTAATGATTCTAAACAAACCTGTTGGACTTTAACTTGTTGTTGTAAGACTTCTCACTGATTTCCTTTTCAAACCTCCATTCTCTGCCTGTAATGGGCCTGCATTTGTCTTTACTAACCTTGGGCGGGATTCGCCGCAATCGGCGCGATGTCCGCCGACCGGCGCCAAAAACGGCGCAAATCGGTCTGGCATCGCGCCGCCCCAAAGGTGCAGAATTCTCCGCATCTTGGGGGGTCGAGCCCTCACCTTGAGGGGCTAGGCCCGCGCCGGTCTGATTTCCGCCCCGCCAGCTGGCGGGAAAGGCCTTTGGTGCCCTGCCAGCTGGCACGGAAATGACTTTGCCGTGCAGCACATGCGCGGGAGCGTCAGCGGCCGCTCACGGCATCCCCGCGCATGCGCAGTGGAGGGGGTCTCTTCCGCCTCCGCCATAGTGGAGACCATGGCGACGGCGGAAGGAAAAGAGTTCCCCCAAGGCACAGGCCCGCCCGCGGATCGGTGGGCCTCGAACCCGGGCCAGACCACCGTGGGGGCACCCCCCAGGGCCAGACCACCGCGCGCCCCCCCAGGACCCCGGAGCCCGCCCGCGCCGCCTTGTCCCGCCGGTAAGAGAGGTGGTTTGATTCTCGCCGGCGGGACAGGCATTCCAGCAGCGTGACTTTGGCCCATCGCGGGCTGGAGAATCGCCGGGGGGGGGGGGCCCGCCAACCGGCGCGCCGCGATTCCTACCCCCGCCGAATATCCGGTGCTGGAGAATTCAGCAACCGGCAGGGGCGGGATTCACGCCAGCCCCCGGCGATTCTCCGACCTGGCAGGGGGTCGGAGAATCCCGCCCTTGTCCTTTCAGTAAACCTGTAGAAGATTCTGCAGTCCATTTTTTATGGTCTTCGCTGGTTTACTTTCATATCCTATTTTTTATTTCTTTATCAATTTCTTGGTTCTCCTTTGCTGAATTTTGAAGTGCTCCCTATCCTCAGGCTTACATTTTTTTGCTGGCAACTTTATACGCTAGAATCCTTAACTTCTCTTGTTAACTATGGTTGGATCACTTTTCCTGCTGGCTTTTTGTACCTGAAAGGAATGTTAATTTGTTGTAACCATGTATTAATTGTTTAAATGTTAGATATTTTAAGCAACGTCAGCCATCTTTCACCTCATACCTTCATAGCTTTGTTTGTTTAGATTAAAGACGTTTTAGGTTTGGATTGAACTACATCACTTTCAAATTTCATGTAAAATTCTATCACAAAGTCACAAAGTGGGTTTGAGCAAATAATTCAAACTTGTCATACCAGTTCACACTGATGTAATGCATTGTTTACTGGGGAGTAGATTCCAATCACTTATTAGTCTTGTTAGGCTTTTCACAAAAGAGCTTGATCAATATTCAACTTGTGCACATACACACAAATATAAACAGCTAACGTATTCCAATTGCGAATAAAGTATGTTCTAGTAAACTCAGTAATATTCCTTTCCCTTTTGTCTCAAAATAAGGACAGCAAAACGTAGATCCAACAAAGGTCCCCAAGTAACATATTGGGGACAACATATAAAGGGTCACAGGTTGTCATAATGCTCATTAACCTATTCTGAACGGTTACTGTTTGGGGTAATTGCAAGCAGCATTACTCATTTGAATAGCTAGATCACACTAATTTAAGAACTGAAATACTTGCCTTTACTATGTGCCTCGCTTGGGTTACCATTGCCCAGCTTGGGTTAGTGTAGCCCAGGTGTAACAAGTGACTGTGACTATAACAAAAAGGTGTTTACATGAGATGCTACCATGTTCTCATTTTAAGTTGAATGGCATAAAATCTGATGGCTTAGGTTAACATACACAGGCGAGAATTACTACCCTTAATTTACTTACAAGTAAAATAATTTTTGTATGTGAGAAGCAAATAAACTTATGTGGTAAAATGCAGAACAATCAAAATTAAACTGCATAAAAGTGAGCCTAACTGTTTCGGAGTTCAGGTATGTTTTCTCGTCAAGACCTTGGATAGAGATACGGCCATATGTAATTGAGGTGATGGGGTCTTGCCCACCAGCTACTATCCCTGGATTGCCACCTTTGGGAAAGGCCTGCTGCATTAAGTGTTGTTACTTAAGTGGCCAGCAGCAACCTTTCCCCAAGTTGAAGGTCAAATCCCATCCCCTCTAGAGCTGCCAGCTAATCAGAGGCTGTGGTAATACCAGGTATTGCAGTACCTGAGAGGTGGATGACCATTGGCTAGACCTAGGAGTCTACCATTGGCTAACATACATAGCTCTGCCCTGAGAGGCGGAGTATAAGAACCAATGCCGTCCCAGCAGCCTTCACGTTCTGTATCGAAGCTGCTGGGTACAGTTCTAACTGATTAAAGCCTATTAGTTACGACTCACCTTGTCTCGAGAGTAATTGATTGTGCATCAATTTAATCAGCTCGAACTTCTGAAAGGATTGATCTCCGCATCAAGCTGGAGTGCCTTCAGCTCAGCCCCCACGCAGACAACTCCACTGCTATCTTCAAGCACTGGCTGGCGTGTTTTAAGAGCTTCGTCCACACGGCCGCCGACACCCCCATGGAAAGGCAGAAAATGCACCTTCTACGCTCCCGGGTCAGCCCTGCAATCTACCCTCTGATCGAGGAGGCGGAGAATTATGCTGCAGCTATCGAGCTGCTCGAAGGACATTATATCCGTCCTCTGAACCAGGTCTACGCCCGTCACCTGCTGGCAACTAGAAGGCAGAGCCCAGAAGAAACACTGGAAGACTTCCATCGGGCACTACTAGTGCTGGGCCGAAACTGTGGCTGCCCACCAGTTACGGGAAACGAGCACAAAGAACCTTTAATTCGGGACGCTTTCATGGCAGGTATGACTTCCCCCGACATCCGCAGAAGGCTCCTTGAAATGGACACACTGGGCCTCGCTGAGGCACGGGCCCTGGCAGGGTCCATGGATGTTGCGTACAAAAACGCACTGGCTTTTGCTCCCGGACGCACGGCGCCCCCATGGGCTGCGTGGCACCCCGTCGCGGCAGCCCCCCAGACTTTCCCGCTAACCCCGTGGGCCTGTGCGGCAAGACGGCCCGTTTTCACCGCCGGCCAACGCTGCTTCTTCTGCGGCCAGGTGAATCATCCCCGCGCGTGCTGCCCGGCCCGCACCGCCACCTGCAAAGGGTGCGGCAAGAAAGGCCACTATGTCACGGTCTGCCAGGGCCGCGCTGTGGCAGCGGTCTCCAGCGACTATCGGCAGCACTTTTTTCAGGTCCCGGCCGTCCAAGGCCCACCGCCGCCCTTCTAACCCCAGGCAACGTGCGACCCACGGCCGTGGCCATTTTGGTAATACCAGGTATTGCAGTACCTGTGAGGTGGATGACCATTGGCTAGACCTAGGAGTCTACCATTGGCTGACGTACATAGCTCCGCCTGAGAGGTGGGGTATAAGAACCAATGCCATCCCAGCAGCCTTCACTTTCTGTATCGCAGCTGCTGGGTACAGTTCTAGCTGATTAAAGCCTATTAGTTATGACTCACCTTGTCTCGAGAGTAATTGATTGTGCATCAGAGGCTACCAGTTGTTCATTGTAGGCAGCACCAATGGGTATATGTGACGGCAGCTGCCGGCAATGCACCCAGGGAGAGGTCTCGGATCACCGAGAGACCCAGGCTTCAATTGGTTGAAGGTGGGACGGAGGTTGTGGAGAGGGGTCTGGCAATAAGGGCAGGGCTGTGCCTCTCAACCAGTGGTGGTGAAAAAGGACCCTTAGGTGGGCCACTTAATGCCACTATCCCAGCTAATTAAATACCTTTCCCACTTCCGAACACGTCCCACCCAAAATTATTCTTAGAGCTTTCTCCATTCCATTCCATAATTTTACAGTACAGAAGGAAACATTTTGGTTGATTGTACTCATGCAGTTTTCTGAAAGCAATATCCATTTAATACCAGTCCTCCAGCTCTTTCCCTGTACTTTTAACATTTCTTTCATCCCTTTCAAAAAGCCATTATGAATTCTGTTTCCGCAAGTTTCTCTGGCAGAGAAAACATGCCTCTCATGTAGTGACATGTCGATAGAAAATGAAAAAAAACAATAGAAATTTCCAGGTATTAAGGATATTAATTTCCTTTCAAGTACAAACAATTTCTTTGCAGCAGCACATCAATCAACACCTAGGCCAGCATTAAGAGAATCACTTAAGTGATTGTACAAATTGTACCTGTAATAGACATTACAGGGCCCAACTGTTATTTTAACTGGTGGCCTGAATGGGGAAGCCATTTTGGTTCTCGCAAGCTCGCAGGATGAGGGACTGGAGCCAGAAGAGGCCCATCAAAGTAAATTATTCTCCTATCATTTACGTTTCTAGCCCCATAAGGGATATTTAGGTTTTCTCCACCCATTGCTCCTCTCCATGCCTGCCAACGAGACCATTCTGAAACTCCCTTCTCGTGACCACCCTGAATGCTGAACATGGTTTTGTGGTACTGACTGGTAGTCTCCTGCTGCTCACCATTCCTCTCCAGATGGCTATTAGGTTTGATTGCTCAGCTGACCAGGGGTATTCATAAAATTCTCGCCAGTTAAATGGGGTTTGGCACTCGGCTTGCTCCCACCCCATCTCACCCCTCACCAACCCAATTCCTGCTCGGAGTTAAAAACGGGGCAATACCTCAGCCTTCCCTATTTCATCTCACAAAAAATAGTCAGAGACCATTTGAACCCAATGTGAACACTGCAAACATCCAGGATAGAATAATAGAAGTTCTGCTTTGTCACACAAGCCTCAAGCCTCAGTTGCAATTTTTGTCCTCAATTTGTGGCCATGCTGCACATAGAGTATTCATTGACTATGCAGAGCTTTCCAACTGGAAGTAATACAATAGGAAATGTATGCTTAAAGGACAATATATTCAATATTTTCAATAGAGCTAAAAGCAAGTCTACAAAATAATAAAAAAGTGTTTGAGGAAAGCAAAGAAAGATAAGCAAAATAAGATAAAAGAGGGTGTCTTGTTAACTTGTAGTTGCTTTGTTCACAGAACACTTTTGCCTAATGATCATTCATGCTTTTGCAGACATCAGATTAAATGTTACCTGATCTACATACTACAGCTTCAATTTAAAAGAAAAAGAACAGGTTGGTTAGATATATATAAATATACTTATTTAGCTGAAGGTGAACTCTGGCCATCTATTACAGGAGTTTGTTGTTTTGCTTCAACTACAAAAAGCCTCTGAGAGAGTGTCTTTTATTTACATGTCAACAATACACCTCGTGCATAACACCAGCGAATTATTAAATTACAAAAGGGAAAAAATGTGCTGAAAGCAAAAGGCGCGTGGATTCTTTGTCATAGGTGAATTGCACCATCCCTGAAGAAACCAGTTGCCGCCCCTTCAGACTGTTGCCTGACATGCAGCCACAGAATGCCCAATATTTACTGGTAAATTCAGATTTAGCAGGATTGCCTCAAGGGCTTATGTAGCAGGGGCAGGGCTGGTAATAATTGTAAATACAAAACGGGATTAATGTACTCTTTGGAATGCTGTTGCTTTTATTTCAGAAACAAAACTGTATGATGCCCTGAAACCAATTGTGTCTCTCTAGTGTATATTAAGGACAGTACGAAGTCTTACAACACCAGGTTAAAATCCAACAGGTTTGTTTCAATGTCACTAGCTTTCGGAGCGCTGCTCCTTCCTCAGGTGAATGAAGAGGTATGTTCCAGAAACAAATATATAGACAAATTCAAAGCTGCCAGACAATGCTTGGAATGCGAGTATTAGCAGGTGATTAAATCTTTACAGATCCAGAGATGGGGTAACCTCAGGTTTAAGAGGTGTGAATTGTGTCAAGCCAGGACAGTTGGTAGGATTTTGTAGGCCAGATGGTGGGGGATGAATGTAATGCGACATGAATCCCAGGTCCCGGTTGAGGCCGCACTCATGTGTGCGGAACTTGGCTATAAGTTTCTGCTCGGCGATTCTGCGTTGTCGCGCGTCCTGAAGGCCGCCTTGGAGAACGCTTACCCGGAGATCAGAGGCTGAATGCCCTTGATTGCTGAAGTGTTCCCCGACTGGAAGGGAATATTCCTGCCTGGTGATTGTCGTACGATGTCCGTTCATTCGTTGTCGTCCCCACTACTTGCCTTCAAACAACCGCGCAACCTCAAACAAACCATTGTTTACAGCAAACTACCCAGTCTTCAGAACAGTGACCACGACACCACACAACCCTGCCATGGCAATCTCTGCAAGACGTGCCAGATCATCGACATAGATACCACCATTACACGTGAGAACACCACCCACCAGGTACGCGGTACATACTCGTGCGACTCGGCCAACGTTGTCTACCTCATACGCTGCAGCAAAGGATGTCCCGAAGCGTGGTACATTGGCGAGACCATGCAGACGCTGCGACAACGAATGAACGGACATCGCGTGACAATCACCAGGCAGGAATGTTCCCTTCCAGTCGGGGAACACTTCAGCAGTCAAGGGCATTCAGCCTCTGATCTCCGGGTAAGCGTTCGCCAAGGCGGCCTTCAGGACGCGCGACAACGCAGAATCGCCAAGCAGAAACTTATAGCCAGGTTCCGCACACATGTGTGCGGCCTCAACCGGGACCTGGGATTCATGTCGCATTACATTCAAATTTGATTTGAATCCCGCCCCCGCCAGCTGCCGAATTCTCCGGCGCCGGGGATTTGGTGAGGGCGGGAAACGCACCGTGCTGGTCGGCGGCCGCTGGCAGCGGTCCCCCGGCGATTCTCCGAACCACGAACGACCTGGGAGCAGCCTGTCGAACAACAACAGCTGGAGCTGACCAGCCTCCACCAGGCAACTGGATGCGAACAGCGTCCTCCGGAGAGAGCACAGGCAAATCAGTAGCATGAGCATCGAATGTCAGCTTTTGCTGGTTTCTGAGTTGCAGCACTGGGAGGTGATCTAGGTCAGGTAAATGAATGGCCGGAACAGTCATCCGCAGGTCACGATTCATAAGGAGTTGTGCCGGAGACATACCGGTGGACAGAGGGGTTGCCCTGGACGCTAGGAGCGCAAGGTTAAAGTCAGAAGCTGAGTCCACAGCCTTGCAGAGCAGTTGCTTCACGATATGGACCCCCTTTTTCGACCTGCCCGTTAGATTGCGGGTAATGCGGGCTCAAGGTGATGTGCTTGAACTGGTATAGCTTTGCGAAGTTGGACCACTCTTAGCTGTAGAAGCGGGGACCATTGTCTCTCATGATCGTGAGCGGAATACCATGCCTGGCAAATGTCTCCTTGCAGGCCTTGATGACAGTCCTTGATGTTAGGTTGGACAGTTTCACCATATTGGGGTAACTCGAGAGGTAGTTAATTATAAGCACGTAGTCGCGCCCATTGGCGTGAAAAAGGTCAATTCCCACCTTCGACCACGGAGAGGTCACCATCTCGTGTTGCTGGAGCGTTTCTTTGGGCTGAGCAGGCTGGAAACGCTGGCAGGTCGCACAATTGAGGAACATGTTGGTTAAGTCCTCATTGATGCCAGGCCAATAGACAGCCTGCCGGGTTCTGCGCCTGCATTTCTCGATGCCGAGGTGTCCCTCGTGGATCTGTTTGAGCACTAAGCTCTTGAGGCTGCGAGGAATAACGATGCGATCTAACTTGAGGAGGATCCCCTCGACAACTGTTAGGTCATCCTTGACATTAAAGAACCGGGAGCATTGCCCTTTCTGCCAACCATTTGCAAGGTGATGTATTATCCGCTGCAGAAGAGGGTCCTTGGCGGTCTCTTCTTGAATGTTGATGAGTAATTCATCTGATGCCGGGTGGGTTGCTGGAACACAGTTGCACCTGTGCCTCAATTTGGCGGATGAAGTCGACCTGATCACAGGGCGAGGTGATGGTGCGCGACAGGACATCCGCAATGATTAGCTCCTTTCCAGGTGTGTAAACCAATTTGAAATCATACCTGTGGAGTTGAAGGAGAATGCGCTGAAGCCTGGGCGTCATGTCATTCAAGTCCTTGTGAATGATATGGACTAGGGGTCTGTGGGAAGTCTCTACTGTGAAGGTTGGTAGACCGTAGACGTAATCATGGAACTTTACAATACCGGTGAGGAGGCCCATGCACTCTTTCTCCATCTGACCATACCTTTGCTCAGTGGGAGTCATGGCCCTTGACGCATAGGCCACTGGAGCCCAGGCCGAGGAGTCCTCCTTCTGGAGGAGCACCGCACCAATGCCGTCCGTGTCTGGCGTCCGTGGAGATTTTTGTCTCCCGCTCTGGATCAAAAAACGCTAGTAACCGGAGCAGTGGTGAGCTTTGCCTTTAACTCGAGCCACTCTGCTTGATGTGTGGGTAGCCACTGGAAGGTGGTGGACTTCTTCACTAGATGCCTGAGAGCCGTGGTGTGTGATGCGAGGTTGGGAATGAACTTTCCCAAAAAGTTAACCATACCCAGGAAGCGGAGTACCGCCTTTTTGTCTTCCGGGGTCTTCATGGTGTTGATGGCCTTGACTTTGTCCGAGTCCGGTTGCACACACTGCTGGGATATTTGATCACCCAAAAACTTGAGTGATGACATGCCAAAGGAGCATTTGGCCTTGTTCAACTTGAGGCCGTTGGCATGTATGCGTCTAAAGACTTGTAGACGAGATATGTGTTCCTCTGGGGTCGTGGACCATATAATTACGTCATCAACGTAAACCCGCACACCCTCAATACCCTCCAGCATCTGTTCCATGACCCTGTGAAAGATTTCAGAGGCTGAAACAAAACCAAACGCCATGCGGTTGTAACAGTACCTTCCGAAAGGTGTATTAAACGTGCAGAGCTTCCTGCTGGACTCGTCCAGTTGTATCTGCCAGAAGCCACGCAATGCATCTAGCTTCGTGAAGAATTTGGCATTTGCCATCTCACTTGTCAGCTCCTCCCGTTTCGGGATCGGGTAGTGTTCCCACATTATGTTTCGGTTAAGATCCTTAGATCTATAAATATGCGCAGTTCTCCAGAGGGCTTCTTCACACAGACCATCGAGCTGACCCAGTCAGTCGGTTCCATCACTTTAGAGATTATACCCTGGTCTTGGAGCTCCTGCAGCTGCGCCTTTAAACGGTCCCTCAGAGGAGCCGGCACCCAGCGTGGTGCATGGATCACAGTCCTGGCATCAGGCCTGAGTAAGATACTGAGTAGCGGTAGGGCAGCGTGCCCAACCCACTGAACACATCCGGGTATTGTGACAGGATTTTGTCAATGTTAACCTGAAGATTCATGTTGGCAGATGACATGGCATGTACGCGCTGGACGAGATTGAGTAGCTTGCATGCATAAGCACCAAGCAGGGAAGCCTTGTCAGGCTTGACGATTTCAAACCACAATGTGGCTTTGATGGCCTTGTAGATGACAGGACCCTAACGCAGTGATGGCATTGCCATTATAATCAAGCAGATAACAGGTTGGCGGAAGAATTTTTGGTTGCCTTTGGATGCGACCAAGATCTGCTTGAGATATGAGATTGGCTGAAGCACCAGAGTCCAGCTTGAACCGGATGCTGCATTGGTTAACTTGTACGACAGCACGCCATTCGTCCGTAGAATCCACGTTGAGGATGGGTAGGCGTGTTACTGAATGCGAGGAGGCCTTGTCATACGTGGTAATGATGCCCACACGATATGGGGACTCCAGGCAGTCGTCCTCCGGATTCGTGGTGGTATCAGGTTCCGAATCCAGCAGCCCTTGCTGCACACTTCGAACGCGTTTGCGTTGGAACTGGGATCGCTGGCCCACGATCGAAGGTGCAGACCTGCACAAGGCTGCATAATGGCCAGGCTTCCCACAATTTAAACATCGTCTGCCTCTTGCAGAGCATTGCCGCTTTAAGTGGGTGGTGCCACGATTCGGGCACGTCATGACGTTGATGTCGTAACGCTCTGTGCTTCGTCACACATGCGCAGTGCGGTCAGCCGCCGCTCGCACCTGCGCAGTGTGGTCTTCGGCCATTTCGTTCTCCCGTCCGTGGTGCGCATGCGTGGGACCCCAGGAAAAGCGCGCAAAATGGCCACCTTCATCGATGCTAAGGTGCCGCATTCGGGCGATGGCCTGTACACTCTCTGCCTCGTGGGAGGCACATTGGTCCTGTTCTGCCGATTTAAGGCGGGAGTAGCGACATTTCGCCTGTTCATGGACTTTGCATGTCTCGATGGCTACTGTCAGGGTCATATTTTTTATTTTTAGGAGCTGCTCCCGCAGGGCGTCGGAGTGGACCCCAAACACGATCTGATCCTTGATGAGGGAATCAGCGGTGTCACTGTAGTTGCAGGATTGCGCTAAAATGCGGAGATGAGTTAGAAAGGATTGGAAAGGCTCATCCTTACCCTGAAGGCGTTGCTGGAAGACATAGCGCTCAAAGCTCTCGTTCATTTCGACTTCACAGTGACTGTCGAATTTGGCTAACACGGTCTGGAACTTGGTCGTGTCCTCGCCTTCGGCAAAAGTGAGTGAATTGAAGATTTGGATGGCCTGGTCCCCCGCAGTCGATAGGAATAGCGCAATTTTTCTGGCATCAGATGCATTCTCAAGGCCCGAGGCCTCAATGTATAGACTGAATTTCAGCTTGAAGACCCGTCAGTTGGCGCCAAGGTTTCCAGAGATCCAGAGCTGTGGACGGGCCTGGATCTTCTCCATGCCGCTGGAAGGCACTTGCTGGTCATCACTGAATTCTTGAAGGTAAATTACTTCGATGAAGTAGCCACTCCTGGTATCATATTCACCCTGGGGTAACACGGACTGCAACATGATGCAGATAAACTGTAAAGCATACACCACACGGAGGCATTGGTTCAATACGATTTATTGAACTTCTATGACAATGCACACAGCTGGCTGTGGGTTGACACTCTACAATTCTAAGTATACTAACTCTAACTAACTAGACCAGACCAACTCTGATCCATGTGCAGAAGGTGCTGACTGATATCTCCACCCTGACTGTCACTACAGTTGTCACCAGTGGAAAGAGGCAGAGTGCTGATGGATGCCTCGTGCGTTTTATAGTTGGAAGCCCCCCTCTGGTGTTCTGTCTGGTGATTGGTTCTGTCTGGTGATTGGTTGTGTTTTGTCCTGTATGTTGATTGGCTCACCTGGGTGTCTGTCACTGCCTGTTTTTACCTCATGATGTGCATTGTTGCATATTATGACAGCCTCTAGGCCTGACTATTTCAAGACACTTCTGGCAGGGCTCCAACATTCTAGCCTCTGTACACTTGACCTAAGTTGGCTCCAGGTCAAGCAACATTTTGATTTCAAAATTCACTGCCCTGTTTTCAAATCCTTTCATGGCCTTGCTTCTCTCTCTCACTCTCTCTCTTTCTCTCCCCATATACCTCTCCAATCCAACAACCCGCCAAAATATCCGTGCTCATTTCATTCTGGTCTCTTGAGGATTCTCGATTGTAATCACTCGACCATTGATATCCCTTGCCTACAGGCCCCAATCTCTGGAATTATCTTCCTACAACTCTCCACCTCTCTAACCCGCTTTCCTCCTTTAACACTCTTCTTAAAATCTACGGACGGGATTCTCCGTTGGCCGATGCTGAAATCAGGGCTTGCGATCGGGCTGCGAATAGCTATCGATGCCAAAATCACGGCAGGTGCCAGTTTGATGCCAAATCACGCTGCTCCGCCTCCCAGAAAACAGTGTCAATGCGACACACAGCGCGTAGTTGAAACACCTTTCGTAGATCATGATTGGGCCCACCCATGATTCTCAGTCTCCAATGGGCTGAGTTCCCAACGGCGCGACCCATGTGTGCTCTCACAAATCGTGAACCTGGCATGGTGGCTGCTGAGAGAGAGAGAGGGCGTACGGACAGTGTCCAGCACCGCCATACTTTGCTGACAGCCGTGCCGTTTTCCGGGGGGAGTAGTCGGGGTTGGCCAGGAGGTGGGCCGTGAGGCCGGGGTGGACAGGTACTCAACAACATTACTGCAGCCGGCAAGGAACCATGCGGCTGCGCATGCCGCTGAAAGCCAACTTTAAACCTGGTGCCCTGGGTCGTGTAGGTAACGTGGGGCGTGTGGGGTGTGGTGTGTGGGGGGGTGGGGGGTGGTGTGTGTGTCTGTAGATGGTGTTCCACGCGGCGCCGGTACTAGCCCCTCACCGTAGCAGAATGCAGGTGTGGCGCTGAGTTTTTTGACTTGAAAGTCCATGGATTCTCCGTTGGTGTCAACACTTAGACTCAGGAATGAAAAATCTGGCCCTTCTTCTTTTGATCACCTGCCCTAATATCTCCTGATGTAGCGCTGTGTCAGATTTTGTTTTATAACACTCCTGTAAAGCGCTTTGGGACATTTTATTGAGTTAAAGGCAGGTTGTTGCAACAGATCGATTCTACCAAGCTGTTATTGTTGCAGGTAAACAGTTTTTGAATCAGAAGAATTTCACTGACAAATTTTGCAGTTACAGTGCAAAAGAACAGAAGGTGTAATGCCATGCTGATAAAGAAGACTACTAATATAAAAACCCTGTCCTTTATCAATAATCCAGATGAAATGAGTGACCAAAACTATGACAGGTGGATTTTAATGCAGGTAAATACGAGGTCATGGATTTTGATCAAAAAAAGGACATAGCTGAGTATTATTTAAATGGTAAGTTAGTGGCAGTAGAGGTTTTAAGTTTAGGGGTCCATGTGCACAGATCATTAAAATGTAGCAGCCACAGTTAGACCACATTGGAGTACAGTGTACGATATTGACCATCACACTGTGAAAAGGATAAGAGGGGCCTTGGAAAGGTCACTGTGCAAATGCATCAGAACATTTCCAGGGGTAGATTATGAAGAGAGATTACATAAACTTAGCTTGTACTCCCTGGAATGTAGAAGGTTAAGGGGTGATTTTATTCAGGATTTTTGTATTTTGAAAGGAATTAACAGGGTAGAGAGCAATAAAGATTTGTTAATGGTGCAGTCCATTAGAATCATAGAATTTACAGTGCAGTAGGAGGCCATTTGGCCCATCGAGTCTGCACCGGCCCTTGGAAAGAGCACCCCATTTAAGTCCACACTTCCAACCTATACCCATAACCCAGTAACCCCACCCAACCTTTTTTGGACACTGAGGACAATTTATCATGGCCAATCCACCTAACCTGCACATCTTTGGACTGTGGGAGGAAACCGGAGCACCCGGAGGAAACCCACGCACACACAGGGAGAACGTGCAGACTCCGCACAGACAGTGACCCAAGCCGGGAATTGAACCTGTGACCCTGGAGCTGTGAAGCAACTGTGATATAATCTTCAAATTAGAGTCAAACATTCAGGAGAAAAGCTCAAAACACTTCTTCATTCAAAGGGTGGTAAAAATATGAAAATCCTTCCAATAAGAGCAATAGCTTCCACCTCAATTCATAATTTTAAATCTGAGACCTATGGATTTTTGCTATTCAAACATGTAAAACGACATGGAGCCGAGGTGGGTGGTGAGTGAAGATCAGCCATGATCTCACTGAATGGTGATGGACCAGGCTTTGGGGGGGCTAAATTACCTATTTCTGTTCCTGTGGTCCTATCCCAAGTAACAGAGAAAATTACACCTGGAAAGAAAAGGTGTGAATGGGGTGTGTCATGGAAAAATGGTGCCAGAAATATATGAATATTCAAACATCATTGTGAACAAATGGTGCTCGGCATAACAACAAGAAGTTCATTCTATTTAATAAACAAAGCAAGCTGATTTTTGCATTTAAATCGTTTCTCTAAGTACCAAAAACTAAAAGCTATTATGGAACATAATTAAGAACAAAAACATCATTCAACATACTACCCACAAGAAATCCCTGTCCATTCTTGGCTTAGGTTGTATTATAAGGATGAAATAACATGAACATTCTCTATCTGGGAATCTGGTTTCAAAAATGTACAGTACGGCAATAAATGAATAAATGACTGCGAAGGTAATCTGATCGCTTGAGTAAATTAAAGATTAGTTGAAGAACATTTTAATAACCGCTAAATGCTTATAAGTAAATGAGAGGCAGATCTAATGAAAATGCAAATAAAAAAATACACATTAATTGTATGAAGAGATCATTTAGCCCAGCTTTGCTGTCACATTAAAATTCCTTTCCCAGGTGTCAATATGTCTACTTTTCCCAAATCCTGGGCGAAATTCTCCCCCAACGGCGGGATGTCCGCCGACTGGCGCCAAAGCCGGCGCCAATCAGACGGGCATCGCGCCGGCCCAACGGTGCGGAATGCTCCGCATCTTTGGCGGCCTAGCCCCAACATTGAGGGGCTAGGCCGACGCCGGAGGGATTTCCGCCCCGCCAGCTGGCGCGGAAATGCGGCGCATGCGCTGGAGCGTCAGCGGCCGCTGTCAGTTTCCCGGCGCATGCGCGGGAGCGTCAGCGGCCGCTGTCAGTTTCCCGCGCATGCGCAGTGGGGAGAGTCTCTTCCGCCTCCGCCATGGTGGAGGCAGTGGCGGAGGCGGAAGGGAAAGAGTGCCCCCACGGCACAGACCCGCCCGCGGATCGGTGGGCCCCGATCGCGGGCCAGGCCACCGTGGGAGCACCGCCGGGGTCAGATCGGCCCGCGCCCCCCCCCAGGACCCCGGAGCCCGCCCACGCCGCCTGGTCCCGCCGGTAAATACCAGGTTTGATTTACGCCGGCGGGACAGGCAATTTCTGGGCGGGACTTCGGCCCATCCGGGCCGGAGAATCCAGCGGGGGGTCCCGCCAACCGGCGCGGCCGGATTCCTGCCCCCGCCCAATCTCCGGGAGCGGAGACTTCGGCGGGGGCGGGGGCGGGATTCACGGCGGCCAACGGCCATTCTCCGACCCAGCGGGGGGTCGGAGAATGACGCCCCCGGTCTTTAAAATGTCCCACCAAAGTTTTCTGAGCATTACCATTGTAACCACATTTAAATCCAATGCTTTACAACACTGGCACAAACTTTTATTCTGCAATTAAAACTGGATCCAGGGAGATTTACAGTACTTTACAATAAACACACTTGGTCCGATTTTATCTCTGTACAATTGGATAGGCTTTGAATAAGTTAAAATCACACCAGTATTCTGTTTTAACTGTGGGGCTTCCTTGATGCAAAGTTAACAACAGAGTATATTGGGAATAAAGAAATGTGTGATTTGTGTGCCTGTCCAATACTAATGTTCATGTTACCGTTGGGATGGCCTTCACTTGAACCGATCTGGGACCAATATTCTAGCGAACAGGTAAATAGGGTGGTCTAAAGGACTTTAAACTAGCAAGTGGGGGGTGGGGGAGGGAAGGGTAACACTATGGGAAGTAAAATGGTTAATGGGAAGTAAAGCAGCAGGTTAGTACGTGGGAAGGTGGGTTCAACTACATGGAAAGTTATGAATAAGATAAAGAGAAGAAGACTCCAGGAGATGTTATTAATGGAGATGTTAGGATTCAAAAAGGATGTATAAAAACCAGCATAAAGGCACTTTACCTGAATGCTTGGAGCATTTGAAACAAGATAAATGAGCTGACGGCACAAATGAGTATGATTTAGTGGCCATTACAGAGACATAGTTGCAGGATGATCACGATTGGGAGTTAAATATCTATGGGGTATCAGACTAATCGGAAGGACTTTTCTTTATTCTTTAAGTGTAGAAGATTGTAGTTTAGTCGGGCAGCATGGTCGGCACGGGCTTGGAGGGCCAAAGGGCCTGTTCCTGTGCTGTATTTTTCTTTGTTCTTTGTTCTGACAGACAGAAAGGTAAGGGAGGTGATGTAGCACTGATAATTAAGGATGCCATCAGGGTAGTAGTGAGAGATGATTATAGGTTCTATGGTGAAAAAGATTGAATCCATTTGGGTGGTAATTAGAAATAGTAAGGAGAAAATGTTACTAATAGGCATAGCCTATAAGCCATCAAATAATACCATCACGGTGGGATCGGCAATAAACAAAGAAATAACTAATGCATGTAAAAATGGTACAGCAATTATGTTGGGGGATTTTAATCTACATGCTGATTGGTCATACCAGGTCGGTCAAGGCAGCCTTGAGGAGGAGTTCATAGAATGTATCCGCGATAGTTTCGTTGAATAGTATGCAATGAAACCTACGAGGAAGCAAGCTATCCTAGATCTGGTCCTGTGTAATAAGGCAGGACTAATTAATGATCTCATAGTTAGGGATCCTCTCGGAAGGAGCAATCATAGTATGGTTGAATTTAAAATACAGACAGAGTGAGAGAAAGTAAAATCCAATACCAGTGTCTTGTGCTTAAACAAAAGAGACTACAACGGGGTGAGGGAGGTGTTGGCTAGATTGGGAGCAAATACTTTATGATGGGACAATTGAGGAACAGTGGCGGACTTCCAAAGAGATTTTTCACAGTGCTCAGAAAAGGTATATACTAGTGAAAAGGAAGGACTGTAGGAAAAGGGATAATCAGCTATGGATATCTGAGGAATTAGACGAGGGTATGATTTGGAGTTGGGGACCAAGGGCAATGTGTCCAAGTTTGCAGACGACACTAAGATAAGTGGTAAAGCAAAAAGTGCAGAGGATACTGGAAGTCTGCAGAGGGATTTGGATAGGCTATGTGAATGGGCTATGGTCTGGCAGATGGAATACAATGTTGACAAATGTGAGGTTATCCATTTTGTTAGGAATAACAGCAAAAGGGATTATTATTTAAATGATAAAATATTAAAACATGCTGCTGTGCAGAGAGACCTGGGTGTGCTAGTGCATGAGTCGCAAAAAGTTCGTTTTCAGGTGCAACAGGTGATTAAGAAGGCAAATGGAATGTTGTCCTTCATTGCTAGAGGGATGGGGTTTAAGACTAGGGAGGTTCTGCTGCAATTGTATAAGGTGTTAGTGAGGCCACACCTGGAGTATTGTGTTCAGTTTTGGTCTCCTTACTTGAGAAAGGACGTACTGGCACTGGAGGGTTTGCAGAGGAGATTCACTAGGTTAATCCCAGAGCTGAAGGGCTTGGATTACGAGGAGAGGTTGAGTAGACTGGGACTGTACTCGTTGGAATTTAGAAGGATGAGGGGGGATCTTATAGAAACATATAAGATTATGAAGGGAATTGATAGGATAGATGCGGGCAGGTTGTTTCCACTGGCGGGTGAAAGCAGAACGAGGGGGCATAGCCTCAAAATAAGGGGAAGTTGATTTAGGACTGAGTTTAGGAGGAACTTCTTCACCCAAAGGGTTGTGAATCTATGGAATTCCTTGCCCAGTGAAGCAGTAGAGGCTCCTTCATTAAATGTTTTTAAGATCAAGATAGATAGTTTTTTGAACAATAACGGGATTAAGGGTTATGGTGTTCGGGCCGGAAAGTGGAGCTGAGTCCACAAAAGATCAGCCATGATCTCATTGAATGGTGGAGCAGGCTCGAGGGGCCAGATGGCCTACTCCTGCTCCTAGTTCTTATGTTCTTATGTATCAAATTGAAATAAAATGCTTACAAAGTGGCAACGGTTAGTGTGAAACTAGAGGATTGGGAAATCTTTAAAGGTCAACAGAAAGCCACGAAAAAAGCTGTTAAAAAAATAAGATAGATTATGAGATTAAACTAGCTCAGAATATAAAAACAGATTGCAAATGTTCCTACAGATATCATCATAGAATTAACAGTGCAGAAGGAGGCCATTCGGCCCATCGAGTCTGCACCGGTTCTCTGAAAGAGCACCCTACCCAACCGCACACCTCCACCCTCCATTGTGCTAACCACCATGCTACCGTGCTGCCCTAATATTTAAAACGAAAAAGAGTAGCTAAGGTAAACATTGGTCCTTTAGAGGATGAGAAGAGGGATTTAATAGTGGGAAATGAGGAAATGGCTGAGGCATTGAACATTTATTTCGTGTCGGTCTTCACAGTGGAAGACACAAATAACATGCCGATAATTGTTGGCAAGGAGGCTACGGCATGTGAGGACCTAGAAATGACCATTAACACTAAGGAGGTAATGTTGGGCAAGCTAATGGGGCTAAAAGTGGACAAGTCTCCTGGTCCTGATGGAATGAATGCCAGGGTACTAAAAGAGGTGGCGGGGGAACTAGCAAATGCGCTCATGATAATTTACCAAAATTCGCTGGGCTCTGGAGAGGTTACTGCAAATTGGAAAACAGTAAATGTGAGGCCACTGTTTAAAAAAGGAGGTAGACAAAAGGCAGGTAACTATAGACCTGTTAGCTTAACTTTTGTAGTGGGGAAAATGCTTGAATTTAATATTAATGAAGAAATAACGAGACATCTGAACAGAAATTGTCTCATTGGGCAGATGTAGCATGGGTTCATGAAAGGCAGTTCATGTTTGACTATTTTAGTGGAATTCTTTGAGGACATTAAGAGCCAGTGGACAACGGGGAACCGGTGTATGGGGTATATCTGGGTTTCCAGAAAGCATTTGACATGGTGCTGCACAAAGGGCTGCTGCATAAGATAAAGGGTAACGGCGTTATGGGTAACGTATTAACAAGGGCAGAGGATTAACTGACAGAAAGCAAAGAGTGGGGATAAATAGGTGTTTTTCTGGTTGGCGACCAGTGGCTAGTGATGTGCCTCAGAATCAGTGTTGGGACTGCAATTGTTTACAATTTTCACAGATGATTTGGAGTTGGGGACCAAGTGTAATGTGTCAACGTTCGCAGAAGACACAAAAATGAGTGATAGAGCCAACTGTACAGAGGACAGTGAAATTTTGCAGAGGGCTATAGATAGTTTAAGTGAGTGGGCAAGGGTCTGGCAGATGGAATACAATGTTGGTAAATGTGTGGTCAACTATTTTGGTAGGAGTAACAGCAAAATAGACTATTATTTAAATTTTGTAAAATATTACAGCATGCTGCTGTGCAGGAAGACCTGCGTGTCCTTGTGCATGGATCACAAAATGTTGACTTGCAGGTGCAGCAATAATTAAGAAGGCAAAAGGATTTTTGTCCTTCATTGCTGGAGGGCTGGAGTTTAAAAGCAGGGAGGTTATGTTGCAGCCGTATAGGGTGTTGGTGAGGCCACACCTGGAGTACTGTCTCCAGTTTTGGTCTCCTTACTTGAGAAAGGATGTACTGGCACTGGAGGGGGTGCAGAGGTGATTCACTAGGTTGATTCTGGAGTTGAGAGGATTGGCTTATGAGGAGAGACTAAGTAGACTGGGACTATACTCATTGGAATTTAGAAGAATGAAGGGGATCTTATAGGAACATATAAAATTATGAAGGGAATAGATAGGATAGAAACAGGAAGGTTGTTCCCTTGGCGGGTGAAACTAGAAGCGGGATTCTCCGCAATCGACGCGATGGCCCGATGCCGGCGTCAAAAATGGCACAAACCACTCCGGCCTCAGGCCGATCAGAAGTAGCGGAATTCTCCGCAGTTCCAGGGGCTAGGTGGACACTGGAGGGGTTGGCGCCGCGCCAGTCAGCGCCGAACGGACTGCATGAGTCCGTGCATGCGCTAAAGGGCCAGCGTGATCCCGCGCATGCGGGGAACCACTGGCGTATTCTGCCGCATATGCAGAGGGGTGTCTTCTCCAGCCTTCAGGGGCCGGCGGGGAACATAGAAGTGCCCCATGGCACAGGTCCGCCCGCAGATTGGTGGGTCCCGATCGCGGGCCAGGCCACCGTGGGGCCCCCCCCCCATCCCCCCGGGGTGGGATCCCCCATCCCTCTGCCCCCGCCCCACGAGGACTGCACCAGCCGACTTACCTGCCAGGTCCCGCCGTGTGGGACCATGTCTAATCCACGGCGGCGGGACTGGCCAGAGACCGACGGCCGCTTGGCCCATCGGGGCCCGGAGAATTGCCGGGGGGACGCTGACAACGGCCCCCGAACCCCGCCCACGCCCAAAAACCGGTGCCGAAGAATATAGCAGCCGGCGTCGGTGCAGCAGGGCGGGATTCGCGCCGGCCCACGAGGATTCTCCGACCCGGCGGGGGATTGGAGAATCCTGCCCTAGAACTAGGGGGCATAGCCTCAAAATAAAGGGGAGCAAATTTAGGACTGAGTTGAGGAGGATCTTCTTCACCCAAAGGGTTGTGAATCTGGAATTCCCTGCTCAGAGAAGCAGTTGAGGCTACCTCGTTGGGTGTTTTTAAGGTTAGTTTTTTGAACAGTAAAGGATTAAAAGGTTATGGTGAGCAGATGGGTAAGTGGAGCTGAATCCACAAAAAGATCAGCCATGATCTTATTGAATGGTGGAGCAGGCTCGAGGGGCCAGATGGCCGACTCCTGCTTCTTGTTCTTATGTTCTTAAAGGAGTCTTGAAAAACTTACATATGAAACTATAAAATGTCTAGAATTGCTGATCCATCTTGGCAACCTCTTGATTTCTGCAGCATCAAGGATGCCAGTCTTCGGCAACTTTGATTCACTCGGGCAGCACGGTGGCGCAGTGGGTTCGCCCTGCTGCCTCACGGGACCGAGGTCGCAGGTTCGATCCCAGCTCTGGGTCACTGTCCATGTGGAGTTTGCACATTCTCCCCGTGTTCACGTGGGTTTCGCCCCCACAGCCCAAAGGTGTGCAAGATAGGTGGATTGGCCACGCTAAATTGCCTCTTAATTGGAAAATAATGAATTGGGTACTCTAAAATTTAAAAAAAAAACTTTGATTCACTCAGACTTGTGGTGGCGGCGATGTGCTGAGTGGACACACATAAGGTGGCTCTCCTCCCAAACAAAACCAACAGAGGCAATTTATCAGGAATCTTGGCTTAAAAAGACCAGCAAAACACAGCAAAACGTGAAAGGCACATAAATGACATATGCCTGAAAATAATAATAAAGCGAGGGGACGGCGAAATGTAAGGAGCAGCAGCGAAGGATATGGGCAGGAGCTGCAGGTGCGCAGGCAGGCGGCCCCACGAGGTGGGATGGAGGTTCAGGCGAACCAGGAAGGGGAAAAGCTGGCAAACTGAAGAGCGGAGCAGGAACAGGAAGTGGCGACCATCCCCCCAACACACAGGGGGAAGAATGGAGAAGCGTGCTGAAAAGGGAGCTAAACGCCATAAAGGAGACGATCAAGACAGAGCTCCACATGATGATGAAGGAGGTGCTGTCGGAGGCAACAGACAAAAAAACAGAGAACCATTGAAGGCCTGGGAAGGAAGGTGGAGTCGCTTGAGAAAACAATCCTGGAGTTGGAGAAGGCCGCCTCGAACCAGAGCGACAGGATTGTAGTTCTGGAAACCAAGTGTGGTAATCACCACTGTTGTATATATTAGGCGATGTGTGGTAATGCCCTGTACGACAGGTACGGGGTAGTCCCTGCCGTATAAATATTTGTGCTCCCTTTCCAGCAGCCATTTCGCCAGCTGCTGTAGGAGGCCACACATCTTAGAGTAATAGCCTCAGTTGCTCTCATCTCTGTGCAATTGATCGTGCATCAATTTATTACTCTAAGATTTTCAGAAGATGGACCTCCGCGTCAAGCCGGATCGCCTGCAGCTGGATCCACAATCAAGCAACGCCAAAAAGGGCTTTCAACACTGGCTAGCTTGTTTTGAAGCTTATATCAGGTCTGCACCAAACCCAATCCCGGAAGCTCAGAAAATCCAGATACTCTACTTGCGGCTGAGCTCCAACGGCTTTCCTCTTATCCAGGGCGCGCCGAACTACGCTGAAGCCATGGCTCTACTGAAGAGAATTACGCCCAGCAGATGAATACGCTCTTCACCAGACATGTACTCTCTAGTCGCAGTCAACTCCCTGGTGATTTCGTAGAAGATTTCTGGCGTGCTTTAATTCCTCTGGTCAGAGACTGAGACTGTCAGGCCGTCACGGCCACGGAACATTGCGGGCTGCCTTCGTTACGGGGATAGGGTCAGACCTCATACGCCAGTGTCTTTTAGAGGGGGCCACGCTTGACCTCGCAGCAACAAAAAACTGGCGCTATCGATGACGGTCGCCTCGCGCAATATTCAGGAATACACCCCAGCCGCGCGGCCCACCCCTCCTACACATCGTGGACTCCGCAGACGGCCGCCCCACCGGGGGCCTCACTGAGTCAATACGCCTGTGCCACACGCCAGCCAGCCAACCCCGGGGGGCCCCGATGTTACTTATGCGGGCAACAGAAACACCCTCGCCAACGCTGCCCGACCCGCACCGCTGTTTGCAAGTCCTGCGGCAAGAAGGGGCACTTCGCTGTGGTGTGTCAGGCCCGCTCAGTCGCCGCTATTGCCCCGACCCCCCTCGCGTATGGACAATGGGTGCCGCCATCTTCACCTCCCCGGACCACGCACGGCCAGTGGGCGCCGCCATCTTCTCCCCCTCAGACCACGCGCGGCCAGTGGGCGCAGCCATCTTCTCCCCCTCACACCACGCGCGGCCAGTGGGTGCCGCCATCTTCCCCTTCTCGGAGCACGTGCAGCCCATGAGCGCCGCCATCTTGTCCACCCCAAGATCATCAGGCGCCGGCATCTGGTCTTCCCCGCGGGCAATGGGCACCAGCATTGTTCCAGGACCGTGCCCCCCCGGGTTCAACACCAGCGACGACCAGCCACGCCTTGCCTCGATCACGACCTCTTGCCTGCTGGACTCCGGGAGCACTGAAAGCTTCGTCCATCCAGAAATAGTAAGGCGCTGCTCCCTTGCGGTACACTCCGCCAATCAAAGAATCTCCCTGTCCTCCGGAACCCACTCTGTGGCGATCCGGGGGTACTGTATAGTCACACTCATGGTCCAGGGCATAGAATTCAGCGGCTTCCGCCTCTACATCCTCCCCAAACTCTGCACTGCCCTGCTACTCAGCCTGGACTTCCAGTGCAACCTCCAGAGCCTAACTTTGAAATTCGGCGGGGCCCTACCACCCCTTACTGTGTGCGGCCTCGCGACCCTAAAGGTCTACCCACTTTCCCTATTCACAAACCTAACCCAGGATTGCAAACCCGTCGCCACCAGGAGCAGATGGTACAGCACCCAGGACAGGACCTTCATCAGGTCCAAGGTCCAGCGGCTGCTTCGGGAAGCAACAGCTCCTGGAGAGCCCAAGTGGTAGTGGTGAACACTGGGGAGAAACACAGAATGGTCGTGGACTACAGTCAGACCATCAATAGGTACACGCAGCTCGACGCGTATCCCCCCCCCACGCATATCTGATATGGTCAATCAGATTGCACAGTGCCGGGTCTTCTCAACTGTAGACCTCAAATCATCCTACCACTAGCTCCCCACCCGTAAGGCAGACCGCCCATACACTGCCTTCGAGGCAGATGGCCGCCTATACCATTTTCTCAGGGTTCCCTTCGGCGTCACCAACGGGGACTCGGTCTTCCAAAGGGAGATGGACCGAATGGTCGACCGGTACGGGTTGTTCTTCCCGTACCTAGGCAATGTCACCATCTGTGACCACGATCAGCAGAACCACAATGCAAACCTTGCCAAATTTCTCCACACCGCCACTCGCCTAAATCTCACCGAAAACAAGGAGAAATGCGTATTCAGCACGAACCGCTTAGCCATCCTTGGCTATGTGGTCCAGAACAGAGTTCTGGGGCCCGATCCTGACCGCATGCGCCCCCTCATGGAGCTCCTCCTTCTCCACTGCCCCAAGGCCCTCAAACACTGCCTGGGGTACTTTTCACACTACACCCAGTGAGTCCCAAACTACGTGGACAAGGCCCGCCCACTCATCCAGTCCACCCTTTTCCCCCTGGCGGCCAAGACTCAACATGCCTTCAACCGTATTAGAGCCGATATCGCCAAGGCCACGATGCACGCAGTAGACGAGACGCTGCGCTTACAAGTGGAGAGCGACGCATCAGACGTTGCCTTAGCCGTCACGCTCAATCAGGCAGGCAGGCCCGTGGCATTCTTTTCCCGCATCCTTCATGCCTCTGAAATTCGGCACTCCTCTGTCGAAAAAGAGGCCCAAGCCATCGTTGAAGCTGTGCGGCATTGGAGGCATTATCTGGCCGGCAGGAAATTCACTCTCCTCACTGACCAACGGTTAGTAGCCTTCATGTTCAATAACACACAGCGGGGTAAGATCAAAAATGATAAAATCTTGAGGTGGGGGATCGAGCTCTCCATCGACAACTATGAGATTTTGTATCGCCCCGGCAAGCTCAACCAGCCCCCAGATGCCCTATCCCGAGGTACATGTGCCAGCGCACAGGTGGCCCGACTCCGGACCCTGCACGATAACCTTTGTCACCCGGGAGTCACACGGTTGTACCATTTCATAAAGGCCCGCAATCTGCCCTACTCCGTCGAGGAAGTCAGGGCAATCACCAGGGACTGCCAGGTCTGTGCGGAGTGCAAAACACACTTCTACCAGCCGGACTGCACGCGCCTGGTGAAGGCCTCCCGCCCCTTTGAACGCATCAGCGTGGATTTCAAAGGGCCCCTCCCCTCCACTGACCGTAACACATACTTCCTCAGCGTGGTCGATAAATACTCCAGATTCCCCTTCGCCATCCCATGCCCCAATATGACGTCTGCCACCGTCATCAAAGCCCTCAACACAATTTTTGTGCTGTTCAGCTTCCCCGCCTACATCCACAGTGACAGGGGTCCTCATTCATGAGCGATGAGCTGCGTCAGTTCCTGCTCAGCAGGCCTATCCAGCAGAACGACCAGCTATAACCCCCGTGGAAACGGGCTGGTGGAGAGGGAGAACGGATGGTCTGGAGGGCCGTCCAACTGGCCATACAGTACAGAAATCTCCCGGCCTTCCGCTGGCAGGAAGTCCTACCCGATGCACTGCACTCCATTCGGTCGCTACTATGCACCGCCACTAACGACACATCCCATGAACGTCCCTTTGCCTTCCCCAGGGGTGTCGTTCCCGACTTGGCTCGCAGTTCCAGGACCCGTATTCCTCCATAGGCATGTCCGACTCCACAAGGCGGACCCATTAGTTGAAAGGGTGCAGTTACTCCACTCTCACCCCCAGTATGCCTACGTAGCATACCCCGATGGCCGCCAGGATACTGTCTCACTCAGGGATCTGGCACCAGCAAGTTCCACACACACACACCCCTCCAGCCTGGCTCCACCCCTCCCTCCCCTGGCGCACCCAGCAGCAACACCCCCAGGACCATCCGTCCTCCCCCTGCCCACGCCCGAGGATGAAGAGAATTTCGGCACGCTCCCCGAGTCACCGAGGACCAGACCAACACCGGAATCGCCGCCACACTGCGTCGCTCCCAATGCCACATCAAGGGCCCGGACCGGCTAAATCTATAATTGGTTCGGGACTATTAAACCACCTTGCACTGGACTTCAGAAATAAATTTTTTTTTTTGCTTGTATATTAAACTTGCTCTGTATATAGTTCTCCACCCCCCCCCCCCCACCCCCCGCCAGACTCAATTTTAACAGGGTGTGAATGTGGTATTCACCACTATTCTATATATTAGGAGATGTGTGGTAAGGCCCTGTACTACAGGTACAGGAGTAGTCCCTGCCTGCTGGCTCCACCCAGTAGGTGGAGTATAAATATGTGTGCTCCCTATCCAGCAGCCATTTCGCCAGCTGCTGTAGGAGGCCACACATCTGAGAGTAATAGCCTCAGTTGTATTCAACTCACTTCTCTGTGCAATTGATCTTGCATCAGTGAGAAGTTTGGTAACGACCCAGGGGAGACTAAGAGCACAAGTGGAGGACCAGGAAAACCGGTCCAGCCAGCAGAAAGTCAGAATACTGGATCTGCCAGAGGGGATAGAGGGCAGAGATCCAATGGGCTACATCAGCCAAATGTTGGGCAAGCTAGTGGGGAGGGAGTGTTTTCCAAACCTCCAGAAATGAACAGGGTGCACATGTCGCTTTGACCCAGGCCCAAAGCCGGGGAGCAGTCCAGAGCGATTATCGCGAAGCTGCACCGGTTCCAGGACCAGGAAAAAATCCTAAGGTGGGCCTGTCAGATGAAATCGTGCACTTGGGAAGGGAAGAAGATAAGGGCGTACAAAATCATTAGGACGGACCTGCCAAAATGAGGGCCGAGTTCAACAGAGCAAAATCAGCACTCTACAAAAGTGGGGTTCGATTTGGGATGTTATTCCCGGCCAGACTCTGGGTAACTTTCGGGGGAAAGGAACTGTATTTCAAAACCCCAGCGGAGGCTGATGAGTTTGTTAAATCGATAAATTCGGGCAGGAACAGCCACAACAACAATGAAAGCCGCAGCTTGGGAAAAAAAAGAATCGGAACAAAGAGCGGAGGACAGACCGCAAACAGAGACAATAATATCATGAACTGTACACACATGTTTTTGTTTTACACGGGACTGTGCTGCCTCGTTTTTGGGCTCGTCTCTTTGCTCAATGCGATGGCGGGGAGGGGAGCAAGGGGAGCAGGGGTGAGATAAGCATACAGGAGGATTGGATTGGATTGGATTTGTTTATTGTCACGTGTACCGAGGTACAGTGAAAAGTATTTTTCTGCGAGCAGCTCAACAGATCATTAAGTACATGAGGAGAAAAGGGAATAAAAGAAAATACATAATAGGGCAACACAACATATACGATGTAACTACATAAGCACTGGCATCGGATGAAGCATACATGGTGTAGTGTTAATGAAGTCAGTCCATAAGAGGGTAATTTAGGAGTCTGGTGACAGTG
This sequence comes from Scyliorhinus torazame, assembly GCF_047496885.1. Classification (NCBI taxonomy): domain Eukaryota; kingdom Metazoa; phylum Chordata; class Chondrichthyes; order Carcharhiniformes; family Scyliorhinidae; genus Scyliorhinus; species Scyliorhinus torazame. Next base: position 148,763,608 of record NC_092722.1, on the reverse strand, counting down.
GGGAAGAAGCTGTTTTTGACTCTGTTCGTGCGTGTTTTCAGACTTCTGTATCTCCTGCCCGATGGAAGAAGTTGGAAGAGTGAGTAAGCCGGGTGGGAGGGATCTTTGATTATACTGCCCGCTTTCCCCAGGCAGTGGGAGGTAGATGGATGGGAGGCAGGTTCATGTGATAGACTGGGCGGTGTTCACGACTCTCTGAAGTTTCTTGCGGTCCTGGGCCGAACAGTTGCCACACCAGGCTGTGATGCAACCCGATAGGATGCTTTCTGTGGTGCATCTGTAAAAGTTGGTAAGAGTCAATGTGGACATGCCGAATTCCTTAGTTTCCTGAGGAAGTAATCGTGCTGATGTGCTTTCTTGGTGGTAGCGTCGACGTGGGTGGACCAGGACAGATTTTTGGAGATGTGCACCCCTAGGAATTTGAAACTGCTAACCATCTCCACCTCGGCCCCGTTGATGCTGACAGGGGTGTGTACAGTACTTTGCTTCCTGAAGTCAGTGACCAGCTCTTTAGTTTTGCTGGCATTGAGGGAGAGATTGTTGTCACTATACCACTCCACTAGGTTCTCTATCTCCCTCCTGTATTCGGACTCATCGTTATTCGAGATCTGGCCCACTATGGTCGTATCGTCAGCAAACTTGTAGATAAGGGGTGGAAGGAGGAAGGTAAGGCAGGGCCAGTGCTGGACAAGTACAGAGGAGGGCAGAAAGAAAGGGGGGCATGGCTGGGGAACTAGGGGCTTTTATGGAGCAGATGGGGGTGGTGGACTCAATGAGTTTCCTGGACTCAGGAGAAAAGGAATTCTCATACTTTTCACAAGTACACAAGGTTACAGCTGTATTGACTTCTTTGCAGTGGGGAAATCGGTGCTTCCAGGGATCATGGGAGTGGGATACTCCACGATCGTTATCTCCGACCACACTCCATACTACATGGATATGAGGTTGGAGACAGGCCGTGCGCAGCACCCCAAGTGAAGGCTGGACATGGACCTCCTGGCTGACAAGGCCTTCTTCCAAAAGATATCGCTGGCCATAGGCGACTACGTTAGTACCAACAAAACGGGGAGGTCTCAGCCTCCACGTTCTGGGATGCACTGAAGACTGTGATTAGAGAAGAGATCATAGCCTACAAGGCAAGCAGAGATAGGCAAGAGAGGGTGGCCAGACAACTCCTGGTGGACCCCATTCTGGAAGTCGACAGAAAATACTCCGAGGGCCCGACCTTGGAGCTGCTGGCGGAGAGGAAAAAGCTGCAAATGGACTTTAACCTTCAATCCACTAGGAAAGCAGTGTACAAACTTCGCCAGACACGAGTGACCTTCTACGAACACGGAGACGAAGCTGCCCTCCTATTGGCTCACCAGCTGAGAAAGCAGGCAGCCACAAGGGAAATAGCGCAGGTAAAGGATAGCAGAGGCAGACCGGTAACAGAACCAAAGGAGGTCAATCGGGCATTTGAGACTTTTCTTTTTCTAAATTTTGAGTACCCAATTAATTTTTTCCAATTAAGGAACAATTTAGCGTGGCCAATCTACCTAGCCTGCAAATCTTTGGGTTGTGGGGGCGAAACCCACGCGAACACGGGGAGAATGTGCAAACTCCACACGGACAGTGACCCAGAGCCGGGATCGAACCTGGGACCTCGGCGCCGTGAGACAGCAATGCTAACCACTTGCGCCACCGTGCTGCCCCTCCCTATTTGAGACTTTCTACCAGGAACTGTACCCCTCCAAGCCCCCCAACGGGGATGCGGGGATGAAACAGTTCCTTGATGGACTGAAACTATCAGTTGTGGGGGAAGACAGACATGGGGAGCTCGAAGCACCAATAGATCTGGGAGAAATCATACAGAGTGTCAGCTCCTTCCAGGCAGGGAAGGCCCGACAGGTTCCCGGCGGACTTCTACAAAACATTTGCACCAGTCCTGGCCCCACACCGAAGGGACATGTTCACGGACTCACTGGCAAGGGGCACTCTGACCCCCCCCCCACTCTAGTGCAGACCACAATTTCACTGATTCCCAAAAAGATATCGACCCGACGGAATGTGGATCATACAGACCCATTTCACTGCTGAATGTGGATGCGAAAATACTCGCAACGGTCCTGGCCAAAAGGCTGGAGGGCTGCGTAACTAAAGTGGTAGCAGAGGTCCAAACGGGCTTTGTCAATGGTAGGCAGCTCACAGAAAACATCAGGCATCTGCTGAATGTAATAATGACTCCATCCCCCGGGGAGAGAACACCAGAGTTGATCATCTCTCTGGACGCATGAAAGGCCTTCGTCAGAGTCGAATGGAACTACCTTCTCGAGGTAATGGAACGGTTTGGGCTGGGAGCGGGGTTCGCCGCCAGGGTGAGGCTCCTGTACAATGCTCCCAAAGCGAGTGTCCAAACTAACACCACCAGCTCTGAATACTTCCAGCTACAGAGAGGAACAAGACAGGGCTGCCCCCTGTCCCCACTCTTGTTCGTGCTAGCCATCGAACCCCTGCCGACAGCCCTGCAGATGCAAAAAGCTGGAAGGGAATCCGGAGAGGAGACAGAGAGCACAGAGTCTCACTCTATGCAGATGACCTGCTCCTCTATGTCTCGAAGCCACAGGAGGAACTGAAGGCAATACTGCAAATGCTGAAAGAGTTTGGAACCTTTTTGGGCTACAAACCTAACCTGGGCAAAAGTGAGGCATTCCCCGTGAACCCAAATGGGGGAGGGAGAGAGCTGGAGGGGCTCCCGTTCAAAACAGCCCAGAACAGATTCCGTTACCTGAGGATCCAGATAGCCAGACACTGGACATAGATCCACAAGTAGAACCTGAACATCCTGGTGGAGGAAGTAAAAAAGGACCTTCAAAGGTGGGGCTCACGCCCACTCTCCCTGTCGGGGAGAGTGCAGACGATCACGATGAATGTTCTGCTGAGGTTCCTCTTCCTGTTTAGATCCATGCCGATCTTCATCCCCAAGGCATTTTTCCAAAATATAGACAGGCTAATCATGGAAGTTGTGTGGGGGGGATAAGTACCCGAGAATTCCCAAACCGACACTTCAAAAAAGCTTTACCAAACTTACAATACTACCACTGAGCAGCAACGGCAGAAAGAGTGAGGGGATGGGTACAAGAACTCGGCACTGGGTACAAATGGAGGAGGCTTCCTTAATGATCTGTCGAGCTGCTCGCAGAAAAATACTTTTCACTGTACCTCAGTACACGTGACAATAAACAAATCCAATCCAATCCAATCCAATCCTTCTGCAAAGAAATGACCCTCTGGGCCCTGACTACAGCAGCACTCCCACCCTCTCAACAAGTTATACAACAAGCCCAGTGGTAGTGGCCATGCTGAGAATGTGGACCCAGCTGAGACAACACTTTGGGATAACTAAAATGTCCTCCATGGCCCCCACCTGCGGCAATCACAGATCACCCCAGCCATGCTAGATACCACCTTCAAAAGATGGAGACGGGACGGGGGCACACTGACGGTCGGGGACTTTTACATAGGGCACCGACTTGTGACACTGGATGTGGTAGTCACCACTGTTGTATTGTATATACTGCATACAAGGAGTATTACGGTAAGGCCCCTGTACTACAGGTACGGGGGTAGATCCCTGCCTGCTGGCTCCACCCAGTAGGCGGAGTATAAATGTGTGTGCTCTCCGAGCTGCAGCCATTTCGGCAGCAGCTGCGGGAGGCTCTACATCTCTGTGTAATAAAGCCTTGATTACTCTCTACTCTCGTCTCATCGTAATTGATAGTGCATCAATTTATTACACAGAGATTTTACAACAATGGATCTCCGCATCAAGCCGGATCGCCTGCAGCTATTGTCCCTGTACCCCCCACGTGTGACCCGTGGGCGCTGCCATCTTCCTTGCCTCAGACCATGTGCGGCCCGTGGGCATCGCCATCTTGCTCCCTCACAGCACGTGTGGCCCGTGGGCGCCGCCATCTTGCTCGCATCACAACACGTACGGCCCGTGGGCACCGCCATCTTGCCTGCCTCAGGATACGTGCGGACCATGGGCTCCGCCATCTTCCCCGCCTCAGGACCCCTGGTCGTCGGGCACCTCATTGGGCCGCTCATCGCCTGCAACCGCCGCCGACCAGCCACGTCTGGCCTCCACCACGATCGACAAATTCCGACCACACAACCTCGCGACCGCGTCGACGACAGTGAAGGTCGACGGGCACAAGATATCCTGCCTTCTGGACTCCGGGAGCACTGAGAGCTTCATCCACCTCGATACGGTAAGGCGCTGTTCCCTCCACCCCATCAACCAGAGAATCTCCCTGGCCTCCGGATCCCACTCCGCGGCGATCCGGGGGTATTGCACCTCCACCCTCACCATCCAGGGCGTAGAGTTCAGCGGCTTCCGGCTCTACATCCTCCCCAACCTCTGCGCTGCCTTGCTATTCGGCCTGGTCTTCCAGTGCAACCTGCAGAGCCTAACCCTGAAATTTGGCAGGCCCCTACCACCGCTTACTGTCTGCGGTCTCACGACCCTTAAAGTCGACTCACCTTCCCTGTTTGCGAACCTCACCTCGGATTGCAAACCCATTGATACCAGGAGCAGACGGTACAGTGCCCAGGACAGGACCTTCATCAGGCCAGAGTTCCAGCGGCTGCTGCGGGAAGGTATTATCGAGGCCAGCAAAAACCCCTGGAGAGCCCAAGTGGTAGTGGTGAAAACTGGGGAGAAAAACAGGATGGTCGTTGACTACAGTCAGACCATCAATCGGTACACGCAGCTTGACACATACCCCCTCCCACGCATATCTGATATGGTCAATCAGATTGCACAGTACCGGGTCTTCTCGACAGTGGACCTGAAATCTGCCTACCACCAGCTCCCCATTCGCAAGGCGGACCGCCAATACACTGCGTTTGAAGCAGACGGCCGCCTTTACCACTTCCTTAGGGTTCCCTTCGGCGTCACTAATGGAGTCTCGGTCTTCCAACAGGAGATGGACCGAATGGTTGACCGGTACGGACTGCGGGCCACTTTCCCGTACCTGGATAACGTCACCATCTGCGGCCACGACCAGCAGGACTACGACGCTAATCTTTCCAAATTCCTTCACACCGCCAAACTCCTCAACCTTACCTACAACAAGGAGAAGTGCGTGATCAGCACAAACCGATTAGCCATCCTCGGCTATGTGGTTCAGAACGGAGTTCTAGGGTCCGACCCCGATCGCATCCGCCCACTCAGGGAACTCCCCCTTCCCCACTGCCCCAAGGCCCTCAAACGATGCCTGGGGTTCTTCTCGTACTACGCCCAGTGGGTCACTAAGTATGCAGAAAAGGCCCGCTCACTCATCCACTCCACCGTTTTCCCACAGACGGCTGAGGCTCACCAGGCCTTCAACCGTATCAAGGCCGACATCGTCAAGGCCGCGATGCACGCGGTCGACGAGACGCTGCCCTTCCAAGTCGAGAGCGATGTATCAGAAGTCAATCTGGCCGCCACCCTCAACCAGGCAGGCAGGCCCGTGGCATTCTTTTCCTGCACCCTCAATGCCTCCGAAATTCGGCACTCCTCTCAAAAAGGAGGCCCAAGCTATCGTTGAAGCTGTGCGGCATTGGAGGCATTACCTGGCCGGCAGGAGATTCACTCTCCTCACTGACCAACGGTCGGTTGCCTTCATGTTTAATTATACACAGCGGGGTAAGATCAAAAATGATAAGATCTTGAGGTGGAGGATCGAGCTCTCCACCTACAATTACGAGATTTTGTATCGCCCCAGTAAGCTCAACGATCCCACCGATGCCCTATCCCGAGGTACATGTGCCAGCGCACAAGTGGACCGGCTCCGGACCCTGCACGACGATCTCTGTCACCCAGGGGTCACCCACTTTTATCGTTTCATAAAGGCCCGCAATCTGCCCTACTCCATCGAGGAAGTCAGGGCTATCACCAGAGACTGCCAGGTCTGCGCTGAGTGTAAACCGCACTTCTACCGGCCAGACCGTGTGCGCCTGGTGAAGGCCCCCACCCCTTTGAATGCCTCAGCGTGGACTTCAAAGGGCCCCTCCCCTCCACCGACTGCAACACGTACTTTCTTAATGTGGTTGACGAATATTCCAGATTCCCCTTCGCCATCCCATGCCCCGATATGACGTCTGCCACCGTCATCAAAGCCCTCAACACCATCTTCGCTCTGTTCGGTTTCCCCGCCTACGGCTACAGCGACTGGGGATCCACATTTATGAGCGATGAGCTAAGCCAGTACCTGCTCAACAGGGGCATTGCCTCGAGCAGGATGACCAGCTACAACCCCCGGGGAAACGCAGGTGGAGCGGGAGAATGGGATGGTCTGGAAGGCTGTCCAGCTGGCCCTACGGTCCAGAAATCTCCTGGCCTCCCGCTGGCAGGTGGTCCTCCCCAACGCCCTCCACTCCATTCAGTCGCTCCTGTGCACTGCAACTAATGAAACTCCCCATGAATGTCTCCCTGTCTTCCCCAGGAAGTCCACCTCTGGGGTTTCACTCCCAACATGGCTGGCAGCTCCAGGACCCGTTCTCCTCCGCAAGCACGTGCGGCTCCACAAGGCGGACCCGTTGTTTGAGAGGGTACAGCTACTCCACGCGAATCCGCAGTACGCCTACGTAGCGTATCCCGATGGCCGCCAAGACACAGTCTCCCTCAGGGACCTGGCGCCAGCTGGGTCCCCACGCACCCCCTTCCCCTGCTGCCCCAGCGCACCCCACCACAGCCCCCACTCCAGGATGATCCGTCCTCCCCTTGGTCCCACCCGGGGATGAAGATGAGGTCGACATGCTCCCGGAGTCACTGACGACCGAACCGATGCCTGAATCACCACCAGAATTGCGGCGCTCGCAACGACGGATCAAGGCGCCCGATCGTCTAAATTTGTAAAGTCTTTCCAAAATTTTAAACAACCTATATGTAAATAGTTTTCCACCACTCCCGCTGGACCCTTTTTCAACAGGGGGTGAATGTGGTAGTCACCACTGTTGTATTGTATATACCGCATACGAGGGTATTATGGTAAGGCCCCTGTACCAGGTACGGGGGTAGATCCCTGCCTGCTGGCTCTGCCCAGTAGGCGGAGTATGAATGTGTGGGCTCTCCGAGCTGCAACCATTTTGGCAGCAGCTGCGGGAAGCTCCACATCTCTGCGTAATAAAGCCTCAATTATTCTCTACTCTCGTCTCGTCGTAATTGATAGTGCATCACTGGATGAACTGACGAGGAAGTGGAAATGAGCAAAAGGACAGGAAATAAGACACATCCAAATAAAACACTTCCTCCTCAAAGAGACAGTACCAGGGCCCCAGAAACCACACTACTAGAGGACCTGATAGGCACAAGCAACAAGAAGAGGGGGCAATGTGGGACAATATACGGACAGTTGCTGGATAGAGCTCGACCACCACTGGACGAGACCAGACAAAAATGGGAGGATGAACTGGGGACAGAGGTAGGGTGGGGACTCTGGAGCGAAGCACTGAGCAGGGCTAATTCCACCTCCGCCTGCGCAAGGCTAAGCCTAATGCAGCTCAAAGTGGTGCACAGAGCGCACCTGACCAGAACCCGAATGAGCAGGTTCTTCCTGGAGGTGGGGGACAAATGTGAGCGATGCTGGAGGGGCCCGGCCAACCAGACCCACACGTTTTAGGCTTGCCCCAAGCTTGCTGGGTTCTGGACAGCCTTCGCGAGGCAATGTCCAAGGTTGTGGGGGTGAGGGTGAAGCCATGCCAAATGGTGGCAATCTTCGGGGTATCTGAGCAGCTAGAGCTGTACATGGGGAAGGGAGCTAACGCCCTTGCTTTCGCTTCCCTAATCGCCCGCCGGGGAATCCTGCTTGGCTAGCGATCAGCAGCACCACCCACAGCTGCAGACTGGCTCGATGAACTTTTGGAATTTCTCCACCTGGTGAAGATTAAGCGGAGGCACTTACACAGCAATAACCTGCTCGCTGATGCTCAGTTTGGATTCTGTTAAGGCCACTCAGCTCCTGACCTCATTAATCCAATCATGGACAAAAGAGCTAAATTCAAGAGGTGAGAGTGACTGCCCTTGACAACAATAAACACAGTAGCGCAGTGGTTAGCACAGTCGCTTCACAGCTCCAGGGTCCCAGGTTCGATTCCAGCTTGGGTCACTGTCTGTGCGACGTCTGCACGTTCTCCCCGTGTCTGTGTGGGTATCCCATAGTCCGAAGATGTGCAGGTTAGGTGGATTGGCCATGCTAAATTGCCCTTAGTGGAGTTGTGGGCTTGGGTAGGGTGGTCTTTCCTAGGGCCGTTGCAGACTCGATGGGCTGAATGGCCTCCTTCTGCACTGCAAATTCTATGATTCTATGAAAGCAACATTTGACTAGCGTGGCATCAAGAAGCCCGAGCAAAATGGAGTCAATGGGAATCAGGTGGAAAGTGCTCGACTGGTTGGAGTCATACCTGGCACAAAGGAAGATGGCTGTGTTGTTGCAGGTCAATTATCTCCATCCCAGGACATGGCTGCATGAATGTCTCAGGGTAATGCACTATGTCCAACCCTCTTCAGCTTCTATATGACTGATCTTCCCTGAATCATAAGTTCAGAAGTGTGATATGTTCCCTGATAATTGCACAATGTTCAGTTCCATTTGCAACTCCTCAGACACTAAAGCAGAACATGTCCATAAGCATCAAGAGCAGGACAATATTCAGGCTTGGGTTGACAATTGACAAGTAACATTTGTGCCACACAAGTGCCAGGCAGTGAGCATCTACAACTAGAGAGAATTTGATCTTTTCCCCTTGACATTTAGCGGCATCACCATCACTGAATCCCCCACTAACAATATCCTGTTGGTTACCATTGACCAGAAACTGAACTGAACCTTATACATATAGATGGCTATGATAGCAAGTCAGAGGTTGGGGATTCTTTGGTGGATCTCCTGATCCCCAAAACCTGTCGACCAGCTACAAGGCACGGGTCAGCAGTGTGATGGAATACTTTACACTTGTCTGGATTTTTGAGGCTCCAACAACACTGAAGAAGTTGGACACCACCCAGGACAAAGCAACCCACTTGATTGGTACCAAACCAATTGCCTTAAACATTCATTCCCTCCACCACTGATGCAGAGGGATGGCAGTGTTTACCATCTACACGATGCAACTCACTAAGGCTCCTTCAGCAGCATATTTCCAACCCACAACCTCTACCACCAAGAAGGACAATTTGGGATATATGGGAACACCACCCGCTGCAAGTTCCCCTCCAAGCCACACGCCATGACTTGGAAATATATCATCGTTCCTTCACTGACGCTGGACCTAAATCCTGGAATTTGCTCACTTACAGCACTGTGGTTGTACCTACACCACATGTACTGCAGCAGTTCAAGAAGACAACTCACAAAGCAACATTAAGGGATAGGCAACAAATGCTGGCCTAGTCACATCACCCACATTTTGTCAAAGAATGTCAAAATATATATATATTAGATGCAGTGACACTGCATGCATCTTCTGAGACTGATACATGTTTAAGTACCTAACAATCAGTTACTACAGTCAGCTGTGTTTTAAATTGCAAATTCTAACCTCAGAAGTATATGTATGTGGTTGGCATTGCCATGGTGACACACACAGTTCAGGCAGTCAGGATACCGGTACTTTATAAATTTAAGATGAACATTGAAAAGAACATTTATCTATAAAGAAAATTTGCAGCAAAAGCTCTTGATACCATAGGGCTAACATACAGTTATAATGTGCTGAACATTACTTCTGACAGTTTATCACATACATTCATCATCATGAAGTAATGCAGTCACCTGCCTTATCTGTATCCTTAAGAACTAAACTGAAATCAGAGTTGACTGCAAGGGACATTAATACCTTGCAAATTGTCTTCTCATGATTACCTTGTTTGCAAATAGGTCTGGTTTGTTATTTTGACTGCACCTTTCAGATCTATTTCAGCGTCTAAAGTTAAATCTGGTGGCTCAGATCAGATCATGTCTGAAGTGCCTTCAGTGTAATCACTGTGTCATAACCCCCACGAAGCCCACAGGGAAACCAAACGCACTTCCTCGGTAGTGGGCGGAGGCCCACTCAGCTGGGGCTCGTAAAACTGAGCATAAAAGCCTGCCCGAGCAGGGACCAGCATGTTGGCTGTCCCAATGGGGACTGTGGAATGCATGTAATTACTGCTGTGGGCAGACTTTATGTGGAAGTAAAATAAATCTTTATTATTCCTACTGCTGGCTTCCTTGGTCATTGAACTGGCAATGAGGAAAAAGGAAAGTCTGGACTCTGTTACAAGGTGTGCCCCAGACACCCGGGATGACTACTGTGCAGCAGCGTGAGGAATTAAGGTTAAAAAATGCTGCTTTTTGGTAAACTGGAGTCCTGGAAGATTGAGCCCAAGACACGGAATGTATGAGGTATATTTTCCAGGGCAATGGCATTTTGGGAGAAGATCAGCAAACAGTGCTCCTCCTAATAGCTTGCAGGGCCCTGACATTCGGGATTATAAAGAGCCTTACATACCCAGCTGCTCCAGATTCCAAGTCATTCGATGAGTTAGTTGCACTAGTGTATGACCACTCTGACCCAAAGCCATTAGTTATAATGCATCAATACAGGCCGTGCAAACTCTGGAAGAGTGAGTGACTGATTTTTTGACCTGCCTCAGGCATCTGGCAGAGCACTGCAAGTTCGCGCCATCCCTGTCGGATACTTTGAGGGATGGGATTGATTGTGGAATCAATAACAAGGCCACACAAAGGAAGCTGTTGGCAGAGTCGACATTAGACATAAAGCGAGCCATTGAGTTAACACTGAACCATGAAAACACGGAGAAAGAAGAACAGGAACTTCAAAGGTCCATGAACTATGGGGTCCATGGTGTGACCCAACCTTCATATCAGAATTCTGCGACATCCCAGTGCAGTGTCTGAATGGCCAGGTCACAACCAAGCAACAAGAGAAGGTGCAATACTGCAGTCAGGTCCAGTATTCCAGAGCTGCTACAGACCAGTGGGATGCCACCCCCGAGGACGAGGGAGGATTCTAACTACATTGCCAGACATGTGGATGGAGAACACAGGGGAGTCAGGGCCGTCAGAATCAGCAGAGAGAACGCCACCCAGGGCAGTCGATGAGGTCACTGCGAGGAAGATAATATAATGCAGCTAAACTGCATCACGACCCCGAAGGTGGCGCCAATCCGGGTCACACTACTGGTAAACAGACACCCCCTGGTGATGGAGATGGACACAGGAGCCTTCATCCCCATCATTGGTCAACAGACCATTCACTGACTTGGTTCAGGGAGCTTGTTACTAGCCCTGTGCGACACCAAGGCCAGATTGGTGGCAAACACAGGTGAACCTCTGAACATCGTTGGAAACACCGTGAACCTGGTGACCCACAGGCAGCAGTAGGCTACCTTTATTTGTGGTGCAAGGGCCAGGACCTAACCTGCTAGGGCGTGATTGGCTACAAGCCTCTCTTACGATTGGCAGCAGATTTTCGGATGGGCACTGGAAACCTGTTTGAAGCCCTGGGCAAATATCCAGACATATTCTTCACCTGATGCCAGTATCTATGTATTTACATTGTGGACCTTGTGATGTACTTTTATGTATATTCTTTTTATTTTATTTTCTTTTCATGTACTAAATAATCTGTTTGAGCTGCTCGCAGAAAAATACTTTTCACTGTACCTCGGTACACGTGACAATAAATAAATCCAATATTGCAGGAGGGTCTGGGCAGAATAAAGGGGACTAAGGCTTGTATCTACATAGACCTGGAGGCTCAATGCAGATATTTCAGGGCATAGCCATAGCGTTACTTGCTGAGGTAGAGCAGAGCTGTAGTGCCTAGAGGATCTGGGAGTCATATGCTCAGTATGCTGTATCGAGTGGGAGGCACCCATAGTAGCAGTTATGAAACCATGCAAGTCTGCTTGAATTTGTGGGGACTACAAACTAATGATGAACACTGTTTTCCTCCTGGACCATTACCCTATGCCTAGGGTAGAAGATGTAGATACAAAACTGGCTGGAGGGTGTTCCTTTGCAAAACAATATATGAGCCACGTTTATCTGCAGGTGGAACTGAACTCAACATCTAGAAAATATGCAATTATAGACACCCACAGTGGATTATTCGAGTACACTCGCCTCCCGTTTAGGGTCTCATCAGCTCCTGCATCCTACTGCAGGGTGATGGAAGACATACTTCAGGGACTGCCAAAGGTAGCAGTGTATTCAGATGATGTGCTCATTATGGGGACCATCGACAAGGAGCACATGGAAAACCTAGGGGAAATGCTCAGAAGGTTCTCCCAAGTTGGCGCCCGTCTGAAAGAAGCAAATGCATTTTCAGAGCAAGAGCAGTGATGTCTTTGGGGTGCAGGGTGGACAAAGTTGGGAGGAGAACATGCATTTTGGATTGCCATAAGTATGCATTTTCATCAAACATAGAATCCCTACAGTGCAGAAGGAGGCTATTCAGTCCATCGAATTCACACTGACACTCTGAAAGAGTACCCTACCTCACCAACTCCACTACACTATCTCTGTAACCCCAGCCAACCTACACACCCCTGGACACTAAGGGGCAATTTAGCATGGTCAATCCACCGAACCTGCACATCTTTGGACTGTGGAGGGAAACCCTCGCAAACATGTGGTGACTCCACACAATCACCCAAGGCCGGAATCGAACCCAGGTCCCTGGCGCTGTGAGGCAGCAATGCTGACCACTGTGCCACTGTGCTGTCCTATCTTAATTTCTACCTCCTTTGTCATCCAGGGAATTCTGGATCTGTTGTCCTAACTTTCCCTTTTGAGGGAATATACTTGATTGTGCCCGAACAATCTCTTCTTTGAAGGTAGCCCATTGTTCAACTGTCGTTTCTTTACTGCCAACCTTTGGCTCCAATTTATTCAGCTGAAATCTGTTCTTACAGATTAGTGTTGGGTTTCTTCCTGCTAATTATTCTTACTCTATTATTCATTGTCCTTTTCCATAGCCTAACCTTAAGGTTCAATGATTACTGTCTCTTAAAAGTTCTCCTACTGTCACTTGATGCACTTGGCCCATCTCATTCCTATGAAGCAGACCTGGATTCGTAGAACTGCTGTAGAACATTCTCCTGAACACACTGAAGGCACTCTTGTTTCTCTTTGCCCTTTACATTACCCCCTTTCTAACTACATTATAATTTTGCAGATTTGTTCCTCTACATCCTTCCCACTAGTTAGTGACTTCCCGACTACATCGAGCAATGTAATTGCACCTTGTTTGTTCCTTAGCTCTTGCCAAATTGATTCTAGCCTTGACCCCTCTAGGACACCATCTTTCTCCAACACTACAATGCTCTCTTTAATCAATACCACAACCCTCTCCACTTTTTCTTCCTTACCTATCTTACCTGAATACCTTGGGCGTGATTCTCCGTCTCGCCGCTCCAGATTTCTGGTTCAGCACACCAGCGAGATGTTCCGTTTTGCCGGCTGGTCAGTGGGATTGAACCTGGTTTCTGTTATAGTCATATCAGCAAAGGGACACACGGTAGCATAGTGGTTAGCACAGTTGTTTCACAGCTCCAGGGTGCCAGGTTCAAATCCTGGCTTGGGTCACTGTCCGTATGGAATCTGAAAGTTGTCCCCGTGTGTGCGTGGGTTTCCTCCAGGTACTCCGGTTTCCTCCCACAACCCAAAGATGTGCGGGTTAGGTGGATTGGCCATACTAAATTGCCCTTAGTGTCCAAAAAGGTTAAGTGGGTTTACTGGGTTACGGGGATAGGATGGAGGTGTGGGCTTGGGTAGGCTGCTCTTTCCAAGGGCTGGTGCAGACTTGATGGGCCGAATGGCCTCCTTCAGCATTGTAAATTCTATGATTCTATGAACGTAATTCCACATGGCAATCTGTGCCTGTAACTCACCAAGCTTATTTGTGCATTCACATACTTGCACTGTAATCCTCATTTAAACTCAATACTTTCTCCCTTACCCTGACCCCACCTATTAATTTACTATTCTCTATTTTAGTTCTATACGTTTCCATTTTGTGCACCCTGATATTTCTCCCCCAGTTTTCTCCTGATACTTTCTCCTGGTGCCCACAACTCTGCTGAGTTTCTTTAAACCCTCCCCAACAGCACAAATAAAATGTTCCGCAAGGTGCCCAGCCCTGGCTCTGTTCAGGTGCAACCCATCCGGCTTGTACAGGTCCCATCACCCTGAGAGCCAGTCCCAAGAATCTAAAGCTCTCCCTCTTGCACCATCTCTGGAACCAGGCATTAATTTTTCTTACCCTCATATTTTTGTACTCACTTACACGCGGCACTGGGTATAATCCGGAGATTGCTACTTTTGAGGCTCTGTTTGCTAATTTTCTACCTAGCTTCCTAAATTCTGACTGCAGGACCACCCCTCTCTTTCTGCCTATATCATTGGCACCAACGTGGTCCAAGACTGTTAGCTATTCACCCTCACCCCTCAGGGTGCTCTGCAGCCTCTCAGTGACATCCTTGACCCCGACACAAGGGAGGAAACAAACCATCCTGGACTCCAAACAACTCACTCCGATTGCGGTTTATATTTTTTATTTAGGCTTTTGCTCTTTCAGTTTTGTGAGCTTGGTGCTGTGGAAAGGTTTGATTTCAGCCTTATTATCTCATAAACCTGTCCAACAAGACCTGTTAAGACCAGCAACTCACCATACATACAAATAGCAGAATAGGCTCAAAAGTCTGAGAGTGGCCCACACCCGTTTCTACATTCCTAATTAACGGAAGCACAAAGGCTGATTTTAGCTCAGCCCACCTGTCAGAATTGGGGGCGAAATTCTCCCCCAATGGCGGGATGTCCGCCGACTGGCGCCAAAGCCGGCGCCAATCAGACGGGCATCGCGCCGGCCCAAAGGTGCGGAAGGCTCCGCATCTTTGGCGGCCTAGCCCCAACATTGAGGGGCTAGGCCGACGCCGCAGGGATTTCCGCCCCGCCAGCTGGCGGAAATGGCGTTTGTTTCCCCGCCAGCTGGCGCGGAAATGCGGCGCATGCGCAGGAGCGTCAGCGGCCGCTGTCAGTTTCCCAGTGCATGCGCGGGAGCGTCAGCGGCCGCTGTCAGTTTCCCGCGCATGCGCAGTGGGGAGAGTCTCTTCCGCCTCCGCCAT
The DNA here is from genome assembly GCF_047496885.1 of Scyliorhinus torazame. Classification (NCBI taxonomy): domain Eukaryota; kingdom Metazoa; phylum Chordata; class Chondrichthyes; order Carcharhiniformes; family Scyliorhinidae; genus Scyliorhinus; species Scyliorhinus torazame. The sequence continues at coordinate 148,748,448 of NC_092722.1, read as the reverse complement.
GGTGGAGGCCGTAGCGGAGGCGGAAGGGAAACAGTGCCCCCACGGCACAGGCCCGCCCGCGGATCGGTGGGCCCCGATCGCGGGCCAGGCCACCGTGGGGGCACCCCCCCGGGGTCAGATCGCCCCGCGCCCCCCCCAGGACCCCGGAGCCCGCCCACGCCGCCTGGTCCCGCCGGTAAATACCAGGTTTGATTTACGTCGGCGGGACAGGCAATTCCTGGGCGGGACCTCGGCCCATCCGGGCCGGAGAATCCAGCGGGGGGTCACGCCAACCGGCGCGGCCCGATTCCCACCCCCGCCCAATCTCCGGGAGTGGAGACTTCGGCGGGGGCGGGGGCGGGATTTACGGTGGCCAACGGCCATTCTCCGACCCGGCGAGGGGTCGGAGAATGACGCCCTGTGTCTTTGCAGAGTTAACATGGTTGTGATGAACTCACTTTCCTGTTTACTGGGGCCTTCTCAGGGTGGCTTAAATCAGACATCAACTCATTGCCAAAATGAAATGAAAATGAAAATACAATATTGTAGACTGTAGGTGCCCAGCGCAATTTAAAAGGACAACCATGTGGTAATGAAGAGGAAGAGGTCACAAAATACACAGTGAAGAATTACCTTTTGTTGGTCAGGAAGAACAGGAGTGTTTCTCCACCCTCCACAAGTATAACTTAGAGGGGAGCCCATTCCAGGCTTCCCTTCCTCTATGAACAACTGCCTCTTTTCTCCCTACTACTGGCAAGGTCAGCATCAGGGCTTCTCAATATTGTGTTGGCCCAAACTGTTCAAATCACCAGCAGAATGAGAATGAGGCCTTTGCCCTCGAAATGGACTGAACCTCACTGCCTGGGAATCAAAACCTACCTTATGGGTTTAAACATTATTTTTGGTACCTGAGTCCCTATGACATGTGGTTTATGAAGAGAATGACTTGGACATGTATAGGGTGTAGCATCTGAAGAAATGTGATGTGGTAAAGTAGTTCCAGGTTCCTTCAATGATCATGTGTGAAAACAGCATGGTGGATACAGGGAGAATAACCATTTTAGTTTGCTCTATCTTTGCTGTGGTGGAGTTTCCAATTCGGGGCAGGCTTATTGGATGCTATGGAGTTTTGACTTTACAGCACGCATGGCTACTTTTCAATCGAACCCATGCCCAGAAGCCAACCTATTTGACAGACCTGCTCTCTTTTTTTAATGTTTATTCTTTCCCAGGATATGGGCATTTGTTGTCAATCCCTAATTGCCTTTAAACTGAGCGGCTTGCGAGAGCATTTCGGAGGGCAATTAAGAGATAACTATATTGCCGTGGCTCTGGAGTCACATGGAGGCCAGACTGGATAAGGACGGCAGATTTCCTTCCCTGAAGGACATCAATGAACCAGATGGGTTTTTACAACAATCAATGATCGTTTCATGCTACAATTACCAAGATCCCGCAGCTTTGTATTCCTGACTTATTAATCAAATTTAAATTCCACCAGCTGCTGTGGTGGGATCTAAGCTCATGTTCCCAGAGCCTAGGCTTCAGGGTTACTAATCCAGTGACATTACCACTATGTCACCACCTTCCCCATCATAATTCAGTAGCCAGGGCAACCAGCCATGGTGGTTGGTGTTGGTGCCGGCATGTGGTACAGTGTGGGTGATTGGCCACCCTCCAGATATGGGGGTGGTGGGGTTACAGGTATGTGGGATGAGTCTTGGTTCTAGGGGTGCAGTGCTGCCTACTCACCCCGGCCGCCTTGAGGAGTTTGTGTCGTTTTTTCTGCACTGTTGGCCGGTCCTCACGGTGTTGCCTGTGGCGCTGATGATCTCTGCCACCTGGGTTCAGGCCCGGCGAACGACGGTGACTGGCAGCTTCCTTCCCACCCTGGGGTGCAGGGTTGTCCGCCTCTCCCCCACGGTATCCAGCACGGTCTCCAGTTTGACATCTGTGAATCTTGGTGCTTTTTGTCTTGCTGCCATCTTGTTGGCTGGGATGAGGTGTGTGGGGAGTGGAGCGCTGCGGCTCCTGAGTGCCAATCCGAATCCGGCGAATCAGACACCGTTTTTCACTGGAATCAGTCGTGTTCCACATAGTGCTGGTGCTAGCCCTTTAACAGGCGGTGAATTGGTCCAGGTGCAGTGCCTGTTTTGCTGTCGTAGAAGTCCACGAATCCTGCCATGGCATCAACACTCAGTAACGGAAAATCTTGCCTTGTATCTCTTCCCCTCTGCACCTCCAGTGCAGCACTTGAAAACCTTGGAGCTTATTCTCTGCCATGTTGCGCCATTATTGAATATTACTCAGGTCGCAAGTTCGATGAGAATGACTTCAAACATCTGTTCCAGCCACAATGCCCCTCCCCTTTAAAGAAAACAGGCTTGCCTCTCACGATTTTGCATCTATTTCTCAGGCTTACAACCACTAAGCTGCACAGTGACCATTGAGAGCAAGCTGCAGTTGATTTTGCTGCCTGCATCGGAAACAATGGGGGCAGGATAATCCTGCTTTGCCATCCCAGTGTCTGCTTTTGGGTCTTGTCCAATTCTGACCCCGGAGAGTCATAAGCCATGTTCCATTGTGCAGTGAATACAGCAAACATGTTTGTTTTCTGTACATTGTTCAATTAAAACAATATAACTTGGGTTATATGCCCAAGATATAAATTTAAAGCAGCCAACTGGTAAAATAAAGACCTTTCCATTCATAATGCGAGTGGAATGGTGGAAATGGGATTTGTTAGCTGGCGAGGGTAGAAGTAGCCAGAGAGAATGAGGGATGTACTTAGACCGCATTTGGAGTATTCTGAGCAGTTTTGGGCCCCATATCTAAGGAAGGATGTGCTGGCCTTGGAAAGGGTCCAGAGAAGGTTCACAAGAATGATCCCTGGAATGAAGAACTTATCGTATGAGGAACGTTTGAGGACTCTGGGTCTGTACTCATTGGAGTTTAGAAGGATGCGAGGGGATCTTATTGAAACGTACAAGATACTGCGAGGCCTGGATAAAGTGGACATGGAGAGGATGTTTCCACTTGTAGGAAAAACTAGAACCAGAGGACATCATCTCAAATTAAAGGGATGATCCTTTAAAACAGAGATGAGGAGGATTTTTTTCAGCCAGAGGGTGGTGAATCTGTGGAACTCTTTGCCGCAGAAGGCTGTGGAGGCCAATTCACTGAGTGTCTTTACAGCAGAGATAGATAGGTTCTTGATTAATAAGGGGATCAGGGGTTATGGGGAGAAGTCAGGAGAATGGGGATGAGAAAAATATCAGCCATGTTTGAATGGCAGAGCAGACTCGGTGGGCCAAGTAGCCTAATTCTGCTCCTATGTCTTATGGTCTTATGAGGGAAGATACCTCCAAAACTTACAACATACACACACAAGCATTAGTCAGCTGAATCAAATAGAAGTAAGAACAGAATACAAAGCATGTTTTAAATGAACTTAAAAGTAAAAATAAATACCTCAAATCTCTGTCATATCAAACTGCACCAATCACCTCATTTTCCTATAATTATATCAGAAAATATTAGGATGCAAAATAACATCAATGATAAATTCCAATCAAATATAATGGATTCTCCGTTCTGGAGGCTAAGAGCTGTTGCTGGAGTTGAATACGGGATCTGCGCACTCCCGCAGGGAGCGCCGGCCAGGAGCAATTCAATTCATGCAAATAGGCCCCACGTGCACCCCGAGCAATTCCCAGCCCTGCTGACGTCTGATTCGCTGGGGTCGGGATTTGTGTTAATAGCCTGACAAACTGGAGGAACTTTGAAGCGATCCACTAACCATAGACTGTCATTCCAGCCAAGAAGATGGCTGCACAAAGACCTTTTCCAAGGTTCCTGAAGTTGGAGATCGACAGGATGGTGGATGCCATTAAGGAGAGGAGGAACACCCTCTTTCCCAGGGTGGGGTGGAGACTCAAGCTGGCATTCTCAACAATGCCTAGGATGCCAAAGTAAGAAGTTTTACAACACCAGGTTAAAGTCCAACAGGTTTGTTTCGATGTCACTAGCTTTCGGAGTGCTGCTCCTTCCTCAGGTGAATGAAGAGGTATGTTCCAGAAACATATATATAGACAGATTCAAAGATGCCAGACAATGCTTGGAATGCGAGCATTAGCAGGTGATTAAATCTTTATAGATCCAGAGATGGGGTAACCCCAGGTTAAAGAGGTGTGAATTGTGTCAAGCCAGGACAGTTGGTAGGATTTCACAGGCCAGATGGTGGGGGATAAATTTAATGCGACATGAATCCCAGGTCCCGGTTGAGGCCACACTCCTGTGTGCGGAACTTGGCTGTAAGCTTTTGCTCGGCGATTCTGCGTTGTCGCGGGTCCTGAAGGCCGCCTTGGAGAACGCTTACCCGGAGATCAGAGGCTGAATGCCCTTGACTGTTGAAGTGTTCCCTGACTGGAAGGGAACATTCCTGCCTGGTGATTGTCGCACGATGTCTGTTCATTCGTTGTCGCAGCGTCTGCATGGTCTCGCCAATGTACCACGCTTCGGGACATCCTTTCTTGCAGCGTATGAGGTAGACAACGTTGGCCGAGTCGCACGAGTATGTACCGCGTACCTGGTGGGTGGTGTTCTCACGTGTAATGGTGGTATCCATGTCGATGATCTGGCACGTCTTGCAGAGATTGCCATGGCAGCGTTGTGTGGTGTCGTGGTCACTGTTCTGAAGGCTGGCATTCCAAGCATTGTCAGGCACCTTTGAATCTGTCGAAAGATATGTTTCTGGAACATACCTCTTCATTCACCTGAGGAAGGAGCAGCGCTCTGAAAGCTAGTGACATCGAAACAAACCGGTTGGACTTTAACCTGGTGTTGTAAAACCTCTTACTGTGCTCACCCCAGTCCAACGCCGGCATCTCCACATCATAGGATGCCAAAGGAAGAAGAACGACCACCACCCCTGTGCCACAGAATCACTCCCGCCCCTCACTTCAGCTCCCAATCCCCTAGAGGCCAACAGCATCCCACCTTCATGCACATCTCTTACAAACCACCCTCCACGAAACCCCAACACATGTATTGTCCTCTTTGGCCAGGTCCTTGCACACACATGCCACTAGCTACAAACCCTCCAAAAACCTCGCCTCCCAGCATCTCACTATGGCTTTTCTGTTTCCTCAAGGATACTAGGCACAGAATCACAGGGGGTGCCAGAAGATGGGAGAAGGGGCACCCCAGATATTTGGATCCACAACCCCTATGAGGAAAGGGCAACCTGCTGGGCAGATGAAGGAGAGGGCAGTGACTGAGATGGATCTCAGTCAAGTGAGAGCCAATGCAATGCACATGTCCCAATAGCAAGTGAGTCACCCCCATCCCACAGACCAATGCTTCCCAAGGTCCCTCCCAATGTCTCTGTCTTGAAGGATCACCATCAGTAGAGGCTGGGCCGTCCAGGCAACCTAGCCTCAGCCAAATCCTCAGCACATCCTGGGGCACCACTCCGGGGAAGTCACCAATGTCTTGCCACTACTTTCACCTGCAACATCCACGACCGCAGAGACTATCACCTCAGTGCATAATGTTAGCAATCAAGTTGCTGGGTCACCCTCTGGTGAGGACCACACACATGCTGCAGCACATCAGGTAGCGGCAAGGACATTTGAGAGTGCGGACGGTCGGATGGTTGCCCGGTCCCAGGGAACAGCTGTCACCCAGAAAGATGTTGCACTTCTCGAAAAGCTGATTCCATTGCAGAGCCAGAATCTACAAGAGGGGGTATCAGCAACTTTCCTGCACCTGCATGTCTAGCTGGAGGAGTCCAGCTGCCTTCACTCACAGGAGAATGTTGCCGACAATGCATGGCACCCAAGCCACCACTGAAAGGATGGCGGCCATGGTGGAAAGCTTGGGAAAAGATGTCAGAGCCATGGGTCAGAACATCCAAAGCTTGAGGCACACCGTGCTGTCCATGGTTGAGGCGCAGGATATAAGAGCCCAGTCACAGGCGGACATGTCCTGGGTGCACATGGACATTGCTGACGTGCTCAAGCGCCCATTCACAAAGGATCATGGCTGAGGGCATCAAGATCATCGGCTGGGTGCTGAATAGGTGGGACAGGGCAGGAGAGCTGCCGGTGGCCTGAATTCCTAGTTAGCAAATCAGAAGGTGGGTGCTCCATGTGTTTGAGCCCTGGATCACACATTGGGTGGTCTACCGTGCCATCTCCAGCTTCATGTTCGGATCCTCCTGGACACCATCCTCGTCCTCCTCATCAGACATGGTCTGCATTCTTCCTCCTCCTCCAGTATGTCACCCCATTGCTGTGCAATGTTATGGAAGATGCAGAAGGCCACCATGATGCTCGAAACCCACTGAGGGTTAGATTGAAGCGCCCCACCACTACATGGTCCATGCATTGGAAGCACATCTTGAGCAAGCCGATGCGCTGCTCAGTGACACTCCTGGTTACTGTGTGAGCATCGTTATAATACTTCTCCGTCTCAGTTTGCAGCCTCCGCATAGTGGCAATAGCCATTACCTCAGCGGGTATCTCTTGTCGCTCACTAGTTAACCCCTCACTTGAGCGAGCACTCGAAGGTGGCGGGAACTGACGAGTGCTCCAGGATGTAAACGTCATGCACACTGCCTAGATTTGCATAATATGCAGCTGATGCCAAGAGAGTATATCAAACCAAGCTAGAGTCACAGACAGACTCTCGGCGGTTGTGGCAAGGACTAAACAACATAACGGGCTACAAAGCGAAGTCGAACAGTATCTCTGGCAGCAGCGCACCCCTCCCCGATGAACTCAATGCATTCTATGCTCGGTTCGAGCAGGTAACCAACAATCCGCTGTCGAGTGCCCCCAGCAGCCCATAATTCACTCATACCCACCATCACAGCTTCCGAATTCAGATCGGCCTTCCTGAAAGTGAACCCTCGGAAAGCGCCGGGCCCGGACGGGATCCCTGGTCGTGCACTCAGAGCCTGCGCGGACCAGCTGGTAGAGGTATTCGCTGACATCTTTAACCTGTCCCTACTCCACTCGGAGGTCCCCACCTGTTTCAAGAAGACCACCATCATACCGGTACTAAAGAAGAACCAGGCAATGTGCCTGAATGACTACCGTCCAGTGGCCCTGACTTCAGTCGTAATGAAGTGCTTCGAGAGGTTGATCATGAAGTGCATCACCTCCATACTCCCAGAACGCCATGATCCACTGCAATTCGCAAACCGCTGCAACCGGCCCACATCAGACGCCATTTCCCTGGCCCTACTCTTATCCCTAGAGCATCTCGAAAACAGGGACTCCTACATCAGACTCCTATTTATTGACTACAGCTCCGCCTTCACCACCATAATCCCAGCCAAGCTCATATCAAAGCTCCAAAACCTAGGACTTGGCTCCCCACGCTGCAACTGGATCCTCGATTTTCTGACCATCAGACCACAATCAGTAAGAATGAACAACAACACCTCCTCCACAATAGTCCTCAACACTGGGGACCAGCAAGGCTGCGTACTTAGCCCCCTACTCTACTCCCTGTACACACACGACTGCGTGGCAAAATTTGGTTCCAACTCCATCTACAAGTTTGCTGACGATACGACCATAGAGGGCCGGATCTCGAATAATGATGAGTCCGAATACAGGCAGGAGATAGAGAACCTAGTGGAGTGGTGCAGGGACAACAATCTATCACTCAATGCCAGCAAAACTAAAGAGCTGGTCATTGACTTCAGGAAGCAAAGTACTGTACACTCCCCTGTCAGCATCAGGAGGTGGAGATGGTTAGCAGTTTCAAATTCCTAGGGGTGCACATCTCCAAAAATATGTCCTGGTCCACCCACGTCGACGCTACCACCAAGAAAGCACAACAGCGCCTATACTTCCTCAGGAAACTAAGGAAATTCGGCATGTCCACATTGACTCTTACCAACTTTTACAGATGCACCACAGAAAGCATCCTATCGGGCTGCATCACAGCCTGGTGTGGCAACTGCTCGGCCCAGGACCGCAAGAAACTTCAGAGAGTCGTGAACACCGCCCAGTCCATTACATGAACCTGCCTCCCATCCATTGACTCCATCTACACCTCCCGCTGCCTGGGGAAAGCGGGCAGTATAATCAAAGATTCCTCCTACCCGGCTTACTCACTCTTCCAACTTCTTCCATCGGGCAGGAGATACAGAAGTCTGAGAACACGCACGAACAGACTCAAAAACAGCTTCTTCCCCACTGTCACCAGACTCCTAAATGACCCTCTTATGGACTGACCTCATTAACACTACACCCTGTATGCTTCATCCGATGCCGGTGCTTATGTAGTTACATTATATATGTTGTGTTGCCCTATTATGTATATTCTTTTCTTCCCTTTTCTTCCCATGTATTTAATGATCTGTTGAGCTGCTCGCAGAAAAATACTTTTCACTGTACCTCGGTACACGTGACAATAAACAAATCCAATCCAATCCAACTGCACATTCATGTAGTGGAAGTCCTCCTATTGATGCAGGGCACTGCTTGTTGAACCAGTGCTTGGATGGGGTAATGCATGCTCTCGATCACCCTCTGGACCTGGGGTACGCCAGCGATAGTGGCAGATCCTGCTGCCCAGTCATCTTGCTGGGCCTGATCCAATTTGAAGATGTAGTCCAATGCCTGGGGGTGTAGGGCATCCCTTTTAACACCGATGCACCTGTGTGCGGAGGTTTGCGATATCCCACCCAGGTTCCTGCTCAAACTCTGGAATGAGCCAGAGGCATAAAAGGTCAGGGCGGCCATCTCCTTGACAGCCACCGGGAGCACGTCTCTGTTGTTCATAAGAATACACAGAATGTATATGTGTTCAACTAGCACGATGATTTATTGTCAAACACCTGGAAGGATAACTAACAGAAATACATATATACAGGCAAAGTTATTTGGGAACTACTCTAAGTGTGACTATCCTGTTGTACGTCCTATCTCCAACTGGCGAGTGTCCCACGTCATGTGACCGAGGTCTGACACCACCCGCTGGTTGGAGACGCATTACTAACTATGTACAATATCATACAGCAACATATCACCACAGTCTCAACCTTCATACCCCTGCAGTGCCAAGTGTGCCATCACCTGGTGAGCAGGAATCGATGGTGGCAGACGCAGTCCAGCAGCTCCTCGAAGGACAGGTGCCGACGGTATACATGTGCCCTGATGTGGCACCTCCTTAGTACCTCCTACTTGGCCTATTGGACGGTCACCACGTGCCCATACATGACATGGATGGCATTTTGCACCTGACATGGTGAAGGTATGGGCACTGTGTACCTGAATTTTGCAGCCGTAGATTTGAGTCAACCCGGCACATCTCACACATCCTCAGAAACTGACATCAGAGCCTGTAAGCCATATGGAAGGGGGACCTTTCCCCATATTTTTGGCAGAGCAGAAACAGCTCAAAGGAAATTCCTTCCCTACCTGGCAAGCAAACATAGTGGGGTGTGAGGGACCCCATGTTGGCATAAATACTGACATAGAACAGTTAAGCTAACTGGCCATTTCTGTGCAGTCAATTCATTATAATTCTATGCTTACGCCACGCTGAATATGTATGTTCCCCTGTGAAGAAAAAACTACTTGGTAATGTACCAAACAGGTGTCTGAGGAACTGGGTCACAATATGAGCTCTGTAAAGAATGAGAAAAAAAAGAGATTCTTGTTGTTAAACCTCAGCCCCATGCACCATTATCAGGTGTAAATAGAGTGGTGTCTGCTAAACTAGGATTGGCCAGATAACAGTGGTACATGGAGTGCTAATACCAGTCTCAGCAGAGTATTTGTGTTTCAACTATCAATGGTAACCATGTGGCTTTAATACCTGGTTACCATCTCAAATACCACTGGAGCCTGCCCAAGGGAAAATTCCACCTCTGCTGTTTACAGTACGGACTATTCATTAAGCGATTGTGTTGTTATTGTTGAGTCTTGAGCACCTGTCCCTTCTGACATTACACAAAACATGAGTGTGTTCCTGGCAGAAACCTTTCTACTTCACCACATATTTTCAGTTTCTGTTTTCTGAAATTATGAAATCATTGTGTATTTATATTTTCTTTGAAGCAGTGAGAGAATAATTTACAGTATGTAGTAATAGCCTATGTGATTCATTTTATTAAGAAACTGGGTTTAGCAATGTGGTCTGAAACATGCCATCTATAATTCCGACTCACTATTTTTTCCAGGTTATTAAATGTATTAAATTAGGAAAATCTAAATGTTTCACTTCTCATCCATTATCTTTTTGTGCACTAATATTCATTCTGAATCCATAATTGGACCTACTTTTTGTCACACAATCATTAGCAACAGACTTCATAAGACATCGGTTTGGTTAAAGTGTAATCAATGAGTTCTCATTGTGCACAGATTGCCTGAATGTTTTTACTGGTCCTACTTATTTTTGTTTCCCAGGATAAGACAAATTAAGGAGAAACCAAATCCGATCAATATACACCGATCTTGCAAAATTAATTCTCAGCATTTCAAATTAATAAAGATCAGAATATAGATTTTAAATTTGAAACATAAAGATTCAAAGTAGAAGTAAGGAGACATAATTAACAGTAATAACATTTGCTCATGTCCATACGTAAATTCTTTGAGTCTAATTTGCATCTTTGAAGTGGGAATTGCGAGTTGAATCTTTTCCCAAAGACCTGGGGCGTCATTCTCCGACCCCCCGCCGGGTCGGAGAATGGCCGTTGGCCGCCGTGAATCCCGCCCCTGCCCCCGCCGAAGTCTCCGGTACCGGAGATTGGGCGGGGGCGGGAATCGGGCCGCGCCAGTTGGCGGGACCCCCCGCTCAATTCTCCAGCCCGGATGGGCCGAAGTCCCGCCCAGAAATTGCCTGTCCCGCCGGCGTAAATCAAAGCTGGTATTTACCGGCGGGACCAGGCGGCGTGGGCGGGCTCCGGGGTCCTGGGGGGGGCGCGGGGCGATCTGACCCCAGGGGGTGCTCCCACGGTGGCCTGGCCCGTGATCGGGGCCCACCGATCTGCGGGTGGGCCTGTGCCTTGGGGGCACTCTTTCCCTTCCGCCTCCGCCACGGTCTCCACCATGGCGGAGGCGGAAGAGACTCTCCCCACTGCGCATGCACAGGAAACTGTCGGCGGCCGCTGACGCTCCCGCGCATGCGCCGCATTTCCGCGCCAGCTGACGGGGCAACAAACGGCATTTCCGCCTGCTGACGGGGCGGAAATCCCTCCAGCGCCGGCCTAGCCCCTCAATGTTGGGGCTCGGCCCCCAAAGATGCGGAGCATTCCGCACCTTTGGGCCGGCGCGATGCCCGTCTGATTGGCGCCGTTTTTGGTGCCAGTCAGCGGACATCGCGCCGTTGGGGGAGAATTTCGCCCCTGATCCTACATTCCTCCCAGCAATTCCCACCCATGCTATTTTCATGATGGGATGGCGGGGATGGGCTGGAGACAGAGCCACTGTCCCGGGAGGCAGGAATGAGGCTGAAATGAAGATAGGTAGATTAGGAGGCTTATCTCAATTCCCTGGGACATTGGCCAAGTTTGGTAGATCAGTGTGAGGCTCCCAACCCTCACCCCAATGCCTTCATCCCTCACACCCCATGCTCTCTCATCCTCATGCCCCTTCTATACCCCCATATCACCCCTCATGTGCAATGACCCACCCCCGCACCCCTCATCCCACCACATGCCCACTCAACCAGTATCCATTTTATGCAAAAATCTGGAGCCCTATAAATAATATCGAAAAATCTTTGAGCTGCCCATAAAACAATCAGAATAAATAAAAAAATCATTCAAAAATCACTATTAAATGGTCATAAAACTGTCAAAAGAAACAAGCCTAAAACACCGTTAGCAACTATATTGGATTGGATTGGATTTATTTATTGTCACGTGTACCGAGGTACAGTGAAAAGTATTTTTCTGTGTGCAGCTCAACAGATCATTAAGTACATGGGAAGAAAAGGGAATAAAAGAAAAATACATAATAGGGCAACACAAGGTATACAATGTAACTACATAAGCACCGGCATCGGATGAAGCATACAGGGTGTAGTGTTAATGAGGTCAGTCCATAAGAGGGTCATTTAGGAGTCTGGTAACAGCGGGGAAGAAGCTGTTTTTGAGTCTGTTCGTGCGTGTTCTCAGACTTCTGTATCTCCTGCCCGATGGAAGAAGTTGGAAGAGTGAGTAAGCCGTGTGGGAGGGGTCTTTGATTATGCTGCCCACTTTCCCCAGGCAGCGGGAGGTGTAAATGGAGTAAATGGATGGGAGGCTGGTTTGTGTGATGGTCTGGGCGGTGTTCACGACTCTCTGAAGTTTCTTGCGGTCCTGGGCCGAGCAATTGCAATACCAGGCTGAGATGCAGCCAGATAGGATGCTTTCTATAGTGCATCTGTAAACGTTGGTAAGGGTTAATGTGGACATGCTGAATTTCCTTAGTTTCCTGAGGAAGTATAGGCGCTGTAGTGCTTTCTTGGAAGTAGTGTTGACGTGGGTGGACCAGGACTGATTTTTGGAGATGTGCACCCCAAGGAATTTGAAACTGCTAACCATCTCCACCTCAGCCCCATTGATGCTGACAGGGGTGTGCTCAGTACTTGGCTTCCTGAAGTCAATGACCAGCTCTTTAGTTTTGCTGGCATTGAGGGAGAGATTGTTGTCGCTGCACCACTCCACTAGGTTCTCTATCTCCCTCCTGTATTCTGACCCGTCATTATTCGAGATCCGGCCCACTATGGTCGTATCATCAGCAAACTTGTAGATGGAGTTGGAACTGTTGCTAACTTTGGCTGTGTTTCTTAATTTGGCTCTGTTTAATTATGTTTGCTCAAGAGTCACTGCCACCTTTTGACACCGCCACAAGGTTCAGAACCGAATACTGATCAATAACTCGATATACCAGTTAGTAAGTTCAAAAGCAATGCTCATTTATTTACACACAGTCAAATCTACTCATGCCTAAACTCTACAAACTAGACTACCACTATTACTAAAGCCTATACTTAGCTTCGATTGCCCACTCAATCAGAGGAACAATGGCCGTTGCTCGGTTCTGAGGCTGCTGGGTTGAGCTGTTTACAGGGTAGCAACTAGGAGCGTCTATCTCATAGCGTGCGTTGGGCTGGAACTTACTTGGTCTGATGTAGCTGCTAGGCAGGTCGCTCTCTTCGCTGAGAGCCAAAGCCAAAAAAGGAAGATTTTCCCTTGGGGAATACCTTTTAGACTAAAAAGGGCTTTGCGTGCTTTTGGGCGGGCCTTAAACTTGGCCTCAATTAATTGGGTCTTTCCCAATCATTCGTATCGATCTTCCTCCAATAGAGGGGTGGTTCCCTGATTGCTGGGCGTGTCCTAGGTGACTGTTGGTCTGCTTTGTTTTAGTCTCTTCTAGCGCCGGGGAGTCTCCTTAACATTGTGTATCTAAATGTTTCCCTTTTGTCCCCGGAGATGGCTCATTAGTATGTAGATTGCTTAGCAGTTTCTGTCGTGTCTGAGAGCTTAAGGTTCTAATCAACAGACAGAGCTTGCAGCTGCTTGTTTCTTAGTATTGTCCAATTTTCCCTGCATTCTTTGCGAGTGTCCATTTTGTAACCGGGATGTGGCCATCCCAGATGGCTACACACTCTCCTTGTGATCCTCAACACAAAGCGTGAAGGATCACACTACTACGTCATCTTCATCCTCTGACCAAACAGGGCACCCATACTTAGGCTCTACACTGTCCTATCCGATGCAACACAATTTTACCTAAACCATTTTAAATACATTCATTATCATAAAACTCTATGAGGTGCTATGACATTAATACATGCATTACAGAAAAATCAAAAACTGGAACCTCTAACGATTCTCAATAAACTATCCTCATTCAAACAATCCAAAAATCTATACATCTTAACCTGCATAAAATAGCAGCACACAAATTTCTCTGGCCTGGCAGTCAGACACAGAGGTTTACATCGCTTTATTCCACAGAATACATAAAGAAAAATGGATGGACTTTAATCCGTCCCAATGGGTTCGGGAGTCTGGTGAAATCCGAAAATGGGGGACCTAAACCTGTATACCGGGGTGCGAGAGCGATATGCTCTCTTTCGCCATTTCCTAACTCAAAATGTTTGCACGACACTGCAAAGTATCGCCAGCACTAAAAGTGCTTCGACTACATATGAGAGTGAGTACCAGGTGATAAACTTATCACACCAGGTCGGGGTATTGCTAGCTGTCATGGGGCTAGTTATCTTGGAGTTCCGTGTATTGCAGGGGTGAAAATCATTTACGGTTTGTGTGGTAGGGGTCAGGATGGTAGTGTCCGCGCGCAACTGAAGGCTAAGATCCATGTGAACACGAAGGCTGTCTTCAACTTTGTCGGTCTTCTTCTTTGTCTTCCTCTGGGGTTCCTGAGGTTCCGGAGTTCTGTGAACACAAACATAATTTCTGTTATTATTTTGCTTAAGATCTCGTATGTCTGTCTGTCTGTCCTTTACTGCCAATTTCCCTTTATAATTGGTCACCATCTGTGACTCCCTCATTTAAAAAAAACCCTGAATATTTGGACTAGACATCTAAGAGGAATACTGCTGTACTGCAAGCCGTCTCGCAGCCTGAGTGATTTACCATCCCAGTGTTTGAGGATGTAAATGGCATAGGGAAGCAACCTCAGGGTTGCCAAAAACAAAACAAAAGAATTTTGAACATAACGAGCAAAAATGGGGTGCGTATGGGCCGCGGAGGATAAAATGGGTGGAAGCCCCGGGGAGGACGTTGATCAATGCCGTTTGTACTCTACCCGAGCGTAGCTGACCAGAGGGGGGGTCCTCAGGCAGGGCGGGGACCAATGCCGTTTCTCCACTGCCTGAGCAACCGGCAAGAATGGGTAAGAATGTGGTCGTCGTGGGGGCTTCCTCTCGAATCAGGAGTCGTGTCTGTCAACAAACTAGTTCCTCTGAAGGGTTGTCTGGCTACAAACTTGTTAACAGGCATTGGGCGTCAAAGGAGTGGTGACGTGGGGCCGTGAAAACTTTCAGGTTTACGAACAACACTTAACGTTAACACTAACGAACAAACATACAATGAAAATGGTGCAGGTTCCATCAAAAAGGACTCCGTATCTCTCCATCGGTTCCTTTTTTCTCCATCATCTGGACACCTCACTGCTCAATAGCGAACAGGGTCGCAAAGGGATTCGTTTGGTGGGAGTCAGACTCTAAGTCATCATCTTCTCCCGGCTGCCAAACTCTTGACTGTAGTAACCATGCTAAAGCTGCTTGGGGCGAATTGGGCACCATCTCATCATTCCAGATGTGCCTGAATGAATTGTCTCAGTGCCAGAATCGTGTGCCGAGGTTGCAACTACTATGCTTCAATCCGTAGTCGTTGGGCAGTGGGTCTGGGTCAGAGGCTTTGATATAAGTGATCTCAAATGGGTCAGTAGAACCGTGCTCAGATTCACTGGGAGTTGAGCCTGGTACAGGGGTATAGTCGTAACGTGGTGTGCTGTGGCTACCGCCATCGTGATCGCTATCACTGTCACTGTTGCTGCTGGTTGAAGGAAGAGAGAGGCGGAGTCGTGCCTCTGGGGGCGGAGTTGAAGTCATGTCTGAGGGCGGGTTGGAGTGGTTGGGGGAGGGTAGGAAAATGTCATCTGTGGGCGGGACGTGCTCGTCTGCTGCTGCGAACAGGATGTGGTGTGTGTGGTTATTCTGCGAGCCGTAAGCCTTGAGCTGGTTTATATGAAACCACGCACACTTACCATTGGGATAGGTTATTTTGTATACCGAGGGGCTGACTTTGTCCGAAATGGAGTACTGTCCTGAAAATTTTGGGGAAAGGAATGAACTGGGGTTGTAAAGGGAAAGCATAACTTGTTGCCCTACTGTAAACTCAGTGGCGTGTACTCTTTTGTCGAAACAAGCCTTGCTCTGTTTCTTCCTGGTTCCAAGTCTCATTGCTGCTGCGAGTTGGGCTGCCTTTATGTTCTGTACCAGTTGTTTAACCGCATTTTCATGCGTGAGGACTGTAACTGCGGGGCTGGCCAAATCCAGTCCCAGTAAATACTCAGTGCCTTTCATGGGGCGTCCGGTCATGAGGGTGTGGAGGGTGTAACCTGTGGACGTAGATACCATGGGCGGGATTCTCCATTGTAACCATTTCTGCACGGGGGTAGGGGTCCTATATAATCTATCTGGAGATTTGTTCAGGGTCCATTAACGGGCGGATATGACTAAGTTGAGCCTTTTTCGCATATCTGTCCGGATTGTTTTGGGCACAGATTAAGCAATTCTCTATGTAGTGTGTTACATCGATTTTTAAATCAGGTCACCAACAAAGCAGTCTGACGTGGGCTAGGGTGGGTTCAATTCCTTGGTGTCCATGATTGTCATGGAACTGACAAACGATCTGGTTCCTGTCCTGGCTGGGAACTATATAAATGCCATCCTTTAAAATCACACCGTCGTGTGCGGTGATTGCGTTTCTGTATTTATCATACGGGGCTGGGAAGGTTCCCTTTAAAAGTTCCCTGAGTTTCTCGTTCTCTTTCTGTGCCTTTGCTAGATCCTGAATATTGGTTTGTGAGACCTGAACTGCGTGTACTGGGGTGCTTTCTGGGGGGGGGGGGGTCAAAAATAACCATGCCTGGAGCCTGCCTTCGGTAGTGCATCTGCTTTAACGTTACCGGGGGGGGAAGAACGGTGATGACTGCGAACCTTAATTATTCCATATTTTCGATCCTTCGCTGTCTCTAAGATATGGCGGAGAAATGGGGCTGAGGGTAGGGGTTTACCTTCCATGGAAACAAATCCTCTTGTTTCCCAGAGTGGTAGGAACTCTGTCAAACTATTACATACATACAAGCTGTCTGAATAGATGTCTGCTGGGGTCGGGAACGAGTCTGGGTGGTCTACAATATATGCAATCGCTGCCAGCTCTGCTGCCTGTGAGCCCAAGTGTCCTGGCGACTTTAATGAAATTTCATCAAGGGCACGTCCCTGCGCGTCCTCTACATATATACCGCAACCAGTAATTCTCTCTCCATTTAACACAGTGGAGGAGCCATCCACATAAATCTTCAGGGGTGCGCACGTGTCTGTGGGCTGGGGTCTCTGGGGTGTGCTAGCTGTTTTCCTGGGAGGTGTTTCGGGAATAAATGGTCCTGTGTTGTGTTTCATAGTGATGATCTCACATTCATGAGGGGTGCCTGCATACTGCAAATTATCGGCAAGGAAGGTGTGGGTCTTGGTTTGTTTTACTGTGATGTCCCATCCCTGTAAAAGAAGGGTCCAACGGGCTGCACAGATTTGGCTGACTGTGCCATCCATAAGTCGGCCGTCTGACAATAGCTGTGTCGGGGTGAGTTCTGTGACGATGGTGATGGGGTTGAGTCCTGTAATATCGGCTAAGTATTGTATTGCCCAAAAAGTTGGGAGCAGGTGCCTTTCACAGGCAGAAAATCCTTGCTCTACGGGGTCTAACACACATGGGGCATATGCTACGGGGCGTAACTGGTCATGGCGTTCCTGGAGGAGTACGGCCGAAAGGGTTCGGTCGGTGCTTGCAACTTCGATTGCGTGTGGGGTAAGTGGATCTGGGACCTGTAGTGTGGGGGCTGTGCTGAGTGCTCTTTTTAAAGCGTCCACGGCATCTGTATGCTGTGGAAGCCATTCCCAAAGTGCCTGCTTCTTGAGAAGGTCGGATAAGGGCGCTGCTTTAGTGGCGAAACCGTCAATAAGGTTTTGGCAGTAGCCAACCAGTCCTAACAATGACCGGAGGGTTGAGACATTGTGGGGAAGGGGCAATTTAACGATCAAGTCAACTCTCTTTTGTTTGATCTCGCGTTTACCATGAGTGATCACTGTTCCCAAGTAAATCGCTTTTTCTTTCAACATCTGGGCCTTCTTGGGGTTGACTTTACAACCTATTGCTTTCAGGAGTGCTAGGAGTTCGGCGAGAAGTGAAATGTGCTCGCCCTTTGTGTCTGTCTGTAGTAACAAGTCATCTACGTACTGGACCAGACAATCGAGGCGGAAAATTTTGCTAAACCATTTGCCAGCTGTCGGTGGAAAATGGAGGGGGTGTTGTGGAAGCCTTGTGGAAGGCACGTCCACATGTACTGTGGCCCTTGGAATGTAAAGGCGAACTTGTACTGGCACACTTTATCCAATGGAATGGACCAAAAGCCATTGCTCATGTCCAAAATCGAAAACATTTTTGACTGGAATCCCTGTTTGAGCACGGTCTTGGGACTTGTGGCGATGGAGGGGGCTGCTGTTGGGGTTACTTTGTTCAGTTCCCGGTAATCAATGGTCAGTCGCCATGATCCATCCGGTTTTCTGACGGGCCAAATTGGTGCGTTGTTTGTGATCTGATCTGAGTACGCCTTCATCTAACAATCTCTCTATTACTTTGGAGATTTCTCCCTCTGCTTCCTGGGGAAATCCGTACTGCTTCTGGGGTTTGGGGTCAGGACCTGTAATGTTCACAAAGCCAGATAAATTGCCATAGTCGTGCTTGTGTTGTGCAAATGCTGCTTTATGTTCCTGCAGGACTGCGCTAACCTGTTTGCACTAATGGCTCGAGGGTTGAACTAGAAGTCTCCTACTGAGCTAACCCTGTTTATGTACTCTCCTACTGTGAGCATGGCGGGGGCTCGTGTTGCCTTTGCCATTTTCCAAACACACTTGTTAACTGGGTCAAAAGAAAGGTTATGGGAGCTCATTAAATCGATCCCAAGGATATGTTCTGCTGTCTGGGGCAGATCAACTAAAACTACAGGGTGCTTAGTCATGATGTTCCCTATTTGTATTGCTACAGGGGCTGTGATGTGTCCCTGTTGTAAATGGCCTGTAAAGCCGCTGAGTGTGATGGTGTCTGTTGTGGGCCACATGTCTCGCTGAAACATCATGGAGGAATTGAGTCTGGTGCGGGACTTTAATGTGTCCCAAAGAAATTCTACGGGTTGTCCCCGGACGTTGCCTGCCACTACTGGTCAACCGGAAGGGTCCCAAAGGGTGCAGCAGACCCAAGTTGGGGAGCCCGAACACCGTCAGTCAGTGCCGTTCATGTTTGCATTCTCTGAACGGTCGCTAACGCTATGAATCGGCTTTGCCCTATTCCTGTTTAGGGTGCCTGTCTGTTGGCTTCTCTGCTGCTTCTGGGGCGCGTTGCACTCTCGTGCAAAGTGTCCTCGTTGTCCACAGTTGTAACATTCCTGAGCTTTGGGCTGGGGTTGACTGTTCCTGCCCTCATTTACCCATGCGGGGTTCTGGTGTGCTTTAACTGGGTTCATTTCTGCCTGCTCTTCATCGGGTGTTATAAATGCGGCTTTGCCTGCAATTGATTGCTCCCAAGCGCGGGACAATCTCTTCAAAATCCAATTTTCATTGCCTCATCTGAAGGGTCATAATTTACGCGAGCTTTTCGTCCTGTTTCTGTGGCGTGGGAGACTAGAATTCAGGTCCATTTGGCCATATTATCTGGGGATAAATGGGCGCGGGCTAACTCTCCAAAAACTGTGGTGAAGTGAATCCACAAGCGTCCAGCAAACGCTGTGGGGTGCTCTGTCTTCTTTTGCCTACACTTATTTAGGCCTTCTATGGGGTCTCCTCTGTTAAAGCCGATCGCATCAAGGATCGCTGTGTGCATCTCTTGGAGTGTGCCTCCTCCTACATTCTGTGGGTCGGGAAGGGCTGCTACGACTGAAGGGTCGAGGCTCAAAACTGTGAGCTTCACTTGCTCCTTTTCGTCCAGGCCGTACATGGTTGCCTGTTGTTTGACTTTAGCGAAAAATTGGTGGGGGTCTGAAGTGGGAAGGAATGGTGTAATTTTTCCACACGCGTTCCGTAATTGGGTCACGGGTAACGGGGTTGTGTAAAGGAAGTCTGCTTCTCCTTCTGCTGTGGCCCTGCGGTGTGTAGTTACAGGGTTCATGGGGGTGTGTTCTGCCTGTTCGGTTGGGGGTTGGGGCGCTCTCCTTTTCTGGGGGTTTTCCTGCGTACATGTCCCATGTACGTATCTATGGGCAGTCTCGTTCAATTCCTGCCAGTCATGGTCGTTTTCTGATCTAATTGGGGTCCGAATGTACTTTGAAATCCATTTTGAACGGAAAGCAGAGATTGCAATTCGACAATTTGCTTCCGGCACGTTGCGTGGTCAACGGAGCTCTGTCTTTGTTCCGTCATATGCGCCCTGTGTAATACCTTAAACTGAATCAGGCTTAGCCTGGCACACGAGGACGACGAGTTTACCCTGCTTAGGGCATCTGCCCACAGCCCCTCCTCGATCTCCTCCCCCAGCTCTTCTTCCCATTTCCCTTTTAGTTCATCTACCATAGTCTCCCCTTCGTCCCTCATTTCCCTATATATATCTGACACCTTACCATCCCCCACCCATGTCTTTGAGATCACTCTGTCCTGCACCTCTTGTGTCGGGAGCTGCGGGAATTCCCTCACCTGTTGCCTCGCAAAAGCCCTCAGTTGCATATACCTGAATGCATTCCCTTGGGGCAACCCATATTTCTCGGTCAGCGCTCCCAGACTCGCGAACTTCCCATCCACAAACAGATCTTTCAGTTGCGTTATTCCTGCTCTTTGCCACATTCCATACCCCCCATCCATTCCCCCCGGGACAAACCTATGGTTGTTTCTTATCGAGGACCCCCCCAAGGCTCCAGTCTTTCCCCTATGCCGTCTCCACTGTCCCCAAATCTTCAGTGTAGCCACCACCACCGGGCTTGTGGTGTAGTTCCTCGGTGAGAACGGCAATGGGGCTGTCACCATAGCCTGCAGGCTAGTCCCCCTACAGGACGCCCTCTCTAATCTCTTCCACGCCGCTCCCTCCTCCTCTCCCATCCACTTACTCACCATTGAAATATTAGCGGCCCAATAATACTCACTTAGGCTCGGTAGTGCCAGCCCCCCCCTATCCCTGCTACGCTGTAAGAATCCCTTCCTCACTCTCGGGGTCTTCCCGGCCCACACAAAACCCATGATGCTCTTTTCAATCCTTTTAAAAAAAGCCTTCGTGATCACCACCGGGAGGCACTGAAACAAAAAGAGGAATCTCGGGAGGACCACCATCTTAACCGCCTGCACCCTCCCTGCCAGTGACAGGGATACCATATCCCATCTCTTGAAATCCTCCTCCATTTGTTCCACCAACCGCGTTAAATTTAATCTATGCAATGTGCCCCAATTCTTGGCTATCTGGATCCCCAGGTAACGAAAGTCCCTTGTTACCTTCCTCAACGGTAGGTCCTCTATTTCTCTACTCTGCTCCCCTGGATGCACCACAAACAACTCACTTTTCCCCATGTTCAATTTATACCCTGAAAAATCCCCAAACTCCCCAAGTATCCGCATTATTTCTGGCATCCCCTCCGCCTGGTCTGCCACGTATAGTAGCAAATCGTCCGCATACAAAGATACCCGGTGTTCTTCTCCTCCTCTAAGTACTCCCCTCCACTTCTTGGAACTCCTCAACGCTATCGCCAGGGGCTCAATCGCCAGTGCAAACAATAATGGGGACAGAGGGCATCCCTGCCTTGTCCCTATGGAGCCGAAAATATGCAGATCCCCGTCCATTCGTGACCACGCTCGCCATTGGGGCCCTATACAACAGCTGCACCCATCTAACATACCCCTCTCTAAAACCAAATCTCCTCAACACCTCCCACAAATAATCCTACTCCACTCTATCAAATGCTTTCTCGGCATCCATCGCCACTACTATCTCCGTTTCCCCCTCTGGTGGGGCCATCATCATTACCCCTAACAGCCTCCGTATATTCGTGTTCAGCTGTCTCCCCTTCACAAACCCAGTTTGGTCCTCGTGGACCACCCCCCGGGACACATTCCTCTATTCTCATTGCCATTACCTTGGCCAGGATCTTGGCATCTACATTTAGGAGGGAAATAGGTCTATAGGACCCGCATTGTAGCGGGTCCTTTTCCTTCTTTAAGAGAAGCGATATCGTTGCTTCAGACATAGTCGGGGGCAGTTGTCCCCTTTCCTTTGCCTCATTAAAGGTCCTCGTCAATACCGGGGCGAGCAAGTCCACATATTTTCTATAGAATTCGACTGGGAATCCATCCGGTCCCGGGGCCTTTCCCGCCTGCATGCTCCTAATTCCTTTCACCACTTCTTCTACCTCGATCTGTGCTCCCAGTCCCACCCTTTCCTGCTCTTCCACCTTGGGAAATTCCAGCCGATCCAAGAAGCCCATCATTCTCCCCCTCACATCCGGGGGTTGAGCTTCATATAATTTTTATAAAATGTCTTGAACACTCCATTCACTCTCTCCGCTCTCCGCTCCATCTCTCCTTCCTCATCCCTCACTCCCCCTATTTCCCTCGCTGCTCCCCTTTTCCTCAATTGGTGTGCCAGCAACCTGCTCGCCTTCTCCCCATATTCGTACTGTACACCCTGTGCCTTCTTCCATTGTGCCTCTGCAGTGCCCGTAGTCAGCAAGTCAAATTCTACATGTAGCCTTTGCCTTTCCCTGTACAGTCCCTCCTCCGGTGCTTCCGCATAGTGTCTGTCCACCCTCAAAAGTTCTTGCAGCAACCGCTCCCGTTCCTTACTCTCCTGCTTCCCTTTATGTGCCCTTATTGATATCAGCTCCCCTCTAACCACCGCCTTCAACGCCTCCCAGACCACTCCCACCTGGACCTCCCCATTATCATTGAGTTCCAAGTACTTTTCAATGCACCCCCTCACCCTTAGACACACCCCCTCATCTGCCATTAGTCCCATGTCCATTCTCCAGGGTGGGCGCCCTCCTGTTTCCTCCCCTATCTCCAAGTCTACCCAGTGTGGAGCGTGATCCGAAATGGCTATAGCCGTATACTCCGTTCCCCTCACCTTCGGGATCAACGCCCTTCCCAGCACAAAAAAGTCTATTCGCGAGTAGACTTTATGGACATAGGAGAAAAACGAGAACTCCTTACTCCTAGGTCTGCTAAATCTCCACGGGTCTACACCTCCCATCTGCTCCATAAAATCTTTAAGTACCTTGGCTGCTGCCGGCCTCCTTCCAGTCCTGGACTTCGACCTATCCAGCCCTGGTTCCAACACCGTATTAAAATCTCCCCCCATTATCAGCTTTCCCATCTCTAGGTCCGGAATGCGTCCTAGCATCCGCCTCATAAAATTGGCATCATCCCAGTTCGGGGCATATACGTTTACCAAAACCACCGTCTCCCCCTGTAGTTTGCCACTCACCATCACGTATCTGCCCCCGTTATCCGCCACTATAGTCTTTGCCTCGAACATTACCCGCTTCCCCACTAATATAGCCACCCCCCTGTTTTTTGCATCGAGCCCCGAATGGAACACCTGCCCCACCCATCCTTTGCGTAGCCTAACCTGGTCTATCAGTTTCAGGTGCGTTTCCTGTAACATAACCACATCTGCCTTAAGTTTCTTAAGGTGTGCGAGTACCCGTGCCCTCTTTATCGGCCCGTTCAGCCCTCTCACGTTCCACGTGATCAGCCGGGTTGGGGGGCTTCTTACCCCCCCCCCTTGTCGATTAGCCATCACCTTTTTCCAGCTCCTCACCTGGTTCCCACGCAGCTGTATCTCCCCCAGACGGTGCCCCCCCCCCCATCCCCTCCCATACCAGCTCCCCCCTCTCCCCAGCAGCAGCAACCCAGTAATTCCCCCCTCCCACCCCCCCAGCTAGATCCCCCGCTAGCGTAATTACTCCCCCCATGTTGCTCCCAGAAGTCAGCAAACTCTGGCCGACCTCGGCTTCCCCCGTGACCTCGGCTCGCACCGTGCGACGCCCCCTCCTTCCTGCTTCTCTATTCCCGCCATGATTATCATAGCGCGGGAACCAAGCCCGCGCTTCTCCCTTGGCCCCGCCCCCAATGGCCAACGCCCCATCTCCTCCACCTCCCCTCCTCCCCCCATCACCACCTGTGGGAGAGAGAAAAGTTACCACATCGCAGGATTAGTACATAAAACTCCTCTTTCCCCCCTTTTTAACCCCCCTCTTTGCCCCCCACATTCGCCCCACCACTCTGTTCAAACGTTCTTTTTAATAACCCGCTCATTCCAGTTTTTCTTCCACAATAAAAGTCCACGCTTCATCCGCCGTCTCAAAGTAGTGGTGCCTCCCTCGATATGTGACCCACAGTCTTGCCGGTTGCAGCATTCCAAATTTTATCTTCTTTTTATGAAGCACCGCCTTGGCCCGATTAAAGCTCACCCTCCTTCTCGCCACCTCCGCACTCCAGTCTTGATAAACGCGGATCACCGCGTTCTCCCATTTACTGCTCCGAGTTTTCTTTGCCCATCTAAGGACCATTTCTCTATCCTTAAAACGGAGGAATCTCACCACTATGGCTCTGGGAATTTCTCCTGCTCTCGGCCCTCGCGCCATCACTCGGTATGCTCCCTCCACCTCCAACGGACCCGCCGGGGCCTCCGCTCCCATTAACGAGTGCAGCATCGTGCTCACATATGCCCCGACGTCCGCTCCCTCCACACCTTCAGGAAGACCAAGAATCCTCAGGTTGTTCCTCCTTGCGTTGTTCTCCAGTGCCTCCAACCTTTCCACACATCGTTTCTGATGTGCCTCATGTGTCTCCGTCTTCACCACCAGGCCCTGTATGTCGTCCTCATTCTCGGCTGCCTTTGCCTTCACGACCCGAAGCTCCCGCTCCTGGGTCTTTTGTTCCTCCTTTAACCCTTCGATCGCCTGTAGTATCGGGGCCAACAGCTCTTTCTTCATTTCCTTTTTGAGCTCTTCCACACAGCATTTCAAGAACTCTTGTTGTTCAGGGCCCCATGTTAAACTGCCACCTTCCGACGCCATCTTGGTTTTTGCTTGCCTTCCTTGCCGCTGTTCTAAAGGATCCACTGCAATCCGGCCACTTTCTCCTCCTTTTTCCATCCGTATCCAGGGGGGATTCCCTTCTGGTTTACCGCACAGTGTTTTTAGCCGTCAAAATTGCCGTTGGGGCTCCTATCAAGAGCCCAAAAGTCCGTTTCACCGGGAGCTGCCGAAACGTGCGACTCAGCTGGTCATCGCCGCACCCGGAAACGTCTGGTTAGTTCACTTCTAAATAAAGTCCTGTCAGATGTCGCCAGTAAATGTTGCTAACTTTGGCTGTGTTTCTTAATTTGACTCTGTTTAATTACGTTTGCTCAAGAGTCGCCGGGTATCTTTCGACACCGCCACAAGGTTCAGAGTCGAATACTGATCAAAGACTCGATACACCAGTTAGTAAGTTCAAAAGCAATTCTCATTTATTTACACACAGTCAAATCTACTCATACATAAAACTCTACAAAACGAAACTACCACTATTACTAAAGCCTATACTTAGCTTCGGATGCCCACTCAGTCAGAGGAACAATGGCCATTGTTCGGTTCTGAGGCTGCTGGGTTGAGCTGTTTATGGGGTAGCAACAAGGAGCGTTTATCTCGTATCGTGCGTTGACTTGGAACTTACTTGGTCTGATGTAGCTGCTAGGATGGTCTCTCTCTTCGCTGAGAGCCAAGGCCAAAGAAGGAAGATTCTCCCTTGGGGAATACCTTTTATACTAAAAAGGGCTTCGCGCGCTTTTGGGCGGGCCTTGAACTTGGCCTCAATTAATTGGGTCTTTCCCAATCATTCGTATCGATCTTCCTCCAATAGAAGGGTGGTTCCCTGATCGCTGGGCGTGTCCTATGTGACTGTTGGTCTGCTTTGTCTTCGTCTCTTCTGGCGCCGGGGTGTCTGCCTTAACATTGTGTGTCTAAATGTTTCCCTTTTGTCCCCGGAGATGGCTCATTATTATTTAGATTGCTTAGCAGTTTCTGTCCTGTCTGAGAGCTTAAGGTTCTAATCAACAGACAGGCCTTGCACATGCTTATTTATTAGTATTGTCCAATTTTCCCTGCATTCTTTGGGAATGTCCATTTTGTAACCGGGACGTGGCCATTCCAGACGGCTACAGAGCCAAATTTTGCCACGCAGTCGTGTGTGTTTCATAGAATTTACAGTTCAGAAGGAGGCCATTCGGCCCATCGAGTCTGCACCGGCTCTTGGTAAGAGCACCCTACCCAAGGTCAACACCGCCACCCTAACCCATTACCCAGTAACCCCACCCAACACTAAGGGCAATTTTGGACACTAAGGGCAATTTATCATGGCCAATCCACCTAACCTGCACATCTTTGGACTGTGGGAGGAAACCGGAGCACCCGGAGGAAACCCACGCATACATGGGGAGGATGTGCAGACTCCGCACAGACAGTGACCCAAGCTGGAATCGAACCTGGGACCCTGGAGCTGTGAAGCAATTGTGCTATCCACAAGGCTACCGTGCTGCCCCGTGTGTCCAGGGAGAAGAGTAGGGGGCTAAGTAAGCAGCCTTGCGGGGCCTGGTATTGATGACTATTGTGGAGGAGGTGTTGTTGTTCATTCTTAATGATTGTGGTCTGTTGGTCAGAAAATCGAGGATCCAGTTGCAGAGTAGGGAGCCAAGTCCTAAGTTTTGGAGCTTTGATATGAGCTTGGCTGGGATTATGGTGTTGAAGGCGGAGCTGTAGTCAATTAATAGGAGTCTGATGTAGGAGTCCTTGTTGTCGAGATGCTCTAGGGATGAGTGTAGGGTCAGGGAAATGGCGTCTGCTGTGGATCGGTTACGATGGTATGCGAATTACAGTGGATCAAGGTGTTCTGGGAGTATGGAGGTGATGCGCTTCATGATCAACCTCTCAAAGCACTTCATTACGACTGAAATCAGGGCCACCGGACGGTAGTCATTGAGGCACGTTGCCTGGTTCTTCTTTGGCACCAGTATAATGGTGGTCTTCTTGAAGCAGGTGGGGACCTCGGAGTGGGGTAGGGACAGATTAAAGATGTCCGTGAATATCTCTACCAGCTGGTTCGCGCAGGCTCTGAGTGCACGACCAGGGACCCCGTCCGGGCCCGTCGCCTTCCGAGGGTTCACTTTCAGGAAGGCCGATCTGACTTCGGAAGCTGTGATGGTGTATGGGTGAGTTATGGGCTGCTGGGGCACTCGACAGTGGATTGTTGGTTACCTGCTCGAACTGAGTATAGAATGCATTGAGTTCATCGGGGAGGGTTACGCCGCTGCCAGAGATACTGCTCAAAAAATATCAAAAAACTCTGCTAAGCTAAATATATTTGTGGGGTATAGAACTCAGCTAACCATTCATAATGAGATTTAATTTCACAACTGTCTCAACAAAACCTCAAGAGCTGAATACATTTAAATCTTTGAAGTCAGTAAAAGAGCTCAGGCATCTATTCAAGCTTTAAAGCAGAAAAACAGATGCGTGAGCAATTAAAGAGCTCAGGCATCTGTTCAAGCTTTGAAAGAGGAAACATATTCAGTGAAAATATTAAATCAAAGGAGACAGTTGACAGTCAAATCTGAATATTAATATTATTTAATGTAGAAGAGCATTTTATCCAGTCGATTATGTATTCTACTGCATCTGAAGACTTTTCCAACTTCACAATGTAGCTCATTTAATGATAATTTATCTTCAAAGAGCAAAACCCTATTTTAAATCACTACATTAAAATATATTTAACATATCATACATTTCATTCTGACATATGGGTCGGAGAATCGCCAGGGGGGTGCGAATCACGTGATGCCGCTCCGACGCCAGGCTGCTGATTCTCTGGCGACTGGAGAATCAGCGGCAATCGCGCTGGCTCAGTAAGGGGCCGCTCAATGTGGCCCACCCTGTGATTCTCTGCACTCGACGGGTCGAGTGCCCGCCGAGTTCGGCCGAGTTCAGCCGGCGTCGTTCACGTGTGGTCCTACTCGGCGGGACCTCGGCTTCATGCTGCGGGGGCCGTCCTGGTGTGGAGGAGGGGGGATCCGGCTCCGGGGGATGGGGAGCCTCCATGGTGGCCAGGCCACGATCGGGGTCTACCAATCGGCAGGCATGCTAATTGCGGTGGCTGCTTATGTTCCTCCATGCCGGACCCCTGTCGGGCTCCACCATGTTGCCAGAGGGCCGGTGTGGAGAAGGCAACCCACGCGCATGCGCAGACTCGCGCCGGCGGTGGCGAGCATGTGTGGAGCCGCGCCGCCCGAGTCGTGCATGTGCGGACCTGTGCCGGCCGGGGCACGCATGCGCAGACCCCACCGGCCATGGGGCGCATGCGCGGACCCACGGCGACCGTGCTGATGCCCATATCAGCAGCTTGAGCTGCGTGAAGTGGTCCAGTATCATGCTGGTCCACCGTGCGGCGCAGGATCGCTGCTCCTAGGGGCCAGATGACGCCGTCGTAAAACGCTCCGTCGTTTACAACCGCGTCAACACTTAGCCCCATTATCGGAGAATCCCGCCCATGAAGTTGGCAGCACCTTTTGAAATTACCTGTCAAACGGTTTCTAACTCCAGAACAGGATTTCCCAATGTTTCACGACCCTCCTGATTTGCCGTGATCCACACCATTTACAGAAGCTTGCCCAATTCTATCAGAATTGCAAGGGAGGGTGCAGGGTCTGAAATGCCCACCTCAGTAATGGAACCAGAAAGGCCGGGAGTGCTGCATGTGGGCTCGCTATCTGTACAGGTAATATTTGCCAGTGACAGGAATTCCAGAATCATGTCCCGCCTGTCATGTGTTTTGTTCATGTGTTATGTTCCAGCATGGAGAGAGGCTTGAAAATCCAGCCCTTTGTGTTCATAGAATTATCATCGATTCATAGAATCCCTAAGTACAGAAGGAGACCATTCGGCCCATCGGGTCTGTATCGACCCTCTGAAAGCGTGTCCCACCTAGGCCCATGCCCCCCTTCCACTCTATCCCTGTAGCCTCACCTAACCTTTGGGCACTAAGGGGCAATTTAGAATGGACAATTTACCTAATCTGCACATCTTTCGACTGTGGGAGGAAACCCACGCAGACACGGGGAGAAAGTGTGAACTCCACACAAACTGTCACTCACGGTCGGAATCTGTATCCCTGGCACTGTGCCACTCTGCGCCCTTCAGAGAAGCAGATTTAAACCAAGAATATTTGTGCTAAATTACCAAAACACATAATGCATCTTGCTGTTTGAACAATTTCTCAACATTGTCTCCAGTGGTTTTGCCTTGAGAAGTCGCATGATTTTGTTCACAGAAACTGTCTGGTTATAAAATGATTTTCCATCAATAATATGTCAGTGCAGTGCAAATTAAATATGAAGGTTATCAGGACTTGTCAAAGTGGATATGATTTTATTTTATTTAAAAGAAAGTCAGTGCTTTCCCTAGCCAGCAGTAGTAAAATTTACAAGAATTTATGATGGAATTTTTAATCTATAAAGTGGATTTGTGTATATGTTTAATGTAATATTTTCCGGAGAATTGAATCGGCTCAACCGTTCCATAAAATTTCATATTTTTGTGTAAAGCATAACTGTTTGAAAGTGACAATGTTGACTTCCAGTGGCGGCTATGGAGTGAGCGTTCGCACACAGGGAAACTCAGGCTCGAAGGCGTAGAACTGAGCTCTTTTTGTGAGCAAAACAGGAGATATTTCGACTGCAAAGTGCAGTTGAAGGTGTGGAGGAGAAGTTCCCCCCAGGAGTGGCATGTCTGCTGGTTACCAGACCCGGCAGAAGAAGGTGGAAGACCTGCTCAGGGTGCTGGAAGAGACCTGTGGCGCAGCAGTTATTGGGAAGGTGGCAGGGTGCAAAGCCCCATTTGGAGCAGTTCAAGGCTTTTATTAGAGAAGAGCCATCAACAAAAAAAGGAGATTCAGAGCACCGATCGAAGGCCAACGAGGGGGTGGTTTCACCCCTGAAGGGCTCGATGGGAAGGGCCGAGAAGTGATGGGAGGCACAGGGGTCGCAGATCCGGGAGATGGTGAGGGTGATATCAGACTACAGTGATCGGGTGGTGGCATTAGAGGTGGAGGTGGGGCTCCTGGGGACCTTTGCAAGACACTGAGAGCAAAGGTGGAAGATCAGTAGAACAGGTCTGGAAGGCAGAACCTGCGTATCGTCGACCTGCTGAAGGTGTGGAAGGCACGGGTGTCAGACGATACCTCTCGATGATTCTGGTGGCGGAGGGGGTGCTTGAAAAGGCCCCAGAGACGGATGGAGCACACAGGCCTCTAAGGCAGAAAATAAGAACTGGGGAGCTGCTACGGGCGGTGATCGTAAGACGTCACAAGTTTGTGGAGAAGGAAAAGTTTCTGCAGTGGGCCAGGGAGAAACAGAACTGTGAATGGGAGGGGAACAAGGTCCAAATATACCAGGACTTGAGTGGAACTGGCAAAAAGGTGTGCTGGATTCAACAGGGCCCAGGCGGTGCTTTATCAACGGCAGATTAGGTTTGGGGCACTCTACCCGGCGAAACTGTGGGTGACTTTTAAAGACCGGGTGTATTATTTTGAAACCCTATAGGTGGCCGATTACTTCATTAAAGAGCACAAACACGGGGAGAACTGAACTTTGATGGGAGACGGAGGAGTTGGCACAATGGAGAGCGATGGATACGGGTAACATTGGGGTTGGACGATGAGTGCGGGGGGTTTCTTCCTAGGGGGAGGGTTTTCGTTGGGTCGACTATTTGTTGCAGGGGTAATAAGTTTGTAAGGGGGCAATTGTGTTTATTTTTTGGAGGAGGTGACCTGTGGCTTTGGAGGTGTCTTTGTTTGGCTGGGGAGGGGGAGGTCCACGGGAAGCCGCTTACACAGATCAAGGAGGAGAGGGTGGGGGGAGGATTAATAGAAGGAGCCTTTGGGCGAGTTGCCATGCTGGCAGGTAATGCTGGTGAAAAGGGGGATATGGGGTGGTTCTTAGCAGGCTGGAATTTCCACGGCTGGATGAGGAGAGGAGGCAGGCGCTGAAGCAGTGTAATTCAAACTTTTTTGCCCGGGACCCATTTTTAACCAACCGGCCATCCTTCGGGACCCACGCTGGCCGACCTTCGCAACCCACGCCAGCCACCTTCATGACCCACCATTTCCTCTTACCTTTAATACGAGAGGTAAGCCTGATTGGCCCTGACGCTCTAACCCCAATCAGGTTCACAAGAGGAGAGGGCTATGTGCACATTGGGTGCAGGATTCAGCCGATTCCTTTGTGCCGTCTTCATCTTTTTGAGGATGGAAAATCCAACCTCGCATATGTAGGTTGTTGTGTGGGGCAAACGCAACAAAATGCTTGCTTTACTCAGCTCTGGATACTCCTCGGAAATGCTACACCAGAATGCCAGCAACCTCATTGACTTGTGCCATGTTTTTAATATGCTGTCACAGCTGAGGCACAGAAGCTCAGTTTCTTCATTTGGAATCAGCTGTAAGTTAATAATTGACTCTGGATCTCAAACTCAAAAGGATGTTTCACCCACCTCTTCTCTCTCAAAATCTTAAACTTCTCCTCTGGAAAGTAGCGACAAAAACTGTTGATCAGCGCAGCCAGATGCAACTGAATAAAGCTTGCCAGTCCATTTACAGTTTCCTTACTAATGCTGTTTTCTTCGATGTGTCGAAGCAGTGTGGGAAACATGTAGTAGTTTTGGCTTTGCACTTGCGATTGCCAAAATTTCAATGATATTTTGAAAGCTTTGAATTCTTCACAGTGCCAAAAGCAATCATCATCCTTCCCTTGAGGTTCAGTTCATTTAGAATTGAAAAGGTGTCTGCAAATTAAGCCATAGATAGCATCCAAGTTTCATCACCAACAAATCAGCCAGAGGAGACAATTTTTCGAGGAGGAAAGCGTGCATTTTTTACCTCAGTTCGTAAACTCTGACCCCTTGTCAACCAAAGTACTTCTGTGTGGAACAATAAATGTGTGCGCTCAGCCCCCATATTGGAACACAGAGTCTCAAAAAGTCTGCTATTGAGTGCGCTGTGTTTAACAAAATTCACAACTTTCACAATTCCTTTCAACACCAATTCAAGATCGGATGGAATTCCTTTTGATGCCAGTGCCTCACGGTGAAAAAAACAATGATTCCAAACAATGCACTGACCAGCTACCTCCTTAATCCTTACTATAACTGCGCTGTTTTTCCCAGTCATGTTGGCTGCTTCATCGCTTCTTATTCCTCTGCAACAAACCCAATCGAACCCTCACTTTCCAACCACAATACTAATCAATGCTTCAAAAATCTCTGCGCCAGTCGTGTGGGTTGGTAAAGTCAGGTAGCACAGAAAATGCTCAAAAAATTAATCGTGCCAAACATACCGAACATAAACTGGTAAGGTTGCACAATCTGAAACGTCTCTACTTTTAGCCAGTTGCATTGAGAACGCCTGTGCTAATTTTAAACAAGAAATAAGATGGACTTTAAATTCTCGGCAATATCAGAAATTTGGTGAGCCATTGTGTTATCACTAAGTGGTATCCATTTCATTTTTACAGCTAACCTCTCATCTAGGACCGTACAAACTATGTCTAATACTGCAGGAAGAATTAATCTCTCTGCTACAGTGTGGGACATTTTCTCTTTAGCTTCACGGTAAGCTACCATGTAAGAGGCTAATTGTACTTTGTTGTTCAATGTAACATTTCTGCTGAGGACTTCTGCTGACGATTTAAGTTCTTGCTGCATCCTTTGAATGTTTTAAGAGCTTTGACGTTTCAATACCTTTGACGTTCTGAGAGTTTTAAACTTTCATTTGCCAGTACTTCTCTGCATATAACACACATGGGCTTCGCCTCCTGATTTGCATTGGCACAATTAATAAAGCCATTAAAAAAATCATTTTATACTGCTATGTGTCTGATTTCAGGGCCGGGATTCTCCCCTACCGGCGGGGCGGGGGGTCCCGGCGGGATGGAGTGGCGTGAACCACTCTGGCGTCGGGCCGCCCCAAAGGAGCAGATTTCTCCGCACCATTAGGGCCAAGCCCTCACCTTGAAGGGCTAGGCCCACGCCGGAGTGGTTGGCGCGCCGCGGGCCGGTGGGAAAGGCCTTTGGCGCCACGGCAGCCGGGGCCGAAGGGACTGCGCCGGGCGGCGGAAGTCCGCGCATGCGCGGGAGCGTCAGCAGCTGCTGACGTCATCCCCATGCATGCGCAGGGGGGGGTCACTTCCGCATCGGCCATCGCGGAGGCTGTGGCCGAGGCGGAAGGAAAAGAGTGCCCCCACGGCACAGGCCCGCCCGTGGATCGGTGGGCCCCGATCGCGGGCCAGGCCACCGTGGAGGCATACCCTGGGGCCAGATCGACCCGCGCCCCCCAAGGACCCCGGAGCCCGCCCGCGCCGCCAGTCCCGCCGGGAAGGTAGGTGGTTTGATTCACGCCGGTGGGACTGGCCGCGGGTCGGAGAATCGCCGGGGGGGGGGGGGGGGCTCGCCGACCGACGCAGTGCGATTCCCGCCCCCGCCAAATTTTCGGCGCCGGAGATTCACGCCGCACCCCCCCCCCTTCCCCGATTCTCCGACCCGGCGGGGGATCGGAGAATCCTGTCCCAGCTTCTTCTTAGTGGGCTGTTCACCAGAGGCCCTGGAGCTCACACCAGCACTGCTTTCTCCTGCTGTGGATTCTCCCGGAGCTCACACCAGCATTGCTTTGTCCTGTTGTGGACTCTCCTGAACAGCTCACACCAACACTGCTTTGTCCAGTTGTGGACTCTCCTGACAGCTCACACCAGCATTGCTGTCTCCTGTTGTGGACTCTCCTGAACAGCTCACACCAACACTGCTTTGTCCAGTTGTGGACTCTCCTGAACAGCTCACACAACAGCACTGCTTTGTCCTGTTGTGGACTCTCCTGAACAACTCACACCAGCACTGCTTTGTCCAGTTGTGGACTCTCCTGACAGCTCACACCACCACTGCTTTGTCCAGTTGTGGACTCTGCTGAACAGTTCACACCAGCATTGTTTTGTCCAGTTGTGAGTTGTGGACTCTCCTGAACAGCTCACACCAGCACTGCTCTGTCCTGCTGTGGATTCTCTTGGAGCTCACACCAGCAGTGGTTTTTCCTGTTGTGGACACTCCTGAACAGCTCACACTAGCACTCTCAGCAGGTTTAGTTGTGAGATCCTGGCTTGTTTGTGTCCCTGGCCCTCTCTTCCTTATTACAAAATGATCTATTTTAAATTTTACAGTCCTGTTGCTTGTTTGCTGCTAACAAAATGGAGGAATCACAATCACGCCCACAGCATGTGACATCAGTGTTAGGGGCACGTGACCTGCTCTCTGCCATCACTTCAAGCAGGAAGACTGAATTGAATTTTCAAAAAAATAATTCTCCTGTGTCAGCGCGCTGACGTCAGGAGGAGGCGGTGTTTCTTGCTGGGCCCTGGGCATGCGCACTGATGAGTGGGCATGCAAGCGCAGCACGCTCGCATTCTGAAAGCCGGCCGTGGCTGTCATTTTTAAAAGGCGCATGCCGCGGCCGTTGTGCATTATTTCCCGCAATCGGGAACGCCGTGCTGGATGGCTCAGCGACCCCCCTGACACCTGCCCATGATCCATCCACGGATCGCGACCCCGACTTTGAAAATTACTGCGTTGAAGAGCCTTTGGAGCTGAGGAAGGTAATGGAGAGTATAAGAGGGATGAAGTTGGGGAAGGCCTTAGGGCCAAACGGTTACCCGGTGGAAATGGCACCACTCTTACTGGGGACATTTAGCGAAGCACTGGAGGAGGGGGAGCTGCCACAGACAATGATACAGGCGACGATTACGCATATGCCACAGAAAGGGAAGGACGACTTGCTATTATATGTGTCAGACCCGCGGGAGAGTATGGTATGCTGTCCTGTGAGAACCATGGGTTTAAGGGGGGAGGGAGAGGGTGGGTGACGGATGGTATGTACGAGGGATTTATATCTGGAAGAGAGGTTTGCAAATATAGAGGAACCAAGGGAGAGGATAGAGTTCTCTAGGGGAAGTGAATTTAGGTATTTACAAGTAAGGGACTTTGCACGGAAGTTGTGGAAAGGGCTTCCCAGGCTGCCGAAGTATGCCCTATTGGGAGATGTGGAAGGTGAGGGTACGATCGGGGACATATATGAGTGGCTGGGAGAGTCGGGGTGTGTGCATAGAACATAGAACATTACAGCGCAGTACAGGCCCTTCGGCCCTCGATGTTGCGCCGACCTATGAAACCACTCTAAAGCCCATCTACACTATACCCTTATCGTCCATATGTCTATCCAATGACCATTTGAATGCCCTTAGTGTTGGCGAGTCCGCTACTGTTGCAGGCAGGGCATTCCACGCCCTTACTACTCTCTGAGTAAATAACCTGCCTCTGACATCTGTCTTATATCTATCTCCCGTCAATTTAAAGCTATGCCCCCTCATGCTAGACATCACCAACCGAGGAAAAAAGCTCTCACTGTCCACCTTATCCAATCCTCTGATCATCTTGTATGCCTCAATTAAGTCACCTCTTAACCTTCTTCTCTCTAACGAAAACAGCCTCAAGTCCCTCAGCCTTTCCTCATAAGATCTTCCCTCCATACCAGGCAACATTCTGGTAAATCTCCTCTGCACCCTTTCCAATGCTTCCACATCCTTCCTATAATGCGGCGACCAGAATTGCACGCAATACTCCAAATGTGGCCGCACCAGAGTTTTGTACAGCTGCAACATGACCTCATGGCTCCAAAACTCAATCCCTCTACCAATAAAAGCTAACACACCGTACGCCTTCTTAACAAACCTCTGAACCTGGGTGGCAACTTTCAGGGATCTATGGACACCGAGATCTCTCTGCTCATCCACACTGCAAGAATCTTACCAATTGCCCAGTACTCTGTCTTCCTGTTATTCCTTCCAAAATGAATCACCTCACATTTTTCTGCATTAAACTCCATTTGCCACCTCTCAGCCTAGCTCTGCAGCTTATCTACGTGCCTCTGTAACTTATAACATCCTTCCGCACTGCCCATAACTCCACCGACTTTAGTGTCATCTGCAAATTTACTCACCCATCCTTCTACGCCCTCCTCCAGGTCATTTATAAAAATGACAAAGAGCAGTGGCCCCAAAATAGATCCTTGTGGTACACCACTAGTAACTGGACACTAGTCTGAACATTTCCCATCAACCACCACCCTTTGTCTTCTTCCAGCTAGCCAATTTCTGATCCAAACTGCTAAATCACCCTGAATCCCATGCCTCCGTATTTTCTGTAGTAGCCTAACGTGGGGAACCTTATCAAACACTTGACTGAAATCCATATACACCACATCAACTGCTTTACCCTCATCCACCCGTTTGGTCACCTTCTCAAAGAACTCAATAAGGTTTGTGAGGCACGACCTACCCTTCAAAAAACATGTTGACTATCTCTAATCAAATTATTCCATTCCAGATGATTATACATCCTATCTCTTATAAACCTTTCCAAGATTTTACCCACAACAGAAGTAAGGCTCACTGGTCATAGTTACCTGGGTTGTCTCTACTCCCCTTCTTGAACAAGGGGACAACATTTGCTATCCTCCAGTCTTCTGGCACTGTTCCTGTAGACAAAGATGACTTAAAGATCAAAGCCAAAGGCTCAGCAATCTCCTCCCTAGCTTCCCAGAGAATCCTAGGATAAATCCCATCCGGCCCAGGGGACTTATCTATTTTCACACTTTCCAGAATTGCTAACACCTCCTTCTTATGAATCTCAAGCCCTTCTAGTCTAGTAGCCTGAATCTCAGTATTCTCCTCGACAACATTGTCTTTTTCCTGCGTGAATACTGACAAAAAATATTCATTTAGCACCTCTCCTATCTCCTCGGACTCCACGTACAACTTCCCGCTACTGTCCTTGACTGGCCCTACACTTACCCTAGTCATTCTTTTATTCCTGACATATCCTGACATATTAAGGGCAGCACGGTAGCCTTGTGGATAGCACAATTGCTTCACAGCTCCAGCATCCCAGGTTCGATTCCAGCTTGAGTCACTGTCTGTGCGGAGTCTGCACATCGTCCCCGTGTGTGCATGGGTTTCCTCTGGGTGCTCCGGTTTCCTCCCACAGTCCAAAGATGTGCAGGTTAGGTGGATTGGCCATGATAAATTGCACTTAGTGTCCAAAATTGCCCTTAGTGTTGGGTGGGGTTACTGGGTTATGGGGATCGAGGGGAGGTGCTGACCTTGGGTAGGGTGTCTTTCCAAGAGCCGGTGCAGACTAGATTTGCCGAATGGCCTCCTTCTGCACTGTAAATTCTATGATAATCTATGGTAATCTATAGAAAGCTTTAGGGTTATCCTTGATCCTACCTGCCAAAGACTTCTCATGTCCCCTCCTGGCTCTTAGCTCTCTCTTTAGGTCCTTCCTAGCTAACTTATAACTCTCGAGCACCCTAACTGAACCTTCATGTCTCATCTTTACATAAGCCTCCTTCTTCCTCTTGACAAGTGTTTTGACTGCTTTAGTAAACCACGGTTCCCTCACTCGACCACTTCCTCCCTGCCTGACATGTACATACTTATCAAGGACACGCAGTAGCTGTTCCTTGAACCAGCTCCACATTTCCATTGTGCCCATCCCCTGCAGTTTTCCTCTCCATCCGATGCATCCTAAGTCTTGCTTCATCGCATCATAATTGTCTTTCCCCCAGATATAACTCTTGCCCTGCGGTATATACCTATCCCTTTCCATTAAAGTAAACGTAATTGAATTGTGGTCACTATCACCAAAATGCTCACCTACCTCCAAATCTAACACCTATCCTGGTTCATTACCCAGTACCAAATCCAATATGGCCTCGCCTCTCGTTGGCCTATCTACATACTGTGTCAGGAAACCCTCCTGCACACAAAAATGGACCCATCTAAAGTACTCGAACTATAGCGTTTCCAGTCAATATTTGGAAAGTTAAAGTCCCCCATAACAACTACCCTGTTGCTTTCACTCCTATCCAGAATCATCTTTGCAATCCTTTCCTCTACATCTCTGGAACATTTCAGAGGCCTATAGCAAGCCCCTAACAGGGTGTCCTCTCCTTTCCTGTTTCTAACCTCAGCCCATATTACCTCAGTAGGCGAGTCCTCATCAAACGTCCTTTCTGCCACTGTAATACTGTCCTTGACTAACAATGCCACCCCTCCTCTTTTACCACCTTCCCTGAGCTTACTGAAATATCTAAACCCCGGCACCTGCAACAACCATTCCTGTCCCTGCTCTATCCATGTCTCCGAAATGGTCACAACATCACAGGTGGTGAGGATCAAGGAGAAATGGGAGGAGGAGTTGGGGGGGGAGTTAGTTGTGGGGAATGTGGAGTGAGGCACTCTGTAGGGCGAATTCGGCCTGGTGTGCGCGGATGAGCTTGATACAGTTTAAGGTGGTACACAGGGTGCATATGATTCGGGCGAGGATGAGTGGGTTCTTCCAGAGAGTGGCAGACAGGTGCGAGAAACGTTGACGGGGACCAGCAAACCACGTGCATATGTTCTGGGGCTGTGAGAAGCTAGAGAGATACTGGGCGGGAGTGTTCGGGATGCTGGCAAAGATTGTGGGGGTGGTGATCGAGCCAGACCCTATGGTGGCAATTTTCGGGATGTCAGAGAAGCTGGAGCTGCTGGAGGGGAGGAAGGCCGATGTCATGGCCTTCGCCTCTCTGATTACCAAGTGGATAATTTTACTGCAATGGCGGTCGGCAGCGCCACCAGGAGTGGCGACCTAGCTAGGGGATTTAT
Source organism: Scyliorhinus torazame (assembly GCF_047496885.1). Lineage (NCBI taxonomy): Eukaryota > Metazoa > Chordata > Chondrichthyes > Carcharhiniformes > Scyliorhinidae > Scyliorhinus > Scyliorhinus torazame. The sequence continues at coordinate 148,709,894 of NC_092722.1, read as the reverse complement.
ACAATTTCCTATGGTTGGAGAAACTTAAATTTGAACCAAGGGGTTCAGCGGAGGGCTTTGAGGCACAGTGGGGACCATTCGTGGCCACATTTAAGGAGCTGTTAATCTTGGGAGGGGGGGGGGGGGTTGAAAAATGGGAAAAAATTGGACACACTGAAAATCTGTGTGTTGAGGAGTGTGTTCCCCAGATTATTTATGTTGTGTAACTGTTTGAATAAATTTGGAATAAAATAAATTTAAAAAAAGTAAGTGACCACATTGAATAATCAATTTTAGACTAAAGACTGTATTAATGATTCAGGCTTTACTGCATTTAACTCACTATTCACGCAGTATACCCATTTTTGTCCAACCAACATCTGATACCATCTAGAATGATGGCTGATTGATGCACCAAAGATTCAAATGCTTTTTTCAAATTCTTCTCTCTAATATTTCAGCAGAGGTGTTAACACATATTAATGAACTGGGTTAATTATTTCACTAAAATAGGAGAGAGAAAGAGAAGAATTTCAGATGAACTTATTGCTACGTTAGTATGCCTGAGGCATAATTTCCTCCTCATAGTTTTTTAGTTGTCGAACAACATGGTTTCCATTTTTAGAACATGCTGTTAATCTACTTTTAAATATTTTTTTACAACAATGGCTTAAGATGTTGCACACCGTCTGTGACCCTGTACAGCCAGTGGGGATAGTCGCTCTTCTTGCCTGCTTCTCTTTTCAAATCTTGTATGGGTCTTGGTGGCATTGGAGGGCACATGATATCTGTTGGTAGCTGACGTGGGCAATTCAGAAAATGCGGGGCATGGTGGGAGGTGCTGCAAAAGTATTGACATTTAAGTTATGTTTCCCTCAGGTTTTGTTTAAAAAGGAGATACTTTTATTGATTTTATTACTTGTTTGATGGCACTTGGATAAAGCAATGTTTCCTGACAGTTTTAATTGGAAAAATATTCTGATCTGATCCTTCACTGTGCTTTTATTACCCATAACACCAGAAGTGTGGCCAGTTGGAACTCTGCCTAATAATGCCTATTTCATGGCTTTGAAGTGATTAAACAGCCAGTTAACATGTAAAGTAACAGCCAATGTCAGTAATCCAGCTTTGTAGATCAGGGGAACTGTAAAAAGTTGACCAGCACAATGCTTTCATATGTTTGCAAAATCTGGGTCTTGTTTTTCTTAAAGCACATTTTTGTACTCAGCACGATTGTGCATTTTGGAGGATTGAATTTTTCCCATTTCAGGCGCTCAACATTATTACCGAGGATTGCTGGGCGATGAATAGGACAGCTTATATGTTACTACAACAAGGTAACTCAGCCACGATCTTGGAAGAATATTTCCTGATATGTATAATGCTGCTGCTTCTCTGAGTGCGGTTGCAAATTAATGGCAAATCAGGGACAGGTTTATATAATAATAATAATCGCTTATTGTCACAAGTAGGCTTCAATAAAGTTACTGTGAAAAGCCGCTAGTCGCCACATTCCGGCACCTGTTCGGGGAGGCCAGTACGGGAACTGAAGCCGCACTGCTGCCTTGTTCTGCATTACAAGCCAGCTGTTTAGCCCACTGTGCTAAACCAGCCCCTAATGGTGGAAACTGTCAAACTAGCAAATGTGGGTACTCTCAAATTGAAAAAGCTGGGCACGCTCAAATTAAAAAAGTGGGCACTCTCAAATTGAAAAAGGTGGGTACTCTCAAATTGAAAAAGGTGGATACTCTCAAATTGAAAAAGGTGGGTACTCTCAAATTGAAAAAGGTGGGTACTCTGATATTGAAAAAGGTGGGTACTCTGATATTGAAAAAGGTGGGTACTCTCATATTGAAAAAGGTGGGTACTCTGATATTGAAAAAGGTGGGTACTCTGATATTGAAAAAGGCAGGTACTCTGATATTGAAAACGGTGGGTACTCTCATATTGAAAAAGGTGGGCACTGTCAAACTGGAAATGGTGGGCACTGTCAAACTGGAAATGGTGGGCACTCTCAAATTTATATTGTAGGTTATTGCCACCAGCAACTAAATTCAGACTGTTTCAACTCATTCCACATGCAATCTTCCAAGCAGCAAGCAGAAGGGACCCATATCCCATCAGTCATGGATGGATTTGCGCTCAGGCTACAGAGATGAGAAGGCTGTGTCTAACCCAGTTATCAACCTAACTCAACAAAGAACAAAGAACAAAGAAATGTACAGCACAGGAACAGGCCCTTCGGCCCTCCAAGCCCGTGCCGACCATACTGCCCGACTAAACTACAATCTTCTACACTTCCTGGGTCCGTATCCTTCTATTCCCATCCTATTCATATATTTGTCAAGATGCCCCTTAAATGTCCCTATCGTCCCTGCTTCCACTACCTCCTCCGGTAGTGAGTTCCAGGCACCCACTACCCTCTGCGTAAAAAACTTGCCTCGTACATCTACTCTAAACTTTGCCCCTCTCACCTTAAACCTATGCCCCCTAGTAATTGACCCCTCTACCCTGGGGAAAAGCCTCTGACTATCCACTCTGTCTATGCCCCTCATAATTTTGTATACCTCTATCAGGTCGCCCCTCAACCTCCTTCGTTCCAGTGAGAACAAACCGAGTTTATTCAATCGCTCCTCATAGCTTATGCCCTCCATACCAGGCAACATTCTGGTAAATCTCTTCTGCACCCTCTCTAAAGCCTCCACATCCTTCTGGTAGTGTGGCGACCAGAATTGAACACTATACTCCAAGTGTGGCCTAACTAAGGTTCTGTACAGCTGCAACATGACTTGCCAATTCTTATACTCAATGCCCCGGCCAATGAAGGCAAGCATGCCGTATGCCTTCTTGACTACCTTCTCCACCTGTGTAGCCCCTTTCAGTGATCTGTGGACCTGTACTCCTAGATCTCTTTGACTTTCAATACTCTTGAGGGTTCTACCATTCACTGTATATTCCCTACCTGCATTAGCCCTTCCAAAATGCATTACCTCACATTTGTCCAGGTTAAACTCCATCTGCCATCTCTCCGCCCAAGTCTCCAGACAATCTAAATCCTGCTGTATCCTCAGACAGTCCTCATCGCTATCCGCAATTCCACCAACCTTTGTGTCGTCTGCAAACTTACTAATCAGACCAGTTACATTTTCCTCCAAATCATTTATATATACTACAAAGAGCAAAGGTCCCAGCACTGATCCCTGTGGAACACCACTGGTCACAGCCCTCCAATTAGAAAAGCATCCCTCCATTGCTACCCTCTGCCTTCTATGGCCTAGCCAGTTCTGTATCCACCTTGCCAGTTCACCCCTGATCCCGTGTGACTTCACCTTTTGTACTAGTCTACCATGAGGGACCTTATCAAAGGCCTTACTGAAGTCCATATAGACAACATCTACTGCCCTACCTGCATCAATCATCTTAGTGACCTCCTCGAAAAACTCTATCAAGTTAGTGAGACACGACCTCCCCTTCACAAAACCGTGCTGCCTCTCACTAATACGTCCATTTGCTTCCAAATGGGAGTAGATCCTGTCTCGAAGAATTCTCTCCAGTAATTTCCCTACCACTGAAGTAAGGCTCACCGGCCTGTAGTTCCCGGGATTATCCCTGCCACCCTTCTTAAACAGAGGAACAACATTGGCTATTCTCCAGTCCTCCGGGACATCCCCTGAAGACAGCGAGGATCCAAAGATTTCTGTCAAGGCCTCAGCAATTTCCTCTCCAGCCTCCTTCAGTATTCTGGGGTAGATCCCATCCGGCCCTGGGGACTTATCTACCTTAATATTTTTTAAGACACCCAACACCTCGTCTTTTTGGATCACAATGTGACCCAGGCTATCTACACCCCCTTCTCCAGACTCAACATCTACCAATTCCTTCTCTTTGGTGAATACTGATGCAAAGTATTCATTTAGTACCTCGCCCATTTCCTCTGGCTCCACACATAGATTCCCTTGCCTATCCTTCAGTGGGCCAACCCTTTCCCTGGCTACCCTCTTGCTTTTTATGTACGTGTAAAAAGCCTTGGGATTTTCCTTAACCCTATTTGCCAATGACTTTTCATGACCCCTTCTAGCCCTCCTGACTCCTTGCTTAAGTTCCTTCCTACTTTCCTTATATGCCACACAGGCTTCGTCTGTTCCCAGCCTTTTAGCCCTGACAAATGCCTCCTTTTTCTTTTTGACGAGGCCTACAATATCACTCGTCATCCAAGGTTCCCGAAAATTGCCGTATTTATCTTTCTTCCTCACAGGAACATGCCTGTCCTGTATTCCTTTCAACTGACACTTGAAAGCCTCCCACATGTCAGATGTTGATTTGCCCTCAAACATCCGCCCCCAATCTATGTTCTTCAGTTCCCGCCTAATATTGTTATAATTAGCCTTCCCCCAATTTAGCACATTCATCCTCGGACCACTCTTATCCTTGTCCACCAGTACTTTAAAACTTACTGAATTGTGGTCACTGTTACCGAAATGCTCCCCTCCTGAAACATCTACCACCTGGCCGGGCTCATTCCCCAATACCAGGTCCAGTACCGCCCCTTCCCTAGTTGGACTGTTTACATATTGTTTTAAGAAGCCCTCCTGGATGCTCCTTACAAACTCTGCCCCGTCTAAGCCCCTGGCACTAAGTGAGTCCCAGTCAATATTGGGGAAGTTGAAGTCTCCCATCACCACAACCCTGTTGTTTTTACTCTTTTCCAAAATCTGTCTACCTATCTGCTCCTCTATCTCCCGCTGGCTGTTGGGAGGCCTGTAGTATACCCCCAACATTGTGACTGCACCCTTCTTATTCCTGATCTCTACCCATATAGCCTCACTGCCCTCTGAGGTGCCCTCTCGCTGTATAGCTGTGATACTCTCCCGAACAAGTAGCGCAACTCCGCCTCCCCTTTTACATCCCCCTCTATCCCGCCTGAAACATCTAAATCCTGGAACGTTTAGCTGCCAATCCTGCCCTTCCCTCAACCAGGTCTCTGTAATGGCAACAACATCATAGTTCCAAGTAGTAATCCAAGCTCTAAGTTCATCTGCCTTACCCGTAATGCTCCTTGCATTAAAACATATGCACTTCAGGCCACCAGACCCGCTGTGTTCAGCAACTTCTCCCCGTCTGCTCTGCCTCAGAGCCACACTGTCCCTATTCCCGTTCTCCCTCAATGCTCTCACCTTCTGACCTATTGCTCCCGTGCCCACCCCCCTGCCATACTAGTTTAAACCCTCCCGTGTGACACTAGCAAACCTCGCGGCCAGGATATTTATGCCTCTCCGGTTTAGATGCAACCCGTCCATCTTATACAGGTCACACCTGCCCCGGAAGAGCTCCCAGTGGTCCAGATAACAGAAACCCTCCCTCCTACACCAGCTGTTTAGCCACGTGTTTGTCTGCTCTATCTTCCTATTTCTAGCCTCACTGGCACGTGGCACAGGGAGTAATCCCGAGATTACAACCCTCGAGGTCCTGTCTTTTAACTTTCTGCCTAGCTCCCTGAACTCCTGCTGCAGGACCTCATGCCCCTTCCTGCCTATGTCGTTAGTACCAATATGTACAACGACCTCTGCCTGTTTGCCCTCCCCCTTCAGGATTCCCTCTACCCGTTCGGAGACATCCTGGACCCTGGCACCAGGGAGGCAACATACCATCCTGGAGTCTCTTTCACGTCCACAGAAGCGCCTATCTGTGCCCCTGACTATAGAGTCCCCTATTACTATTACTCTTCTGCGCTTTGACCCTCCCTTCTGAACATCAGAGCCAGCCGTGGTGCCACTGCTCTGGCTGCTGCTGTTTTCCCCTGATAGGCTATCCCCCCGACAGTATCCAATGGGGTATATCTGTTCGAGAGGGGGACAACCACTGGGGATTCCTGCACTGACTGCCTGCCCTTTCTGGTGGTCACCCATTTCTCTGCCTGCACCTTGGGTGTGACCACATTTACATAACTGCGATCTATGACGCTTTCCGCCACTTGCATGCTCCTAAGTGCATCCAATTGCTGCTCCAACCGAACCATGCGGTCTGTGAGGAGCTGCAGTTGGGTGCACTTTCTGCAGATGAAGCCATCCGGAACGCTGGAAGCCTCCCAGACCTGCCACATCTCACAGTCAGAGCACAGCACCCCTCTAACTGACATTGCGTCAATTAATTAAAATTAAAATTTGTCTTTTTTTTTAAAATACTTTTTTTTTAAATTGCAAAGTTACTGTCAACTATCTGTTTCCTAGCACTAGATTTCTAATAGAAATGCGATAGCTAACTATAATATTCTCCGATCTCTGGCTTAGATATCCTCTAAATTATAATTAAGTTATTATGTTTAATTAGTTCCCAAATACTCAAAAAAATTTAGGTTAGAATCCCAACCAGCCACTCAGGTCACAGCTTTTCTGTGATGTCACTTCAGTTTCCCCCCGACACACACAATTTGAAAAAAAGGTATAAAAGTAAAAATCACTTGCTTACCTTCTGAGATGTTCTCAGGTTCTCTCGCTGACAGAGACTGCTCCTCCACCTCCAATCCTTGACCTGCACAATGCTAATAATATAATAATATAATATGGCACTTACCTTACACCAATGGGTCTTATTATTAGGTTAGAGGAGGAGGGTGGGTGGGAGACACTACACGTGTAGTGTCTCGGGTTTCCTCTCCACCAAAATTTATTGGTTGGGGGGGGGGGGGGGACTTGCCAGAGGTCGAACTTCCGGTTCTCGCCGAAATCCAAAGGGCTGCTCCTGTAAAGGTAAGTGGTTTTAAAGTCGCTACTCACCTCCAAGAAGTGAACTCCTTAGATTTAGATTCATTGTCACGTGTACAGAAGTACAGTGAAAAGTATTGTTCTGCGTACAGTCCAGACAGATTGCACCATACATGAAAAACATATCGACATTTGAATAATGAACAATTGGTAGACTGATACAGCAACTTTTCAATGTCATCTCTGCAGGATTTACCTCTATCAAATTTACTCTTAACTGTGCTTTCATCTCCATGTTTAGCCAAAAAGGAATCATTATAAAAATGCCTTTATTAATAATTAAAATCCGTTATTTAGTAATGGAGCACTGGAACTATCGCTATTAGTAATATTTTCTCTTTTGAAAAACTGAGATTTATGGGCTTAATTGAGGTGATAGGAATTCTGGGATTCAGGTGCCACCCCTCAACCACCTCAAGATGACAATCAATTTATATCAGTCCCATTGGTGTTTAACTAAAACTTGCTATTGGATAGAAAAATTAGTACCGTGGACAGAACTGAACTTTTATGTTATCTGTACACTTTGGTTCCAGCATAACCTGCTCACTGATGCTCAGATTCGGTTCCGTCAGGATCACTCAACTTCTGAACTCATTGCAACCTTGGTTCAAACATGCACAAACGAGCAGAATTCCAGAGGTGTGGTGAGTGTGGGGAGTGGGGAGATTTGTTGGGGGGGAGTTTGTTGGGGGGGAGTAAAGGGGGTGAGGAGCATTGGGGGAGTGGGTGTTGGTGGGTTTTGGGGGGGTGGCCCGGGGGGACAAGACTGGTCGGGGGGCTGAGTGCCATCAGTGACTGGGGGGGTTGAGGGGCTCAATGCCTGCACGTCCTAAAGGCTACCTCCCAGCTTGTGTATGCCTATAACAGGACAACTTCAGCTGCTGCCTGTCTGTCCCATCGAATGCCCCCAAGGCAGAACGCTGTCTGTGGTTATCGCCAAGCATCCCAATCCAACTATGAGGCCTGGTCACTTTGCCTGCACCCAGAGGCATCAACACCATAGAGGCAGCAGCCAACAATCAAACACCCAAGAGCTGGGCTTCAGTACTGGGGATATCCCCATGGCCAGAGGGTGAGTGTGTGTGGATCAGGGAGGGAACCCAAGCCCAGTCCACAAAATATTCCCAGTGGAGGTCTGGGTTCTGGGGTCCGGGGTCCACAGGCCCCTGCTGCAGCCGGGGGTGCGTGTGCACGGTGGGTGGCACTCTGAGAGAAGGTGGGAAACGTAGGGGTGGGGGAGGCTGGGGGATTTGAGTGTCCTGGGGTGGAAGCCATAACTGATTGTCGGTCTCTCATCCTCTCCAATTCCTTAGATATCACATTATGGATGGTATTATGGACCCCAAGTAGCTGCTCCCATGATGCTGCTGGCAGTCCATGCGGCCAAATGTCGGAGAAGGCTATGGCAGCAGCGTCGATGCAGGCTCGACGAGGCAGCCCATGTGAAGGGGCTCACTGTGCACCCTGAGGTCCCTGCTCCCTATCAGGCTGGGAGGGACCCAGAGGGGGAGGCCCAAGGTGTTGTTGGTCGTTTGAGGAGATGTTGGACAGAATGTGCGGCAGCAGGCTGCACTTCAACAAGGGCATAAACGGTAGCATAGTGGTTAGCACAATTGCTTCACAGTTCCAGGGTCCCAGGTTCAATTCCCGGCTTGGATCACTGTCTGTACGGAGTCTGCACGTTCTCCCCGTGTGTGAGTGGGTTTCGTCCGGGTGCTCCGGTTTCCTCCCACAGTCCAAAGATGTGCAGGTTAGGTGGATTAGCTATGCTAAATTGTCCTTAGTGTCCAAAATTGCCCTTAGTGTTGGGTGGGGTTGCTGGGTTATGGGGATAGGGTGGAGGTATTGACCTAGGGTGCTCTTTCAGAGAGCCGGTGCAGATTCGATGGGCCAAATGGCCTCCTTCTGCACTGTAAATTCTATGATTCTATGAATCTAAGGGGACGGTGCGGCACCTGTGCCTTGTCTTGTGGACTTGGCACCTCATGGGGGAGGTGAGATACCGGCTCCCGGTGGCCGTGACAGCCACCACAGCCCTCAACATCTTTCCACCAGTTCATTGCAGAGCTTGACTGGGGACTTGTGTGACATTACTGACTTCATGATGAAACAGCTAAAGATGGTTGGGCTTAGGATGCTACCCTGAAGCCCCTGCAGCCAAGTCCTAAGTCTGAGATGATTGGCCTCAAATAATCACATTCCTTTGTGCTATGTGTGACTCCAACCAGTGGAGAATGTTTGCCCTGATTTCGATTGATTTCAGTTTTGCTCAGGCCGGTTGATGCGACACTTGGCCAAATGCTACCTTGATGTCAAAAGCAGTCACTTTCACCTGTCAGAGTGCCAATGAGCTGTCAAACTGTCAAGGGACCTATCATGCTTCAGAGAACTGTCAAGCTGTCAATGGAACTGTTTAGTTGTCAAAATATTGTCAAGCTATCATGGGAACTATCAAGCTTCAGGCAACTGTTAAGCTGTGAAGGGAACTGTTAAGCTACCCAGGGACTTTCAATCTGTCAAAAGAACTGTCCAACTATCAATGAGTTGCCAAGTTGTCAAGAGATCTGTCAAGCTAACAGGGAACTGCCAACCTATTGAGGGAATTGTCAAGGCATTTAAATCTCCTAGCTTTTAAATTTTGGAGGATAAAAACTGCTAATATCTGTGCTTGGCTATTTCACTCCGTTGACAAAAGCCTGGGACTATCTTTAAGGAATTGTGCTACAACCTGTCATTTTCACTGTGTCTGTCAGTTCACATTTTGATTGACATCTCCAAGTGCTTATAAAGTCTTTGAATGCAATGAGTACAAGTATTTAATTTATATGTGATTAAGTAGTTGAAGGAAATTAAATGTAATGAATGCTTTTTTTTTAATGTCTGAGTGTTTTTTTTAAATCAATTGAACAATAGGCACCAAAGAATTATGCACCAAAGATCTTTACTTCATCTTCATATGGGTCCTGAGATATGCCCATGGTGGAGACTCAGTGGGCTGGCATGTAAGGGCAGAGGATAGTGGAAGGGCACATGGGTTGGCACGAGCTTGACAAAGTTTGCATAAATGCTATAAAGGGTCATAGGATTATGAGTGCGGCATAGGTTGGCATGGATGTTATGAGGGGTCTTGGTGGGTAGAGGCATAGGATGGCATGGAGAGTATGAAGGACCATAAGGTGAGTGGGAGTATGTGGTCTGGGTTGACATGAGAGGAGCATGGGGAGTCTGTGGGTGTTGAGGAGTGAGAGAGGTGAGTGCTGGAGGAATGCTTTTTATTTTTTCAACAGCTGGGACTAGTTCCTGATTCATCAGGGGTTCACCTGCACATAACTCACCTCCCTACCTGGCAGTCCCTGTGGCTGCCTCTGAAGTCTTTCTAGGGGCCTGAATACTGACTTTATTTCACACTGCACCCACCCCTCTATCCCACCCTCTCACTACCCCACACCCCATTCCCCTCCCCAGTATAAAAATCAGACTGTTCGTGGCACTTTTTCCTGAGTCAGGTGTATAGAGTCACTGAGAGCTGTTGAGGGGTTTTTACAACAGGGAAAGAGGCCCTTCAGCCCATCGTGTTCTCACCGGCCATCAAGCATCGATTTACTCTAATCCCATTTTCCAGCAGTTGGCCCGCAGCCTTGCCTGCTATGGCATTCCAAGTACTCTTCTAAACCCTTCTTAAATGTTTTGAGCGTTCCCGCCTCTCCCACCCTTTCAAGCAATGAGTTCCAGATTCTACCCACCCTCTGGGCGAAAAGGTTTTTTCTCACATTATCTATAAACCTCCTGCCCGTTACCTTAAATAAACTTTATGGAGCTAGGAATTCCCCTGACCCCGAGCTTCCAACTCGGGAGTGTCCTCTTCACCTCATTTCAGGTAAGTGAGAAGCGGACACCCCAAGATGGAGATGCCCTCTCCGAGTTCTTCATTTAAAAGTAGCCTCAGCAGCCCGGCCACCATTGTAGAGGGAAGTCCAGCTCTTCTCAAAGTGCCAAGTTGTGGAGGACACAGTAGACCATAACCATTCATGCCACATAATGTGAGTATTTCTCCAACCCTCGCCCAACCTGTCCAGCAGTGAGAGTGTGTTTTTTTACACCTCCATTTCCACTTAAACGAAGGCATCTGCCTCATTATAGCCCTCTTATTCTCTTCCCTGAAGAGGTCAAATTTCAACGAGTGAAAGATCTACAACTCCCTGAATGATTGCTATCAAAATGTAGACACTGATGCGACCATCAATTCACTCGAAGACACGTGGAGAAGTAAACCATGGTTTTAATCAGCTTAGAACTGAGCCTGCCTGTGACCGGCACAACACTGAAGGCAGCCCCGCAGGTCAGCAGCTCTTAGACTTCCTGTAAAGGGGGCGGAGCCATGGGCGGAGCCCGTACATGCCCCAACATAAACCCTGTGGATGAAGCCACACAATGGCCCATAGGTAGAGCCCACAGGGTTAATAACATAACACAGTGCACTGGTGAATTATCAGTAATTATACATTCACCCCCTGTTTAAAGATGAAGTCCGGCGGGGGTGGCGGGCTCATAGATTCAGTCGGTCCGGTGCCTGGGTTGTACGTTGCGACTGCCGAAGCACTGGTGTTGCAGCCGCTTCGGGTGGCTGTGGAAGTGGGTCCGGAGCAGGCACAGGTGTGGACTCCGGGAGCGGCTCTTCCGGAGCTTCATTCTTGTGGACCCTGCGGCGGGTGGGAGGGAGCGCGGGAACCATATAGGGTTGGGGGCGCTGAACATGGGAGGTTGGATGGGACATAGTGTGGGGGATGCAGTAGTGGGAGTGGTGTTGGAGCCTGCGGGCGCCAGGTCCCGGAGGGAGACGGTACCTTGCCGGCCATCGGGGTGTTCGACGTACGCATAGTTTGGGTTGGAGTGCGGGAGCTGGACCCTCTCTACCAGGGGGTCGGTCTTATGGCTCCGAACATGTTTTCGGAGGAGGTCTGGACCCGGTGTCATCAGCCAGGGCGGACGCGAGGCCCCTGAAGTAGCTCCCCGAGGGAAAACAAACAAACGGTCATGAGGAGTCTGGTTTGTGGCCGTGCAAAGGAGGGACCTAATGGAGTGGAGCGCATCGGGGAGGACCTCCTTGCAGTGAGAAACTGGGAGATTCCTGGACCGCAGGGTCAGTAGGACAGTCTTCCAGACCGTCGCGTTCTCCCTCTCCACCTGCCCATTTCCCCTGGGGTATAACTGGTAGTCCTGCTCGAGGCGATGCCCTTACTGAGCAGGTACTGACGCTGTTCATCGCTCATGAATGACTAGCCCCTGTCGCTGTGGACATAACTGCGGAAACCAAACAGGGTGAAGACACTATGCAGGGCTTTAATGACAGTGGAGGTGGTCATATCTGGACAGGGGATGGCAAACGGGAAGCGGGAGAACTCATCTATGATGTTAAGGAAGTACGTGTTGCGGTTAGTTGAGGGGAGGGGCCCTTTGAAATCGATACTGAGGCGTTCAAAGGGCCGGATGCCTTTGCCAGGTGGGACGTATCCGGTCGATAGAAGTGCGGTTTACACTCCGCACAGATTTGGCAGTCCCTGGTCATAGCTCTGACCTCCTCGGTGGAGTAGGGCAGATTGCGGGCCTTGATGTAATGGGCGAGCCGGGTGACCCCCGGGTGGCAGAGGTCATCGTGGATAGCCCGTAGTTGGTCATCTTGCGCGCTGGCTCATGTGCCGCGGGACAGAGCATCTGGGGGCTCGTTGAGCTTCTCAGGACGATGTACTATATTGTAGTTATAGGTGGAGAGTTCGATTCTCCACCTCAAGATCTTATCATTCTTGATCTTGCCCCGCTGCGTATTGTCAAACATGAAGGCAACCGATCGTTGGTCGGTGACAAGGGTAAACCTCCTACCAGCGCGTTAGTGCCTCCACTGCCGCACGGCTTCCATGATGGCTTGGGCTTCTTTTTCGACCGAGGAGTGGTGAATTTCGGAGGTGGTGAGGGTGCGTGAAAAAAATGCTACCGGTCTGCCTGCTTGGTTGAGGGTGGCGGCGAGAGCGACCTCTGAGGCGTCGCTCTCCACCTGGAAGGGGACGGACTCGTCCACCGCGCACATCGCAGCTTTGGCGATGTCCGCCTTGATTGAGTTAAAGGCCTGGCGGGCCTCAGCTGCCAGTGGAAAGAGGGTGGCCTTAAATAGTGGGCGGGCTTTGTCCGCATACTGGGGGACCCACTGGACGTAATAGGAGAAAAATCCAAGGCACCTCTTCAGGGCCTTGGGACAGTGAGGGAGAGGGAGTTGTAGGAGGGGGCGCATATGGTCAGGGTCGGGCCCTAGGACCCCGTTTTCCACGACGTAGCCGAGGATGGCTAGCCTGGTTGTGCAGAAAACGCATTTCTCCTTGTTGTAGGTAAGGTTGAGTTTTTGGGCGTATTGGAGAAATCGGTGGAGGTTGGCATCGTGGTCCTGCTGATCTAGGCCGCAGATGGTGACATTGTCCAAGTACGGAAACGTGGCCCGCAACCCGTACTGGTCCACCATTCGGTCCATCGCTCGTTGGAACACTGAAACTCCGTTTGTGACGCCAAAGGGGACCCGGAGGAAATGGAAAAGGCAGCCGTCTGCCTCAAACGCCGTGTAGTGGCGGTCCTCCGGGCGGATTGGGAGCTGGTGGTATGCAGACTTCAGATCCACTGTGGAGAACACGCGGTAGTGCGCGATCTGATTTACCATATCTGCAATCCGGGGAAGCAGGTACGCATCGAGTTGCATAAACCGGTTAATGGTCTGGCTGTAATCAACCATCCAGAACTTTTCCCCGGTCTTGACGACCACCACCTGAGCTCTCCAGGGGCTATTGCTGGCCTCTATGACCCCTTCCCGCAAGAGACGCTGGACCTCGGACCTAATGAACGTCCTGCCCTGTATGCTATACCGCCTGCTTCTGGTGGCTACTGGCTTGCAATCGGTGGTGAGGTTTGTAAAGAGGGGGGGGGTCGATATTTAGGGTCGCGAGTCTGCATATGGTGAGCGGGGGCAGGGGCCCCCCCGAACTTAAGAGTTAGGCTCCTGATGTTGCACTGGAAGTCGAGTCCCAAAAGGAGAGGAGCGCAGAGGTCTGGGAGCACATATAGTTGAAAACTAGCATACTCAGCGCCCTGTATCGCTAGGGTTGCAGTAGTGCACCCTTGGATTTGCACCGAGTGTGACCCAGAGGCGAGGGAGATGGTTTGTTGCGTCGGGAATATTGGGAGCGAGCAGCGTCTTACCATGTCCGGGTGAATGAAGCTCTCTGTGCTCCCGGAGTCGAAAAGGCAAGGTGTCTCGTACCCGTTAACCCGGATGGCCATCATGGAGCTCCGGAGGTGCTTAGGTCGCGAAGGTCCAGGGTGACCGCGCTGAGGTGTAGGTAGCCGGCGGCGTGATCGGAGGTGCTGGGTCGGCCCCGCGATGGCTGTCCGTGTAGGTCGTACGCATCGATCGGCGTAGCAGATGGCGGCCAAGATAGCGGCCCCCGTTGGTCGAGCTTGGCGGGCGGTGAGGAAGATGGTGTCCAAGATGGCAGCCCCCGTGGATCGCACATGGCCGGCCGCATGGGGGAGGTTGGCCAAGATGGCGGCCCACATGAGTCGCACATGTTATGCGGAAGCGGAGTCGGCAGACACGCTGCCACCTTGAGGGGTCTGCGGGCCTGTGAGTCTGTGGATCGGGTCTGTGAGTTCGAGTTCTTAGACCTGGCCAGGCAGACCTTGGCGAAGTGTCTTTTTCGCCCGCAGCTGCTGCAGTTCGCGTTGTGGGCCGGGCAGTGAAGTCGGGGGTGTTGGGACTGGCCGCAAAAGTAGCAGGGTAGCCCCCCATGATGGGCGGGCGGCCGCACGGCACAGGCTTGGGGTAGTCTCGGGTCGGGGGCCCACGAGGGGGTCGCGTGATCGGCCGGGAACGCAGTAAGGCTCTGAAAAGCGGCCTCCAGAGAGGTAGCCAGTTTTACTGTGTCGTCCAGGTCCTGGGCCCCTTTTTTGAGCAGGCGCTGCCTCACATAGTTCGATCGGACCCCCGCCACATAAACGTCTCGGACGGCGAGCTCCATGTGCTGAGTGGCCGTAACGGCCTGGTAGTTACAGTTGCGCGCGAGGGCTTTGAGGTCGCATAGGTAATCATCTAGCGACTCCCCGGGGTGCTGGCGGCGAGTGGTGAAGACGTGTCGCGCGTATACCTCGTTCACAGGCCGCACAGGGAGGCGCTCGAGTAGTGGGAGGGCCTCTGTATATGAAGCGGCTTCGTCGAGCTGGACAGAAATGCGATTGCTCACCCGTGCGTGGAGGAGATTCAGCTTCTATTCATCAGTGACGGATGGCGTAGATGATGCGGCGAGATAGGCCTTGATGCATCGAAGCCAATGTGAAAAAGTTTATTTAGCCTGTGGATCGAGTTCCAGTCTGTCAGGTTTGAGGGCTGATTCCATAGTAGTATTTTAAGCTGATTAAATTGATGCAACCATCAATTCACTCGAAGACACGTGAAGAAGTAAACCGTGGTTTTAATCAGCTTAGAACTGAGCCTGCCTGTGACCGGTACAACACTGAACACTGAAGGCGGCCCCGCAGGACAGCAGGTCTTATACTTCCTGTAAAGGGGGCGGACCCATGGGCGGAACCCGTACATGCCCCAACATATCCCCTGTGGGTGAAGCCACACAATGGCCCATCGGTAGAGCCCACAGGGTTAATAACATGACACAGTGCACTGGTGAATTATCAGTAATTATACAGTCACCACAGACACTAATGCATTGGAGGTCCTTGCTGTTGACTTATTTCATTGGGTACCCTCAACGCAGTTTATGTCTTTGATTGTAGTCTGGGTCTGAAGGAAGACTGCGACTGCATGTCCGATCTCACTGCTACCTTGCTGTAATTGCCCAATCTGATGTATTTGAACACTCTCCTGTATGGATGTCATCGACCAGGGAGAATACATGCTCTTCCTGATTCCTAGCCGATGTTACAGAGATTGTTCGTGTCTGACTTAAATAACCTTGTGTTATCGAAGTTCGGAGAGGTGATCATCTTCACAATCATTGGAAGTGCAGTGCAGGAAGAGGCTTGAGGTATTCCTGCAGGGCGTTACAGACAAACTCTAGTGACTCTTTGCTAAAGGGTACCCTATAATTCCTCAGAAAACTTGTGTTGTCTGTTTATTATAAAGGGCAGTAATAACTCACCAGCAACATCCTCAATAAATGATTCCTAAATTTCCTTAACTCCTTTTCCTCCTCTGTAATAATGACATATGATAGTGAATATCTATCTTAAGAAGCCCTCAATGGGTGGTGAGGGTCATAAATAAAACAGATTGGCTGATAGCTAGAGGGTGCATGCACCACATAATACTGGTGTTGTTCATTGTCACAGTAAGTTTTACCAGAGGTATGAGTGAGTCACAACTCTATCATGGTTATTATTTGTACAGTAATGGTTAAAAGCCCGGGTTAGTGTGTGTATGTCTCTACTACAGCAAGGCTTTCAAAAATCCTGGCTTAAAAGACAGGTAGACACGGTGACTACAGAAGGGGTAATTAAAGCATCGTAAAACCAAGACCATCATTCATTCCAACCATCTGTAGTGTTTATCTAAATAGGGCTAATGGAATTTTGTTTATAGAAAGAAGGTTCCAGGGATTTAGATAATTATGGGGTTGTGGTTAGCCTTAGTAAGATGGCCATAACATAGTTAGTGGGATATAGATTATGTAATCACTGGGAGGAGCCAGGGGCTCAAGCAGTCGGGTTTTGACTTTTAGTCAGGTTTAGGTTTTGATGTGAACAGAACAAGAGCTTTTTGCCAAATGCTGGGAAGTTAAACAGTAGTTTGACACAGGCAAGAATCTGCAGGCTGTTTCCTGAAGGATCCCTCTCTCTCAAAGCATTCTCAAAGACACCTCTTTCCAGCATGTATTCATGTGTTTGCTAACTATATATTTACATGTGAATTTTGACCTGGGATGTCTTTTGCTTGATTGGAGATAAACAATATAGCAATTCGGAGTTAAATTGTTTCATAGTATTGTTAAGCATTGTTTAACTGGTAATTGTAAGGTATTTTGTGTATGATGTTAAAGTTAATTTAATACTGTGTAAATAATAAAGCTTATTTTAATATTTATCCCTATTTGTGCGTGGAGTCAACCCTGGAGTGAATTAAATAAAATATTGGCGTTTCTGTCAGGTATCCTAGAAAATATTGGGGTCTGGTTTGGGATCGTAATATATACCATAGTTCACCATCATCTGAAGTTCTTTATATCTTGGATTGGATTGGATATGTTTATTGTCACGTGTACCGAGGTACAGTGAAAAGTATTTTTCTGCGAGCAGCTCAACAGATCATTAAGTACATGAGAAGAAAAGGGAATAAAAGAAAATACATAATAGGGCAACACAACATATACAATGTAACTACATAAGCACTGGCATCGGATGAAGCATACATGGTGTAGTGTTAATGAGGTCAGTCCATAAGAGGGTCATTTAGGAGTCTGGTGACAGTGGGGAAGAAACTGTTTTTGAGTCTGTTCGTGCGTGTTCTCAGACTTCTGTATCTCCTGCCCGATGGAAGAAGTTGGAAGAGTGAGTAAGCCGGGTGGGAGGAGTTTTGATTATGCTGCCCGCTTTCCCCAGGCAGCGGGAGGTGTAGATGGAGTCAATGGATGGGAGGCAGGTTCGTGTGATGGACTGGGCGGTGTTCACGACTCTCTGAAGTTTCTTGCGGTCCTGGGCCGAGCAGTTGCCATACCAGGCTGTGACGCAGCCCGATAGGATGCTTTCTATGGTACATCTGTAAAAGTTGGTAAGGGTTAATGTGGACATGCCAAATTTCCTTAGTTTCCTGAGGAAGTATAGGCGCTGTTGTGCTTTCTTGGTGGTAGCGTCGACGTGGGTGGACCAGGACAGATTTTTGAAGGTGTGCACCCCTAGGAATTTGAAACTGCTAACCATCTCCACCTCCTGATGCTGACAGGGGAGTGTACAGTACTTTGCTTCCTGAAGTCATTTACCAGCTCTTTAGTTTTGCTGGCATTGAGGGAGAGATTGTTGTCGCTACACCACTCCACTAGATTCTCTATCTCCCTCCTGTATTCGGACTCGTCGTTATTCGAGATCCGGCCCACTATGATCGTATCGTCAGCAAACTTGTCAGCAAACATATCTGCAAGATGTGTTCCAATCACTTTTCCATATCAAAATGTTAAGTGTTTATTTGTTTATTATAATATTATTTGGCTAAGTGCTGGGACTCTTGTTTTACCTTCTTCTAATAAGCGTCGATTGTCCGGTTGATTGGAGGTGTTGAAAATACAACTTTATTGCTAATTATTCACTTTAATGCACTCGCAGAAGAACTGAATCAAAACTTAGAAATGAAATATCAAACAATATATAAACGGGTCAGAAACATAGCAAAAAAGCATTAAACATAAATGCATAAAGAAATCACTTTAAAACAAACAAACGGATAGATGATTCAAGAATTAAGAAAGGCAGAAATTTAGGAAAGAGACCTCGACCACGAGATCCTACGTTTAAGGGAATCCTTATCTATGGCTTAATCCTTCATTTACTCTCATTTTCTAACTTTCAGCAGAGACCTCATGGTTTGTTCAAATAGATGTCTTTTACTTAGAGGATGATTTATTAATCAAACATTGGCCATTACTAAAGATTGATTGGTGTCCATCAAAGTTAGCTCAGCGTCTATGTGCACAGTCTCAGGAAAATAGGTTTCTCACGCCACCACTGGCCATAGACCTTGCTTAACTAATTAGTTGAGACATTCGTATTGCTGAATACACTGAAATACAATAGTCAATTCATTATATGAAACGTTCACTGAAACAATGTCTAAATTCCCAGAGTCAAGACATAGAATTTAATAGGTAATTCATTATCTGAAACAATGACTGTATTCTCACAGTCAAGACACGTTTAATAATTTCACTCTTTTGCTATGCATTCAAGTAGCACCTAAAACCATGAATAAATCAATAAACTTATCACTATGATATGGATCAGTTGACAAAATTGAGAAGAGATGACAAATGAGTCATGGCAGAACGGCAGATCAATGTGCACAGAAGACGAACAAGTCAGCGGAGAAGAAGTAGCTCATAGCAGAAAGCTTTATTGGTTTGGCTATTCGAACATCATTCCCACAGTGACATTTGCCACCAGTAAATACCAAAAACAAACCATTAGTTTAAACAATACATGTGCGGAACAAAACTGACTATTTAAGGAGTAAAAACCTTTACATTGTACCTAACCCATAGTCGAGCAGTCCTGTTAGAATAAAAACATATATTTTGCATTTTGAAGTCATTTTGCACCCTGACAGCCAAGAGGACATTTCAGTACTTTGTTTATATATAGGTAAACACTGTTTGGCAAAACCTACAGGAAGTAATATTCAACAGCAACCCCTTCAATAACTGAATTTTTCAGTCAGCATTTCATATGTTGTGAAATGCCTGCAATTTAGTATCAGGCATGGATAGTTGGATCGAAATGAAAGAGATGCATTTCAGGTCTAAAGTCTTCCTGGCACACCTCCGCATGGTGGAACTCTTGTGATTGATGTTCCATACATGATGTAATTACTGACATAACATTGCAGAGGCTGTGACATTACTTGCCTCCTTTGTTGAAGTAATTGGACAGAAACTGTAATTTGTGTCCACTTAAGTGCACACTTTATTAAACTGACAATGATTTAATTCATAGAACTGTAACTGGGAGAGATAGTGGCAATGGAGTGAATAAAGTTTGGTTACAAACAATGTGTGTGATGGGGTATTATGCTATCACGAGGACAGCAGGTTGAACATCATTTGATCTTCAGCTCATAAATGTACATTTGTTCTAAATATTCCATGCCGATAAAAATAATATAGATAAGCCTCATTTACTCATGTAACTGTGCATGTACACTGAACTTTACTGTAATAGATTTTCTAATCTCGTCATATTAGTTTATTATTTTAAATTTTATTTTGCTGATTCGTGGTTTTTGGTTTAATAATTATCTCTAAATCATTAATAGCTGGTTGTTCCTCAAGGTTCATTAAATTGCTCCCTAGAATATCTACGGAGCCGTGGAGTACACAGCATACTTAACCTTTAGCAAATAGTTCCATTATATTTTGGACAAGTTAATAAAATAAAGTTCAAAGAAAAAGCAGCACACTCATTTTCAATTGTAGTCTTCTCATTTGTGGATTGGAAGCAGCAGATAAAAATCCAAGTTCACCTTTAAAAACATATATAGTTGGTTTTACATATGAGCAGGCCAGTGGCTGGATTTAATGCAGCCCAACATGGTGGGAAACCATGGCCGCTAGGCCCATTTAATCGTGGAAAAGGTTCCACTCAGTCTTCCATTTGCAGTAGAACTCCTCCGATTTAATCAGAGGAAAGAAGGGGCTATCATGGGATTCTGGACTGCCAGCAGTGTGATGTCAATTAGGCTCATTAATGAGGCAACTGGTACTCATTATCCTTGAGGTGCTGCAACTTAGTGGTGCCTGAGGAATTTAACAAGAGACACACAACTTTCCTATGTCTTCGCAAGGCCGCCCGGTCGGTTTTACCAACGGCTCCCCTTGGAGTTCCCTTGTTGGGTGGGGGGGGAGGTGGGAGGGTGGCCACTTAAGTGCCTGAAGGGCATCAGATTCTGTCATGGCTCCTCATGCAACTGACAGGTGTTCACTGGTGGTTCTCCAACCAGTTGATGCCACAGAATCCATCCCCAGAACTTTGAGCTTGGAAACAAGATAACTGTGGAGTGATAAACTATAGGATTTTCTTAAAGTTTACTATCAATCATTTTTCTTGATAGAATTTTCCTTAAACTCTCAACAGTGCAGAGAGAATATTTTACAAACAAAAATTAAAATTTAAGTAGAGCATTTCGTGGGTGTAAGGAAGAGAAATACCAGCCTATTAATTGTCCGAGCAAACATTCAAAAGGACTGCAATCATAATTTATGCCATTGTGGGAACCCAGAAGATGTGGGGTGTATTGCTAGTGCAAGTAATGCAGAATAGTTCTTCATCAAAACATACTGATCATGTAGGCCCAGTTTTAAATTGTGGTGATGTGGTGGCTGGTTTGACGTATTGAGCCTGGTGGACACTACAACGATGCATGTCCTGAACCATGGATTAGAAGATAGGGCCATCATCATGTTGCTCCATGCTTTCAGGAGGCCCAGTGGAGTTCCAGCAAACACCTTTGAATCTTAGCTTTCTTATTCCAATCGAGTCAGAAAGCCTCTTGGGAAAGGTAATTGGTTTCTTCCAGCCTCATTATCTTTCTCTTGCAAAGATCTGGCACTTTTTCAAAGCCCTCAATAAGGCTGACTCTAGATTTCAACTGGTATGAGATCTCCTGAGGCCTCATATGGGTAGAATTAATAGAAATACCAGGGCTAAGCCAGGAACTTCGCCTGACACGTCTTCTTCATGGAGATGCGGGTGGAAGATCTTCTTATAAGCATCACTGCTGGAGTTCACGTGACTGCAAAAGGCTGCATGGAATGGGGAGGTGGGAGCATTCGCATAACTGGGTTAAGCCCTAAATTCTCACCCTGCAATAGCAATCTACACCCTCGATATAATTTATTAACATGCACACAGGCTGCTGAATGTAAAAGGTAAAGCATTATGGAAACTTTAGAAGAAACTACAAAAGAAACATAATTACATGGCATTAATTGCTTGCCAAATATTTGAAATAATGGCCAAACGTTTCCACTTTGGACACAATTTACAATCCAGACACAAATTGCATTAGTTTTCATAGCATCATAGAATGGATATGGTTCAGAAAGAGAACACTTGGCACATCGTATCAGCTAGTGTGGATAGCAACTCAGCTAGTCCCACTCTCCCATCTTTCCCAGCCAACCTGCAAATTATTTCTCTTCAAGCATTTCATAGAATCCACAGAGTCCCTTCAGTGCAAAAGAAGGCCATTCGGCCTATCGAATTGCACCGCCCCTCTGAAAGAGCACCCTACATCGGCCCACTCCCCCGTAACCCCACACATTAATCAAGACGAATCCGGGCAGCACGGTGGCGCAGTGGGTTAGCCCTGCTGCCTCACGGCGCCAAGGTCCCAGGTTCGATCCCAGCTCTTGGTCACTGTCCACGTGGAGTTTGTACATTCTCCCTGTGTTTGCGTGGGTTTCGCCCCCACAACCCAAAGATGTGCAGGCTAGGTGGATTGGCCACGCTAAATTGCCCCTTAATTGGAAAAAATTAATTGGGTACTCTAAATTTACTTAAAAAACAAGACCAATACACCTAACCTGCGGGAAACCGGAGCACCTGAAAGAAACCTGTGCAGGCAATGGAGAACATGCAAGCTCACACAGACAGTCGCCAAGGCTGGAATCAAACCCGGGTCCCTGGCGTTGTGAGGCAGCAGTGCTAACCAGTGTGTCACCATGCCACCTTTTTCCAATTCTCTGAAAGCCATGGTTGAATCTGCCTCCAAAACACTCTCAGGCACTGCATTCCAGATCCTAATATCCACTGTGTAAAAAAGTTCTTCCTCATGTCACCATTAACTTCTTTTTCCAAACGCCTTAAAACCTCTGTCCTCTGGTTCTCAGCCCTTATGCCAATGGGAACAGTTTCGCCCCGTCTACCTTGAACTTTTTGGATGAGATATTTTCATATGTTTCAGCTCAAATTTGTTTGCACATTGGCGAATTTGAAATCTTTCATGAACCAGCACTTTTTGGAATGGAATTTCTTTCAAAAATTTGCATTAAAACAAAAACCCTCAAAATGTTTAACTGTAGTGGCCTGGTACCGCTGTACAATCCAGCATCTGTGAGTAACCCCATTTCAGCTAATGGAAAATGACTTTTCAAAGCTACACAGAACAATTTCCTCTTTGCATTGGTGCACGTAAAAAAAGCAAAAGCTATTAAAAGGTCCCCAGTAGCACCCTTGTACCTAAAAACAAAAGAACTTAACTTCCCAAGCTCCTTCAAAGGCTTGCATATGGACACAATTAGCAGAAGCTCATATGATCATTAATTTCAACTCAGGCCATGGTAATTAGTGTGAGATGGGTTGTCTTACAGCATAATGCTTTTTAAACTAGCGCAAAAAGTTGGAAAAACTTGATTTTTGCTGGATGCAATTTGTGCTTGCAATTATTCAAACGTTTGCGCTAGTATGGGCAATTTTGGATGAATTACAGAAACCCAAGGGCAGTATTTTAATCTAACTCATCCCTGAACATATACTTAATATATTATGAGGAAAATAAACGCGCACATGTGCAGTAAAGGCTGATTCCCAGTCAGGGTGCTGCCATTAAGGAGCATCATTCATAGGGACTGCTGGTCCATCAGTGCACAACTTCCCATTTATTTTAAATTAATAGATGGAACATCAGTCACTGTGGCTGTCCAAGTTGCCAGCTAACCCTCTCTGTGACCATCACTATTTTCTGGGAGCATCTGTTCAGGAAATCAACCATTAGACTGCATTTGAAATTATGTAACATTTTGTAAAATAGACCTGATACATGTCCGAAAGAACAAGACACATTGTTAGAATGGTATTTGAGTTTAAAAAACCTAATATCTAGGTATTAAGTCAAGAATTACTTTTTCAAATGGATAGAAAATATCTTGTAAATAACTTTCCTTTAAGAAAATGCATTTAAACATGTGGGAGCAGTGGGAGCATCGGTCTGGTCTCCAATTTGCGATAATCACCGGTTTGTCCCGGGGAGGATGGACGGGGGATTCCGAATTTTCGGAGAGCGGGGATTGAGAGGATGGGAGACTTGTTTATAGAGGGGAGCTTTCCGAGTATAAGGGCGCTGGAGGAGAAGTTTGCATTGGCGGGGGGAAACAAATTTCGATATCTGCAGGTGCAGGACTTTCTGCGTAGACAGGCACCGACCTTCCCACTGCTGCCGCTAAGGGGGATTCAAGATAGGGTGGTTTCTAGAGGATGGATAGGTGAGGGGAGCGTTTCTGACATTTATAAGAAGCTTACTGGATCAGAGGAGACGCAGACCGAGGAGCTTAAGTGAAAGTGGGAGGAGGAGCTGGGGGAGAGATAGAGGAGAGCCTTTGGGCGGACGCGTTGAGTAGAGTCAACACAACCGCAACATGTGCCAGACTCAGCCTGATTCATATTCAAGGTCGTACACCGGGCTCACATGACGGTGGCCCGGATGAGCAGATTATTTGGGGTGGAGGATTGGTGCACAAAATGTGTGGGAGGACCAGCGAACCATGTCCACATGTTCTGGGCATGTCCAAAGCTGAGGGGATTTTGGCAGAGGTTTGCTGACGTCATGTCCAAGGTATTAAAAAACAAGGGTGGCATTAAGTCCAGAGGTGGCGATTTTCAGGGCATCACAGGATCCGGGAATCCAGGAGGAGAAAGAGGCAGACGTTCTGGCCTTTGCTTCCCTGGTAGCCCGGAGGCGGATATTATTAGCATGGAGGGACTCAAGGCCCCCGAAGTCGGAGACCTGGCTATCGGACATGGCTGGCTTTCTCTGCCTGGAGAAAATTAAGTTCGCCCGGAGGTGGCAACCATTCATCGACTTCTTCGCAGAGAATTAATCGTCAGCAGAAGGGGGGATGGGGTTAGGTTAGCGTAGATTAGGGGGTTAATTAATGGTGGGACCGGTGGTGGAGTGAGGTGGTATTTGCACTATGTTTATATTTTTATGTACATTGTTTATATTGCTGCTGTTACAATGCCAAAAAAAACCTCAATAAAATGTTTATTAAAAAAAAAAGAAAATGCATTTAACTAAATGGTGTGTATGTATGTTGGGTGGGGTATTTTCTGGGATCGCTAGCCAGAGGTGGAAATCACAATGGTCCATTGAATCGGGTGTGAGACCAAAACGGGATTGATGCCCGACATCAACCCCGTTGCGGGTCCCTAGCTCACTCCACTGGACCCGACAAGGTTCCCGTGGGGAATATGCAAACATCCAATTAAATCTCATTATCAGGCAGGAAGCCCAATTCACCGGCCTCTTGGGATGCTCTAGCCACCACAGCTGGGAGACACGCTAGAATGAATTGATGCAGGTCCTCACAAGCTGGCACCTTGCACTCGGAGGGGGGGTGGGGCGCAAGGAGGTGAGTACTGGGGGGGGGGTCCTTCAGGGGAGGTGGGGGGTCTTTTGCTAGCGATTGGGGGAGGGTGACTTTCTAGAGGTTCATGGGGGTCTGCAACACTATTCTGGGATTGCAGTACCCTACGGTCAGGCAAACTGCAGGCAGAAAAGGGCCACAAAGTGACTATGGCCCTTAAGGACACCTTGAAAAATCAATATACAGCCATGGAAAAATATGAGGAGCCAGAAAGGATGCTGCACATTACTTAAAAGCTAATATCAGTAACAATAAAATGATGCACTGAAGCCCAGAGTGAGTCGGCAAGAGGTCGACAAGAAAATAAAGTTGAAAGAATAGTTAGTTGTCCTACAAGGAAAATGCAAAAGCGATACATGACCATTTGTCAACGTGAAGAAATTAAAACTGCCTTAAACTGCAGAATGGAAGCATGGCAGAAGAAACTCGAGGAGACTCGGTTGAGTTACAGGAAAACACATGATGAAGCATGGTATGATGAATGGAATCACGTGGTAATAGACTCAGAGAGAACATGATACAAGCAGCCTACCTGCATGGAAGTAGCACCATGAAAGAAAGTAACCGGGATCTGTAAATAGTTAAAGACTACTGGTTTATGTTTGACATACAGGTGTCAAATCACATCATTGAGACATCCAAAAAAACCCATATTACAACAAATATCGTTATTGTTTGAAAATAAATGAACATTAAGATATCCTTAGGTCTGTATTTGTGCTTAGAACTAGCGGCTGGATTCTCTGCAGCCCCGCGCTGAAATCCTGGGCGCGATTCTCCGACCCCCGCCAGGCCGGAGAATCGGCAGGGGCGAGTGCGAATCGGGCCACGTCGCCCCGACGCCGGGACGCCATTCTTCCGCCCATGAAAAAACTGGCGGATGCGCATGGCACCAGGCCACATGGAGAATCGCCCCAAACGGCTGTAGCAGCGATCCTCCGAGCAGCGCCGCGATTCTTCGGCCCGGATGGGCCGAACGGCCGTCTGAAAAAATCTGAATCCCGCCTCCGCCGTTCTAACATGCTCTGGGCCAGTGGGACCTCAGGGTTGAAGGGTCTGGGGGCGGCCTGTGAGGAGGAGGGGGGTCCAACCCCAGGGAGGGCCTCCCTAGTGGCCTGGTCCGCGATTGGGGCCCACCAATCAGCGGGCCGGCCTCTCTGTTCCTGGATCCCTGCGCCATTTGGCGTCGGGGCCGGTGCAGGGAAGAAGGCCACTGCGCATGCACTAGTTGGCGCCGGCTCAGCCGCTGCAGCGCTGTGCTGGCCCCCCCAGGACCCAAGAATCGGGTCTCGGAACCGGCGCCGGAGTAAAGTACTCCTGTTTTGGCACCGGCGCCGGCACTCTGGCGCTGGACCAGAGAATCGCGGCCCGTGTTTGGCGCGGAGCGGAGAATCCACTTTTACGCCCGAATTGGGCCCGGCGCCTCTCTCGTGATTCTTCGGTCCCCAGAGATTTGCTTGCACGTGATTTACGCGGCGTGGTTGGGGGGGCCATTGCCAGAGGCCCTCCCAGCAATGCTCCGTTCCTGACCGGCTGAGTTCCCAACGACATGGTTCTAACCACGTCTGGCTGGTCGGGACTCTCACGCGGCGGCTGCGGACCCTGGTTGGGGGGGGGGGGGGGGCGGGGAGATCAAGTACCGGGGGGTAGAGGCCTTATGGCGGCGATCGGGCGGGTTACATGGAGCGGCGCGGGGCAGATCGTTGGGACCTCCTTTGTTGGTCCAGGTCCGCCGATGGAGGCCACCGCCGTGCGCATGTACGGACTCAGCACCGGAAGTGCGGAGGCCCGTATCCGCAGCTAAAGCGAGCAGCACTGCGGGGCCCTGCCATCCTCCTGCAGATAGGAGAATAGGTCTTAATTATACGCCAGCGAGGGCACATAGCCCCATTTTTGGAGAATCTAGTCCTATGTTTACAGAGTTCAAGAGATTGTTTAAATCTGAATCCTAAATATACAGATGAAGCCTGCAAGTAGTGAACTATCCAAAGAAAGGCAGCTGAAAAGTCCATCTCATAATATGCCTATCTACATGACATTTTAATTTCATATATTCATGGAGAAGAAGATGCAAAACCTGGACATTAGACTGAAATGTCTAAATTTGGTTGTGAAATTGGACGTCATCTTTAAAAAGGTCAGTTTACATGTTTGGATCAACCTATACCTACCATTCAATTTCTTTTATGCATTTCTATGTTCTGGTGAAAATAATTGAATGCAAAGGTTTATGATGCACAGGGAAAACTAGGGCATAGAGCCTGTAAAGAGATGTTTATTGGAAAACAAAGCTTCCAAAATATGCAGCAGGTCTGTAGGATCAAAACAATACACATGGATTCAACAGTCATTTAGCAACTCACCTCGAGCTTGGAATTGTTAACACCGCTGCTATATTTTGCCTACACATTCCGAGCACATGCCAACTTAATGCCAGTCAGGATGCTAAGCATTTAGGTGGGCGCCATGTTATACTGTATGAAGTAAATAAAACCTTCACCTAGGCACAATGCATCATTCATTACAGAGCCCCCAGGTACGTCCACACATTTCCACATACCGTCTCCTAACATTTACTGACAAAGCCATTGACAGGCTGTCTAAAATTATGGTGCTACTTGATAATTAAAAACAAAAAAGGAAATTTGAACCTTTTTCCCCAAATAAGCTTAGAGAGAAATTACCACAAAATTTTATTTTAATACTTTCCAGTGTCAGCTGCCAAATCTTCAGGAGTTGTAAGAACGTTATTATAGCTTTGCTCACTCTAAAATTACAAGACTGAAGTATTGGCACAAACTTAAACATTCCTTTTTTGTTCTCTACTCAAAAGCCATACAAGAATTACACAATTCACAGTCTAAAATTCCATGCCATGTTAATTTTGCAAAAAGGAAAATGCCTTCTGCAATTTTTAACCCTTTGAGGTTTTTTTGCTTCCGAATAGCAAAGTTACAGATTCGGGCGGGATTCTTCGATTGCCGACGCCAAGATCGCATTCGCCGATTGGCTGGAGAATCTGTTTTTACCCCAAAATCGGGGGCGGCGCTGTTTTTCGGATGCTCTGCCCCCTCAAAAACAGCATACTCGAGGAGTACAATGCACACCTTTGGGGCGGCCTTAGGACGTCACCTGAGGCCTTCCCCCAATGTTCCGCCCCCGATGGACCGACTTCCTGACGGCGTGGGACACGTGAACCTGGCAAGACGGCTGCGACGTAGAGGAGAAAATGTATTATTTCACAGGAATGGGATAATTGCTGCTTTTGGGATAAAGAAGTTTAA
This sequence comes from Scyliorhinus torazame, assembly GCF_047496885.1. Lineage (NCBI taxonomy): Eukaryota > Metazoa > Chordata > Chondrichthyes > Carcharhiniformes > Scyliorhinidae > Scyliorhinus > Scyliorhinus torazame. The sequence continues at coordinate 148,681,697 of NC_092722.1, read as the reverse complement.
ACAGATAAGAGAGCCTGCACAGATGATCGGACATACAACTTAACATTCTACCTGACTGATGGCACCTCTTGTCATGTATCACTTCCTCAATAATGCAATGATGTGTCAGCCCTGGAATGGGATTTGAACTGGCTTTTAGATTCAGAAATGGGTGTTACCACTGAACCAAGCAGATACAGGACTTCACATCTGATTTGAGGTTCAACTGGGCCAGAATTCTCCGGAAGTTAGGATTCGGTGGGCGGGTTCTCTCAGCCTGGGGGCGGAGAATCTCCACGACCGGCGTGAATCGTGCCACGCCGCCCCGATGCCAGGACGCGATTCTCCACAGAGCGGAGAATCGGCATCATTGGCACCAGCGTGGTAGGTGCGCCACCGCACTATGGGGCCCCCCACCTGCCGATTCTCGGCCCGGGATGGGTAAAGTGGCCGTTCCAGAAAACCCGGGTCCCGCCGCTGCCATTCTAACCTGGTCTTACCCAGCGTCCCGAGGCATCGAAGGGTCCGGGGGTGGCCTGTGGTGGGGAAGGGGGGTCTGACCCTGGGGGGGGGCCTCCGCTGAGGCCTGGCCCGCGAATGGGGCACACTGATCGGCGGGTCGGCCTCTCGGGCTGGGGGCCTCCTTTCTTCCGCACTGGCACCTGTAGCCCTACGCCATGTTGTGTCGGGGCCGGCGCGGAAAAGGGAGCCACTGCACATGTGCGCGTTGGCACCGCTGCCACTGCGCATGCGTGCGTTGGCGAATGTGCCACTGCGCATGCGCGGACCCCGCGGTGCTCAGTTGACGCCGGATGTGAGTCGTTCCAGTGCCGTGCTGGCCCCCTGTAGGGGCCAGAATTGCTGATCCTGAGGCCCTGCTGACGGCGTCGGGAAACGTAACGCGCTTACGACGGCGCCAACACTTAGCCTCAGGATCAGAGAATCCCGCTGTTCCTGCCGGCAGCGCACCCGCCCATGGTTTTCCCGGTGGCGTGGGGTGACTTCAATGGAAAAACCCATTGACAAACGCCGGGAGTAGAGAATACCACCACCAGTGAATGGTGCGCTGCCGAGAAAATCGGGGTTGGGGGGAACAGAGAATTCCACCCCTGATTTTCCAGAGATGAATATTAACGACTTTATAAATAAGATAATCAATTTATTGCAACATATTAATAAAGTGGTTGGTGAGCTTTTGCTAGTTCTTTATGTTAGCCTGTATGGCGGACCTATTTCACAGCAATCAGAACTGCATGCAATACCCCGGTTGTGCAATATATTGGGCTAGATTTTGCAGTCAGTGGAAAAGCAACAAGGCTGCTGACCTCGAAGAAAGCTACCCAGAAAGATCTAGCAGTCAGTGTGGCACTGACTTCCCCTTTCCCAACAGCAGTTTAAATCTGGCCCAAGTCAAGGGAGATTTTTAGCATGTAGTAGCAGTAGTGTCTGAAAATAGGATAAGCAGCCAATAACATTGAAGTATTCTCACAGGCAGGAAACCTCGAGTTAAAAGCACTTTATTCTTCATTTAGATTTAGATTTCCGGATGTCAAAATAAATTGTTCTGACTAGATTGAGATAAAAGCTAAAATATAAATAAAAACTTCAATGCTTTATTACTTTAGAAATACGTGGACATTCTTTTATCAAAATGGATAAATTTAACATTGAGCAAATACAAAAATTAGTTTTCTCAGGGCCAGTAGGGTGCAACTCATTGAGCAAGATGTAGCTTTATCAAGGACTATTATCAGAAGCCTAACTAAGAAAGAATGGATGTTTTGTCAATTCACCAATTGCTTATCCCTTGCTTTCTCGGGAACCCCTTGAGAAAGTCCAAAAGTTGCTGCCAGTTTCAGTGGAATAATGAAAGCAACACTGACAGTTTTGCCACCTTTACCACTGTCATGTGAGAGTACCTTTAAGAAATGGGTGTTTAAAAAATGTACCTTTAAGAAATGGGTGTTTATCAGTGATGTCAGAGTGTGGGTGGACCTGGGCTGTCTGTCAGCTTTTTCCTTTCATTTTTGAGCAGGCTGTTATCGAGTGAGTTTTTGGTTTCGTTTTCAGTGTTGGAGCTGAAGTCAGACAAAGCAAGTGCAATGTTGATCTCTCTGCTATGAAAAGACTATCTTTTGATCATTTGGTGAATTCAGAATTATAAATGTTTTCAGTAGTGAATGTAAACCTCATGTGCTTCTGTTAAAAGGTGTTTCTTTTGTCTTCTGGATGTTGTTTGGGAAGTTATTAAGGATTACTTAGTGTTGTATTCTTTGGGGGTTGTATTTGAATTGATGGTTGCTAAGATGTTCACTGTATGTTTTAAAAAGGTTAACTTGTGTTCATAGAATAAACATTGTTTTGCTTTAAAAATACTTTTCCATTTCTGCTGTACCACGCTTGTAGAGTGGGCCGTGTGTTCCCCATACCACAATCTATTCAAAGTTGTGGGTCAGGTGAACTCTATGCTACACTTTGGGGTTCTCTAAACCCTGGCCCATAAAAACCACCACAAACTCCAGCCCATAGTGCCCTTCAAACTTGACTTCTGGGCATCTTATTCAGTTGACCTGGAAACATGCTCTGTATTGGAATTTGTATTGTTTATTGCTCCTTCATACTATGCGCACCTGGTGAACACGTTCCATTGTAAATTCTATTTTCCCATTGTGTACATCAGCCTCCCTCTTTTAGTTACATTGTCTGCACTGGACTCTGTTTGCCGTTGATGATCCCAGATGCGGCACGGTTGCACAGTGGTTAGCACTGCTGCCTCACTGCTCCAGGGACCCAGGTTCAATTCCGGCCTCGGGTGACTGAGTGGAGTTTGCACTTTCTCCCGTGTCTGTGCCTGTTTTCTCCGGGTGCTCCGGTTTCCTCCCATAGTCTAAAGCTGCGCAGGTCAGGTGGAATGGCCATGCTAAATTGCCCCTTAATGCCCAAAAGGTTAGGTGGGGTTACGGGGATAGGGTGGAGTCGCGGGTTTAAGTAGGGTGTTCTTTCCAAGGGCTGGTGCAGAGACTCGATGGGCCGAATGGCATCCTTCTGCACTGTAAATTCTATGATTCTATGCAAATACTGCTGCACTCCCTGCAGCATCATGATTGCCTCTGCTCAAATCGAGAGTGCTCTCCAGCTTGTTGTCATCGGTGAATTTAACTACCGTGCATTGCGACTCTCCTCAGATGTATACTCTACTTCATCTCTTTCAGCTGCACATTGATCTATGTCAGTGTTTTTTTACCTCTGATACTCACTGTCATTACGATTGTAAAGGGAGCTTTCATTCAAAACTTTGTGAAAGGCTTCCCATTCCTAGTTATTTCATTGTTTACATTAGATCATAATTTCTTGGCAGAATAAATAAAAGTGTTAGAAAATAATTTTAGCTAAAAATAGTTTGAGGAGCTTTACACAATGCGGTGGAATTTTATCATTTTTTTTGTCAAAGGGTCAACTCAGGTAGGAAAAGCAGGGTGTAGCCCATTGGCTCCACTACGGGCATTTTCACCATATTTTTTGACACTCAGAATTTCCCCCTTCCTGGCATTGCCCCCTGGCATTGCAGGAAAAGTGCCAGGGGCCAGTGCCAGGGGCAGTGCCAGAGGTCAGTGCAAGGGCATTGACTGGTAAACATTACAGGGGCAGTGCCAGATGGCAGTACCAGGGGCAGTGCTAGGTGGCAGTGCCAGGGGGTAGTCCCAGGTAGGTGCCAGGGATCAGTGCCTGGGCACTGCCAGGGTGTTGCCCAGGCATGACCCTCTCCCCCTGGTGGCTGTACTGTTCACCAGGCCCCCGTTTAGTAAAAGCTGTTGTGAACCCCGCTGATACGACGTCATGCCAGCATGGGGTGGAAAAGCGGTGTGGGGGACCATAATGTGGGGGATGAAACAACCAGCTAATGATATGTAAATCTATGGTAATGGGATTCGTGACCTTTCATGGCTGAAGCCCCATTACATCATCGGTGGGGTGTAGGGACAACGGGAATGGGAAATCCTGCTGGTTTAAAAGCCAACTGGGGACTCCCATTGGATTTTTCATCGCCACCGGCTTTCCTGCCTACCCAAAATGGAGGCGGGGAATCCCGGCCAATAAGAAGTTCAGTCAGGATGGATCGGTCTCTCTCACCCGGTGCTGAGTTATTAGAGCTGGTTTCAACATTTCCAGTGTTCCTGCCACTGCCAAATGTCCTGCTGATATTCTCTGTTTATTTGGCTCGTAAGCAACGAGTATCTCCTTGAGTAAGAATGATGAGCACCCAGGAGTCCATACTACAGCAAGGAACCAATGTATTCAGGGAGCACAGTGAAATTTAACATACAAAAAATATATATTTTAAGAATATGTAAGGTACAGAACTTAGACCGATGTTCAACTATGATCTAAGATCAGGTGATTTGTGGGGATAAATAACTTATGAGTATTTTGTAAAGGCTTGATATTAAAAGAACATTTATTTTTCAACTAAGTGTTCTTTAAAGCAACATCAAATATGTTTTAACATATATATTAAGGAAATCAAAGAAGTCTGTCTTGCAATACATCTAGGAAAACCTGAATCAGCACATTTTATGCTGACATAAATACGTTTACAGTAAACAGAAAAAAGCTTTATACTATTATTTCAAAATCATAGTCCCACAGATGCACCTGCCTACTCACTTTCACCTGACTTAAATACTATCATGAATACTGTTTGCTATCAATATATTTTTATTGTAAACCAGGCCAAGTAATGCTTGCTCAAGGTGACCTTTATTCTTTATATTTTCATGTGGATACTTTCCAGTCAATGTCCCACCTTTTGGAAGTTGACAGTGTTGCAGTCGATCTGTTAGCTGAGATGGAATCTGTTGTGCACCTCCATTTTACTATTGTAGTGAGGGAGGTGGGCAGGATCTCAGTGTCCCAACTACTGACTTTGATGTGGGGTCAGATGTCAGGCACTGCCCATTGTGGTGCATTCCCTGTGGGGCAGATTGGACCGCAGCATGCAAAGACTCCTTTTGCACTCTCAGGTGAAGCTTGTCTCATGCCCTGTCCTTGGCTACCTGGATTTTTAACTCCCTTTCATACTAGACACCAATGCCAGTCTCTTTGGCCTAGGAGCAATGTGGTCACTGGGTCAAGAGCAGAAAAAGTGATTGTGACTTTGCCAGTCAGAGTCTCAAGTTGAATGAGAGGATTATGCATGAAACTCACACGGCGAGTGTTGAGACGAGCGATTTCCCAGAAGTTAGGAGACATGCTGATCATTGCACAGTTTGAAGTGTTCACAGAAAACAACCCTCCTAGTTACTTGCAAACGTCTGACAAGCTTGGAGCAACGGAGGCCTGATTGGCTGCTGAACTCGCTCAGTTCCGAATCCAGATCAGCTGTAGGTCAGGCAAAAGTAATGCAATTGCTGATGCCCTGCGTTGAAAGACTGATCAGAAGAGGGAATCCCCCGCCCCATCACTGCCCGGTTAGAGGAGGCTACGGCAGATGCAAGGCCCATGTTTCAAGCATAAAGAAGCACTCAACTCTGATTCCTGATGGCATCTGGGCTGAGATTCAGCAGTGTCATCGATGCGCGCAAGAGCGTGTTTAAACCAGGTCCATAAAGGTTCACCTTTGCCATTCACCTCAAAAGAGGATCTCAGGCTGCTTCAACTGGTCGATGAAGACATTGGTAGACTTCACCACTTCTATCCAGCATCCACCAACCTGGCACCATCAGATGAGCTGCTGAGGTGCGGGAAGAAGGTCAGAGAGGAGGATGAGGATGAGTTCTCTATCAGTTAGTTCATGACAATCCAAAAATCCCAGCAGACTCAAACATTGGTTGAGAGTGTTTCATATCTGGCAGGATACCATGCGTCAGAAAAGACAACTGAACAGAGAGCAGTGTTACTGCCCCAGGATATTGATGGCTACAGTTGGAATTGTGAGAAATGTATTTTGGCCAAAGCAGGAAAGTGGTTTCACCCCAGCATGGGATCCCTGGTTGCCACTAGGCCACTTGAGGCAATGGATTTTACAGTCCTTGACTCCAGTAGTAACAGGATCAACATTTTCATACTCATGGATGTTTTTTTTTATTGATTCAAGGGATGTGGGCTGGGCCAGCATTTGTTACCCTTGAGAAAATGGTGGTCAGCTGCCTTCTTGAACTGCTGCAGCCTGTGTGGCGTAGGTGCACCCTGTGGCGCACAAAGACTCCGTGAGACAAACAGAGTGAAGTCGATGAGGCTTTATTAAGCGTGTCTGTTCCCCAGCAGCCCGATAGTAAACTGGCATGCGGGGGAAGGCACCGGCTTCTTATACTTCGCCTTCAGGGCGGAGTATGAGGTCAACGGCCAACCAGGACCCGGGATCTGTCAGCCAATGACATTAGGGCTTCCAGTCCCACATGACCCCCAATACATACTACCACACACCCAAAGTGCTGTTATGGAGGGACCTCCTGGGTTTTGACCCAGTGACAGTGAAGGAATGCTGATATGTTTCCTAGTCAGGATGGTGAGTAGCTTAGAGGGGAAGTTCCAGGTAGTTCCCCTGTCTGCTGCAATTGTCCTTCTAGATGGTAGTGGCCATGGGTTTGAAAGGTGCTGACTAAAGAACCTTGGCGAGTTCCTGCTGTGCATCTTGTAGATGGTACTCACTGCCACTGTGCTTCAGTGGTGGAGGGAGTGAATATTTGTGGATGGGGTGCCAATCAAGTGGGCTGCTTTGTCCAAGATGGTGTTGAGCTTTTTGAGTGGTTTTGGAGATGCACACAACCAGACAGAGGAAGAATATTCCATTACACTCCTGACTTGTGCCTTGTAAATAGTGGACATGCTTTTGGCAGTCAGGAGATGTGTTACTCAGTCTTGAGATAAGACCCTATCGGAGCTTTTGTAAGGTGTAGGCACTGTCAAGAGCCACTCTCCCCAATACTATCTGGAGGGTAATGGACAGTGTGAACAATTTAACCATAGTCTGCATGACCAATTGTGAACCTTGTTCTTTGAGAACAAACAAAAGTGTCCTGAGTACTTTTCAGAGTTGGCCTGTGCTAATAACAGAACCCCACCTTCCTCCACAGGCTACACTCTACACTATCTTTTCTTTGGAAGAGACCCAGTCCTTCCCATGGGTCATTTCCTTGGGCTCACTACATATTCAGATGGAGATGGCCCAGTTGATGATTGGATTGTTGAGCATCACCCAAGGCTAGCCTCAGAAAATGGTTCACAGAGGAGAGTTGCTCAAGGTCAATAGTCTAGTTAATGATGTGGAAGCAAGCAGTTCCCTCAATAGCATTGCTTAGCATTAAATAGCTGTAAATAGCTCAGGAAATTTACAATCATGAAGGAAGTGACACTGAACAAATTGTTGGTGCCGCTGTGGGCTGACAAATCCCTGGATCCTGGTGGACTTTGTCCTAGGGTCTTAAAAGAAGAGGCCAGTGAGATAGCTTTTGCGTTGTTTTCAATTTTCCAAAATTCCCTATAATTTGGAAAGGCCCATTAGATTGGAAAATAGCAAATGTAACTCCAAAAGGGAGGGAGACAAAAAGCAGAAAACTACAGACCAGTTAGTGTAACATCTGACATAGGGAAAATGTTCGAAGCTATTAAAGAAGCTATAGCAGAGCACTTGGGAAACTTCAGGGTAATCAGGCAGCGTCAATGTTGTGTTGTGAATAGGAAATCTTGTTTAACCAAGTTATTGGAGTACTTTGAAGATGTATCAGATGCTGTGGACAAAGGGGAACCGGTAGATGACTCTGTTTATATTTTCAGGCATTTTATAAAGTGCTTCACCAAAGGTTGTAGGGAAAAATAAAAGCTTAAAGTGTAGGAGTAATGTATTGGCATGGCTAGAACATTGGCTAGCTAACAGAAAACAGAGGGTAGGTACAAATTGGTCTTTTTCTGGTTGACAGGATGTGACGAGTGGTGTGCCGCAGGGATCAGTGCTGGGACTGCAACTTGTTCCACTAATATAATTGACTTGGATGAAGTGACTGAAGGTGCGGTTGCTAAATTTGCTGATGACATAAAGTTAGGGAGGATAATAAAATGTGAAGAGGACACAAGGAAGTTACAAAGGGATGTGAAAAAATTAAGTCAGTGCGCAGAAACCTAGCAAATGGTGTATAACAACGTGGGAAAGTGCGTTATTCAATAATGGCTGATTATAACCTCAACTCTACATTCCTGCCTACCCCCAATAATCATTCACACTTTTGCCATCAAGAATCTATCTATTTCTGCCGTAAAAGCATTCAACGACTCTTCTTCCACTGCCTTTTGATGGAGAGAGTTCCAAAGACTCAGCCCTCTGAGAGAAAAACATTTTCCACATCTCTGTCTTAAATTGGTGGTGTCATATTTTTAAACAATGGCCCTTCGTTCTAGATTCTCCCTCAAGAGGAAAGGTCTTCTACATATCCACCCTGTCAGGAACCCTCAGGATCTTATATGTTTCAATCAAGTCACCTCTTACTCTTCTAAACTCCAGCGGATACAAGCCTAACCATTTCAATCTTTTTTCATAAGACAACGCGTCCAATGCAGGTATTAGTTTATCAAACCTTCACTGAATTGATTCCAATTCATTTCCATCCTTCCCTAAATAAAGAGGCCAACACTATACACAACTCCAGATGTGACCTCACCAATGCCCTGTACGCCTGAAACACAACCTCACTACTTTTGCATTCAGTTCCCCTCACAATAAACAATAGCATTCTATTAACTTTCCTAATTAGTTACTGCACCTGCATACCAGCTTTTTGTCATTCATGAACTGGGACCCTCTGCACTTCAGAGCTCTGCAATCTCTCGCCATTTAGATAGTATGCTTATTTTTCATTTTTCAATTTCCCACTTTCCCACGTTATACACCATTTGCTAGGTTTCTGCGCACTGACTTAATTTTTTCACATCCCTGTACCTAATTCATGTTTATGTAAGTTGGTATGTATTATGTGTTGGTGGGCCGGGGCTCGAGTGAAAGGGGAGTCAGATGTAGATGTTTAGCTGCTGTTGTATTGCGGTAGTCACCACTGATGTATATATTAGGTGCTTTGTAGTAAGGCCCTGTACTACAGGTACAGGGGTAGTTCCCTGCCTGCTGGCTCCGCCCAGTAGGCGGAGTATAAATATGTGTGCTGCTCGTACAGCAGCCATTTTGCCAGCTGCTGTAGGAGGCCACACATCTTAGTGTAATAAAACCTCGATTGCATCCAACTCTCGCCTTTGTGTAATTGATCGTGCATCAATTTATCGCACTAAAGTTTTCAGAAGATGGACCTCCGAGTCAAGCCGGATCGCCTGCAGCTGGATCCGCAATCAGGCAACGCCGAAAAGGAGTTTGAACATTGGCGAGTCTGTTTCAAAGCTTGCATCAGGTCTGCACCAGACCCAATTCCGGAAGCTCAGAAGATTCATATCCTCTACACGTGGCTGAGCTCCAATGTTTTTCCACTTATCCAAGACGAGCCGACCTATGAAGATGCCATGGCGCTACTGAAGGAAAACTACGCTCAGCGGACTAACACGCTCGACACCAGACACATCCTCTCCACTTGTAGTCAACTTCCTGGTGAGTCAGCGGAAGATTTCTGGCGTGCTCTAATTTCCCTAGTCAGAGACTGTGACTGTCAGGCCGTCACGGCCACGGAACACTCGAACTTGCTCATGAGAGACGCTTTTGTTACGGGGATAGGGTCGGATTACATCCGCCAGCGCCTCTTAGAAGTGGCCACGCTCGACCTCGCGGCAACCTAAAAGCTAGCGCTCTCACTGACGGTCGCTTTGCGCAACAGCCAGGCCTACACTACCAGCCACGCGGCCCACCCCTCCTACGCATCGTGGACTCCGCAGACGGCCGCCCCATCGGGGACCCCACTCAGCCAACCCCACGCCTGTGCCCACAGCAGCCAACCAACCCCAGGGGCCCCAAATGTTACTTCTGTGGGCAGCCAAAACACCTCCAACAACGCTGCCCGGCCCGGAGCGCCCTTTGCAAGGCCTGCGGCAGGAAGGGACATTTCGCTGCGGTGTGCCAGGCCTGTGCAGTCGCCGCTATTGTTCAGACCCCCAGTGGGCGCCGCCATCTTTCCCTCCCCGGACCACGTGCGGCCCGTGGGCGTCGCCATCTTGTTCGGCCCCCACCACGTGCGGCCCTTGGGCGCCGCCATCTTGTTCGACCCCCACCACGTGCGGCCCGTGGGCGCTGCCATCTTGTCCCCCCCTGGATCATCAGGCGCCGCCATCTTGTTTCCCCCACGACACATGCGGCCCGTGGGTGCCGCCATCATACCAGGACCCATGCCCCTCAGGCACCCCATCATCTGCCACCATCGGCGACCAGCTGTGTCTCGCCTCGATCATGATTGACCAGTCCCGCCCACGCAACCTAGCAACGGCCTCTACCAACGTGAAAATCGATGGCCATGAGATCTCCTGCCTGCTGGACTCCGGGAGCACCAAGAGCTTCATCCATCCCGATACGGTAAGGCGCAGTTCCCTCACGGTACACCCCGCCAACCAGAGAATCTCCCTGGCCTCCGGGTCTCACTCCGTGGCGATCCGGGGGTACTGCGTAGCCACTCTCACTGTCCAGGGCGTGGAGTTCAGCGGCTTCCGCCTCTACGTCCTCCCCAACCTCTGCGTTGCCTTGCTACTCGGCCTGGACTTTCAGTGCAACCTCCAGAGCCTAACATTGAAATTCGGCGGGCCCCTACCACCTTACTGTGTGCGGCCTCGTGATCCTAAAGGTCGACCCACCTTCCCTATTTGCAAACTTAACCCCAGATTGCAAATCCGTCGCCACCAGGAGCAGACTGTACAGCGCCCAGGACAGGACCTTCATCAGGTCCGAAGTCCAGCGACTGCTTCGGGAAGGCATCATCGAGGCCAGCAACAGCCCCTGGAGAACCCAAGTGCTAGTTGTGAAAACTGGGGAGAAACACAGAATGGTCGTGGGCTACAGTCGGACCATCAATAGGTACACGCATCTCGACGCATATATGATATGGTCAATCAGATTGCACAGTACCGGGTCTTCTCAACTGTCGACCTAAAATTTGCCTACCACCAGCTCCCCATCCATAAGGCGGACAGCCCATATACTGCCTTCGAGGCAGATGGCCGCCTTTACCACTTTCTTAGGGTTCCCTTTGGCGTCACCAACGGGGTCTCGGTTTTCCAATTGGAAATGGACCGAATGGTTGACCGGTACGGGCTGCGGGCCACTTTCCCGTATCTAGACAATGTCACCATCTGCGGCCACGATCAGCAGGACCATGACACCAACCTTGCCAAATTTCTCCACACCGCCACTCTCCTCAACCTAACATCACAATGAGAAGTGCGTGTTCAGCACGAGCCGCTTAGCCATTCTTGGCTATGTGGTCCAGAACGGAGTTCTGGGCCCCGATCCCGACCTCATGCGCCCCCTTATGGAACTCCCCCTCCCCCACTGCCCCAAGGCCCTCAAACGTTGCCTGGGGTTCTTTTCTTACTACGCCCAGTGGGTCCCAAATTATGCGGACAAGACCCGCCCACTCACTCAATCCACTCTTTTTCCCCTAACGGCCGAGGCTCACCAGGCCTTCAACCGTATTAAGGCTGACATCACCAAGGCCGCGATACACGCAGTCGACGAGACGTTACCATTTCAAGTTGAGAGCGACGCATTAGTCGTCGCTCTAGCCGCCACCCTCAACCAGGTAGGCAGGCCCGTGGCATTCCTTTCACGAATCCTTCATGCCTCCGAAATTTGGCATTCCTCCGTCGAAAAAGAGGCCCAAGCTATCGTTGAAGCTGTGCGGCATTGGAGGCATTACCTGGCCAGCAGGAGATTCACTCTCCTCACTGACCAACGGTCGGTAGCCTTCATGTTTAATAACACACAGCGGGGCAAGATCAAGAAGGATAACATTTTGAGATGGAGGAGGATCGAGCTTTCCACCTACAACTACGAGATTTTTGTATCGCCCCGGTAAGCTCAATGAGCCCCCCGATGCCCTATCCCGAAGTACATGTGCCAGCGCACAGGTGGATCGACTCCGCACTCTGCACGACAACCTTTGTCACCCGGGAGTCACATGTTTGGTCCACTTCATCAAGGCCCGCAATCTGCCCTACTCCATCGAGGAAGTCAGGGCAGTCACCAGAGACTGCCTGGTCTGCGCGGAGTGCAAACCGCACTTCTACCAGCCAGACCATACGCGCCTGGTGAAGGCCTCCCGCCCCTTTGAACGCCTCAACGTGAACTTCAAAGGGCCCCTTCCCTCCCCCGACCGTAACACATACTTCCTCAGTGTGGTCGATGAATATTCCAGATTCCCTTTTGCCATCCCATGCCCCGACATGACGCCTGCCACCGTCATCAAAGCACTCAACGCCATCTTCGCTCTGTTCGGCTTCCCCGCCTACGTCCACAGCGACAGGGGATCCTCATTCATGAGCGATGAGCTGCGTCAGTTCCTGCTCAACAAGGGTATCGCCTCGAGCAGGACGACCAGCTATAACCCCCGGGGAAATGGGCAGGTGGAGTGGGAGAATGGGACGGTCTGGAGGGCCGTCCAGCTGGCCCTACGGTCCAGAAATCTCCCGGCCTCCCGCTGGCAGGAGGTCCTCCCCGACGCACTGCACTCCATTCGGTCACTCCTATGCACTGCGACTAATGACACATCCCATGAACGTCACTTTGCCTTCCCCAGGAAGTCCACCTCCGGGGTGTCGCTGCCGACTTGGCTGGCAGCTCCAGGACTCGTACTCCTCCATAAGCACGTACAACTCCACAAGTTGGTTGAAAGGGTACAGCTACTCCACGCCAACCCACAGTACGTCTACGTAGCGTACCCCGACGGCCGCCAAGATACCGTCTCCCTCAGGGACCTGGCACCAGCTGGTTCCACACACACACATACTCCTCCGGCCTGGCACCACCCTCCCCTCCCCCGGCGCACCCAGCCGCAACCCCCGCCCCAGGACAATCCATCCTCCCCTTGCCCACGCCCGAGGATGAAGAGGATTTCGGCACGCTCCCGGAGTCACCGAAGACCAGACTGACACCGGAATCGCCGCCATCACTGCGGCGCTCCCAACGGCAGATCAAGGTTCCGGAACGACTGAACCTGTAACTTGATCGGGACTCTTAATAAAAACAAAAAAACCCCATCATCCTTCTGTATAACTCTCCTCCACTCCCGCTGGAGTTCTTTAAAACATCTACTTGTATATAGTTCTCCACCACCTCCGCCGTACTCAATTTTAACAGGGGGTGAATGTGGTAGTCACCACTGATGTATATATTAGGTGCTTTGTGGTAAAGCCCTGTACTACAGATACAGGGATAGTTCCCTGCCTGCTGGCTCCACCCAGTAGGCGGAATATAAATATGCGTGCTCCCTATCCAGCAGCCATTTCGCCAGCTGCTGTAGGAGGCCACACATCTTAGTGTAATAAAGCCTCGATTGCATCCAACTCTCGTCTTTGTGAAATTGATTGTGCATCATGTATAAAGAGTCAAAGGTTCTGCTCCTTTTCCACAAAGACTCTACACAAAACTCTAACATCACATCATCTGACACAAAAGCCACCTGAAGCCCCTTTACATATCAATGTCAATTATTGGATACTTAACATAAATGAGACAACTAATTGGAATATATCTTAACCCATTACTTAACATCAGATAACGATGAGAAATCCTGGAATGACCTGTGCATCACTCATCCATTATATTCAGTGTGAGGAGGCCTAGTCTAGTACTTGAACAAGACGCAGAGATGACCCGCAGTGAGGCTGCAGCCCAATTGACAAATTCTGCTGATCATACAGTCCTTGGAGACATGACCAACCCCACCTCCTTACGTGGCTGAACCATCATAGAGTCTGGATCCCATTGAAAGTGCCAGTATGGGAGAAGAGCTGAGTAGGCCATCTCTAGCAAATTCTGGATTTCATCCCAATCCTTACCATATGACTAGATTGTTGAATGATGCTGCCACCAGTGTGGATTCAAACGTGCTTGCCATCATGGTTCAATTGAATGTGCTGATATGAAATTGCTTACTGTGTCACTATATCACTGCGTGATACGTGTAGTTGCTGAGGCAGCCATTTTGAAACAGGGACGTGTTCAGCAGGGAAGGAGAGTGGGACCTCGGCATCCCAACTTCTGACTTCAGTGAGCGGCTGGATGTCTACTGTGGGGTGTTTCCTGCAGGGCACTTGGTCCCTGCCAGCAGTGTTCATCAGCCCAGGAGGATGCCAGGCCAGGATGGGGCCTTCCTCAGGACAAGTCTTCGGCAGGCTAGGGGGGGCGGATCTTGAACCCAGAGCAAGATCTAAAGAAGGAGGTGAACCTGAAGCCTCATAGCGAGAGAGAGGGCGGGAGAGAGAGCAGAAGTTCTGGCTGGTGAATCACAGCATTTAGGGAAGACCAAAGCCTCTGACGGTGGCTGAGAAATCGGCGAGAGGCAGTGGAGAAGGCAAACAGCTGCCGAAGATCTTGGCGGACAGCTTGTACAGCACTCCTGAGTTTAAGAGGCATGAGGAAAGGAACATCCCCTTCCAGTCTGGAAGATAAGATAATCTGTGTCACTTGGCCATAGGAAATTGCCAATAGGAGTTCTACCAACTGAACGCGCCATCTGGCTGTTTAGAAATCAGGAGTTACAGCTCTCAACATTCTCCTGGTGGATCTGGAGTGTCACCCGTGAATGCCAATGGATAAAAGATCCTTGTTTTATAATCTTTATGCATTCTGTATGCTTGGATCTCATGGACTGGTTTAGCACAGTGGGCTAAAAAGCTGGCTTGTAATGCAGAACAAGGCCAGTAGCGTGGGTTCAATTCCCATACTGGCCTCCCCGAACAGGCGCCGGAATGTGGCAACTAGGGGCTTTTCACAGTAACTTAATTGAAGCCTACTTGGGACAATAAACGATGGTTATTATTATGTATCATTATGCATTTCTTGACCTGCCCTTTTCTTCATCGTGACATACCTGGCAATGCAATCTCCAATCATGACTTCTTTAGAAAATTCCTGTTGTGTTAATGATGTGTGCTTCTAATTTATTGTTGATATTAGACAGCTGGTATTACCTGATTAAATCCTCAAATCGTTGTACCATGTGGCTTTCAACTTTATACCAAGTTGCCATTTTTGTAAAAATGAAATTAGTGGCATTACATTCCTTATTATTACACATCAGAAACCCGATGTCATTGCACAAAAGGTTACAACGACCACAGAATCCTCGAATAAAATGCTCCAAACATTATTTCTCTCAACACTGTCAAAGACATTGTGGCATGTTCTCTGAGAGCAGAACCTAATTCTATAAAATAGTAAGTTATTTTGTGTTCATATAAAAATACATTTGCCGTCTGCTCCTGGCACAAAAATAGCTTTCCAGCACTGCTGAATATCAGTCCAGGGACAAGAATGCTTTTGATTACTCTCTACTTCGTGTTGGAAAGTCCAAAGATGTGCAGGTTAGGTGGATTGACCATGATCAATTGCCCTTAGTGTCCAAAAAGGTTAGGTGGGGTTACTGGGATAGAGTGGAGGTATGGGCTTAAGTCGGGCTGGTGCAGACTCGATGGGCCGAATGGTCTCCTTCTGCACTATAAATTCAATGATCTATGAAAGAAGATTTCATCATTATGATGACATTCCAACTCTAAGATTTATTGCTTCACGTGATTTCTTGGGATCTAAAATTCTGGGTGGGATTCTCTCACCCCGTGGCAGACTGTCCACGCCGTTGTAAACGCCGTCGCGGGATCTGTGCATGTGCATTGGCTTCCTTCAACGCGCTGGCCCTGATGCAACATGGCGCAAGGCTACAGGGGCAGGCGCGTAGGAAATGAGTCCCCCAAGCAGAGAGACCGGCCCGCCAATTGTTGGACCCCGATCACGGGCCAGGCCGCATCGGAGGCCACCCCGGGGTCAGAGCCCTCCTCCCCCCGCCCCTCCTTTCAGGCTGCCACCTGACCCTTCCACGCTGAGTTCCCGTCGGCTGAGAGCAGGTGTGGACGGCGCCGGCGGGATTCAGCGTTTCCATGATGGCCGCTTGGCTAATCCTGGTCCATGAATCAGTGGGCCGCCCCCGTAGAGCGGCCCCCGACCGGCGCCGCGCCAACCATGTTGGCGCCAATGGCGTTGATTCTCCGCTCTGTGGAGAATCGCGTGCCGGCGTCGGGGCGACGTGGCCTGGTCGTGGGGATTCTCTGGCCTGGCCCACGGCTGGGAGAATCCTGCCCTCTGTTGTGGGATGTTATCGGCTGGAATTCTCTGTCGCGAGTCCGGCCCGCTACCGCTAATAGTGAGGATGCAGAATTTGGCGCTCAACCAAATCTCCCATTCACTGCAGTGGGTGCGGAGAATCCGACTGCCATGGACCGACAAAGAATCCTGTCCATTATATGAGTTTCTCTATGCCCTGTGCCCATGCGATGCTTTGTTCCCCAGTGCAGTAAGGTGCCGTGCAGCAAATGCAACCTCGCTCTTCACAAAAGGAGGAAGAGAGAAAACAGGGATCTTACAAGTCAGTTAGCCTTTGCAAATGCCACAAACTAATAGTAGGGCATGGTAATCGGGCCCTTAAAAAATAATAACACGATTGGACAAAGTAGATACATATTAATGTCAGAGAAAGGTTTGTGCCATATTTGCTGCACCGTAAGATGTGTATTTTTCTGGAAGAGTCGCCTAAAATTGCCTTGCACCATTTGGCACATGGTTATGCCCAAAAATATCCCAAATATTTCCTTATAAAATCCTGGCACGACTTACAGCAAATGCAAGTCGGGCAGAAAAATGAATACAGTGTATTTGGATATGTAGAAGTCTCTGGGTGCCCTTGTTTAGAAAGGAAAGTGCAGGTATCGCAAGCAATTCGGAAAGCAAATGACATGTTACCCTTTATTACAAATGTGAGATTTTATAAGATGGTCCAGTTTTAAACCAGTGGTGGACAACCTGCAGCCTGGGACCACATGCGGCCCATCTGGGTTCTGAGTGCTGCCCACGAGACATTTTGTCGACTGATGTCCACACGCAGGGTTGCCACATTCCGCTGATTTCCATCCGCGTAGTTTTTTTTCCTACCGGTATGACTGAAGTGATACTCATGTGAAGAAAGGGCAAGCAAAGTGAGGTGCGTGCTGATTGCACACACCATTGACTATGAGAGTCGGGGGACTTCCGGGTGCGGCGATGACCAGCTGAGTCGCACGTTTCGGCAGCTCCCGGTGGAACGGACTTTTGGGCTCTTGATAGGAGCCCCAACGGCAATTTTAACGGCTAAAAACACCGTGCAGTAAACCAGAAGGGTGTTCCCCCTGGACACGGATGGAAAAAGGAGAGGAGAGTGGCCGGATTGCAGCGGATCCTTTGGAACAACGGCAAGGAAGGCAAGCAGAAACCAAGATGGCGTCGGAAGGTGGCAGTTTCATATGGGGCCCTGAACAACAAGAGTTCTTGAAATGCTGCGTGGAGGAGATTAAAAAGGAAATGAAGAAAGAGTTGTTGGCCCCGATATTACAGGCGATCGAAGGGCTGAAAAAGGAACAAAAGACCCAGGAGCAGGAGCTTCGGGTCGTGAAGGCGAAAGCAGCTGAGAATGAGAACGATATACAGGGCCTGGTGGTGAAGTCGGAGATACAGGAGGCACACCAGAAACGATGTGTGGAGAGGTTGGAGGCACTGGAAAACAACGCAAGGAGGAACAACTTGAGGATTCTTGGCCTTCCTGAAGGTGTGGAGGGGGCGGACGTCGGGGCATATGTGAGCACGATGCTGCACTCGTTAATGGGAGCGGAGGCCCCGACGGGTCCGTTGGAGGTGGAGGGAGCATACCGAGTTATGGTGCGAGGATCGAGAGCAGGAGAAACTCCCAGAGCCATAGTGGTGAGATTCCTCCGTTTTAAGGATAGAGAAATGGTCCTTAGATGGGCGAAGAAAACTCGGTGCAGTAAATGGGAGAACGCGGTGATCCGCGTTTATCAAGATTGGAGTGCGGAGGTGGCGAGAAAGAGGGCGAGCTTTAATCGGGCCAAGGCGGTACTTCACAAAAGGAAGATAAAATTTGGAATGCTGCAACCGGCAAGACTGTGGGTCACATATCAAGGGAGGCACCACTACTTTGAGACGGCGGATGAAGCGTGGACTTTTATTGTAGAAGAAAAACTGGAATGAGTGGATTATGAAAAAGAACGTTTGGACAAAGTGGTGGGGCGAATGGGGGGGGGGCGAAGAGGGGTTTTATGTTCTAATCCTGTGGTATGGTAACTTTTCTTTCTCCCACAGGTGGTGATGGGGGGAGGTGGGGAGGGAGAGGAGATGGGGCGTTGGCCATGGGAGGCGGGGCCGAGGGAGAGGCGTGGGCTTGGTTCCCGCGCTATGATAATTATGGCGGGAGTAGAGAAGCAGGAAGGAGGGGGCGTCGCACGGTGCGAGCCGTGGTCACGGGGGGAAGCCGAGGTCAGCCAGAGTTTGCTGACTTCTGGGAGCAACATGGGGGGAGTAATTACGCTAGCGGGGGGTCTAGCGGGGGGGGTGGGAGGGGGGAATTACTGGGTTGCTGCTGCTGGGGAAAGGGGGGAGTGGGTACGGGAGAGGATGGGCGGGGGGGGCACCGCCTGGGGGAGATACAGCTGCGTGGGAACTGGGTGAGAAGCTGGAAAAAGATGATGGCTAACCGGCAAGGGGGGGGGGTGGGAAGCCCCCCAATTCGGCTGATCACGTGGAACGTGAGAGGGCTTAACGGGCCGATAAAGAGGGCACGAGTACTCGCACACCTTAAGAAACTTAAAGCAGATGTGGTTATGTTACAGGAAACGCACCTGAAACTGATAGACCAGGTCAGGCTGCGCAAAGGATGGGTGGGGCAGGTGTTCCATTCGGGGCTGGATGCGAAAAACAGGGGGGTGGCTATATTAGTGGGGAAGCGGGTAATGTTCGAGGCAAAGACTATAGTGGCGGATAACGGGGGCAGATACGTGATGGTGAGTGGCAAATTACAGGGAGAGATGGTGGTTTTGGTAAACGTGTATGCCCCGAACTGGGACGATGCCAAATTTATGAGGCGAATGCTAGGACGCATCCCGGACCTAGAGACGGGAAAGCTGATAATGGGGGGAGACTTTAACACGGTGTTGGAACCAAGGCTGGATAGGTCGAAGTCCAGGACTGGTAGGAGGCCGGCAGCAGCCAAGGTGCTTAAGGATTTTATGGAGCAGATGGGAGGGGTGGACCCGTGGAGATTCAGTAGACCTAGGAGTAAGGAGTTCTCGTTTTTCTCCTATGCCCATAAAGTCTATTCGCGCATAGACTTTTTTGTGTTGGGTAGGGCATTGATCCCGAGGGTGAGGGGAACGGAATATACGGCTATAGCCATTTCGGATCATGCCCCACACTGGGTAGACTTGGAGATAGGGGAGGAAACAGGAGGGCGCCCACCCTGGAGAATGGACATGGGACTAATGGCGGATGAGGGGGTGTGCCTATGGGTGAGGGGATGTATTGAAAAGTACTTGGAACTCAATGACAATGGGGAGGTTCAGGTGGGAGTGGTCTGGGAGGCGTTGAAGGCGGTGGTTAGGGGGGAGCTGATATCAATAAGGACACATAAAGGGAAGCAGGAGAGTAAGGAACGGGAGCGGTTGCTGCAAGAACTTTTGAGGGTGGACAGACAATATGCGGAAGCACCGGAGGAGGGACTGTACAGGGAAAGGCAAAGGCTGCATGTGGAATTTGACTTGCTGACTACAGGCACTGCAGAAGCACAATGGAGGAAGGCGCAGGGTGTACAGTATGAATATGGAAAGAAGGCGAGTAGATTGCTGGCACACCAATTGAGGAAAAGGGGAGCAGCGAGGGAAATAGGGGGAGTGAGGGACGAGGAAGGAGAGACGGAGCGGGGAGCGGAGAGAGTGAATGAAGTGTTCAAGACATTTTATAAAAAATTGTATGAAGCTCAACCCCCGGATGGGAGGGAGAGAATGATGGATTTTTTGGATCGGCTGGAAATTCCCAAGGTGGAAGAGCAGGAAAGGGTGGGACTGGGAGCACAGATCACGGTAGAAGAAGTGGTGAAAGGAATTAGGAACATGCAGACGGGAAAGGCCCCGGGACCGGACGGATTCCCAGTTGAATTTTACAGAAAATATTTGGACTTGCTCGCCCCGCTACTGACGAGGACCTTTAACGAGGCAAAGGAAAGGGGACAACTGCCCTCGACTATGTCTGAAGCAACGATATCGCTTCTCTTAAAGAAGGAAAAGGATCCGCTACAATGCGGGTCCTACAGACCAATTTCCCTCCTAAATGTGGATGCCAAGGTCCTGGCCAAGGTAATGGCAATGAGAATAGAGGAATGTGTCCCGGGGGTGGTTCATGAGGACCAAACTGGGTTTGTGAAGGGGAGACAGCTGAACACGAATATACGGAGGCTGTTAGGGGTAATGATGATGGCCCCACCAGAGGGTGAAACGGAGATAGTAGTGGCGATGGATGCCGAGAAAGCATTTGATAGAGTGGAATGGGATTATCTGTAGGAGGTGTTGAGGAGATTTGGTTTTGGAGAGGGGTATGTTAGATGGGTGCAGCTGTTGTATAGGGCCCCAGTGGCGAGTGTGGTCACGAATGGACGGGGATCGGCATATTTTCGGCTCCATAGAGGGAGAAGGCAGGGATGTCCTCTGTCCCCATTACTGTTTGCACTGGCGATTGAGCCCCTGGCGATAGCGCTGAGAGGTTCCAAGAGATGGAGGGGAATACTTAGGGGAGGAGAAGAACACCGGGATCTTTATATGCGGATGATCTGCTACTATATGTGGCGGATCCGGCGGAGGGGATGCCAGAAATAATGCGGATACTTGGGGAGTTTGGGGATTTTTCAGGGTATAAATTGAACATGGGGAAGAGTGAGCTGTTTGTGGTACATCCAGGGGAGCAGAGTAGAGAAATAGAAGACCTACCGTTGAGGAAGGTAACAAGAGACTTTCGTTACCTGGGGATCCAGATAGCTAAGAATTGGGGCACATTGCACAGGCTAAATTTAACGCGGTTGGTGGAACAGATGGAGGAAGATTTCAAGAGATGGGATATGGTAGCACTGTCAATGGCAGGGAGGGTGCAGGCGGTTAAGATGGTGGTCCTCCCGAGATTCCTCTTTGTGTTTCAGTGCCTCCCGGTGGTGATCACGAAGGCTTTTTTTAAAAGGATAGAAAAGAGCATCATGGGTTTTGTTTGGGCCGGGAAGACTCCGAGAGTGAGGAAGGGATTCTTACAGCGTAGTAGGGATAGGGGGGGGGCTGGCACTACCGAGCCTAAGTGAGTATTATTGGGCCGCTAATATTTCAATGGTGAGTAAGTGGATGGGAGAGGAGGAAGGAGCGGCGTGGAAGAGATTAGAGAGGGCGTCCTGTAGGGGGACCAGCCTGCAGGCTATGGTGACAGCCCCATTGCCGTTCTCACCGAGGAACTATACCACGAGTCCGGTGGTGGTAGCTACACTGAAGATTTGGGGACAGTGGAGACGACATAGGGGAAAGACCGGAGCATTGGGGGGGTCCCCGATAAGAAACAACCATAGGTTTGCCCCGGGGGGAATGGATGGGGGATATGGAATGTGGCAAAGAGCAGGAATAACGCAACTGAAAGATCTATTTGTGGACGGGAAGTTCGCGAGTCTGGGAGCGCTGACCGAGAAATATGGGTTGCCCCAAGGGAATGCATTCAGGTACATGCAATTGAGTGCTTTTGCGAGGCAACAGGTGAGGGAATTCCCGCAGCTCCCGACACAAGAGGTGCAGGACAGAGTCATCTCAAAGAAATGGGTGGGGGATGGTAAGGTGTCGGATATATATAGGGAAATGAGGGACGAAGGGGAGACTATGGTGGACGAACTAAAAGGGAAATGGGAAGAAGAGCTAGGGGAGGAGATCGAGGAGGGGCTGTGGGCAGATGCCCTAAACAGGGTAAACTCGTCGTCCTCGTGCGCCAGGCTAAGCCTGATTCAGTTTAAGGTATTACACAGGGCACATATGACTGGAACACGGCTCAGTAAATTTTTTGGGGTGGAGGATAGGTGTGCGAGGTGCTCGAGAAGCCCAGCGAATCATACCCATATGTTTTGGTCATGCCCGGCACTACAGGGGTTTTGGATGGGGGTGACAAAGGTGCTTTCGAAAGTAGTAGGAGTCCGGGTCGAACCAAGCTGGGGGCTGGCTATATTTGGGGTTGCACAAGAGCCGGGAGTGCAGGAGGCGAGAGAGGCCGATGTTTTGGCCTTTGCGTCCCTAGTAGCCCGGCGCAGGATATTGCTAATGTGGAAAGAAGCCAAGCCCCCGGGGGTGGAGACCTGGATAAATGACATGGCGGGATTCATAAAGTTAGAGCGGATTAAGTCCTAAGGGGGTCGGCTCAAGGGTTCACCAGGCGGTGGCTACCGTTCGTCGAATATCTTGCGGAAAGATAGATGGGGGAAAAAAGAAGGCAGCAGTAGCAGCCCAGGACTTGGGGGGGGGGGGGGGGGGGATGGGGGCGGGGGGGGGTGGGTGGGGGGGGTGGCCTGAGACAAGGCAGTTGCCAATTAGGGCTAGTTTTTATTTTTGTTATTTAATATTTATTTATTTGTTGTTGTTTTTTTTTTTTGTTTTGTTTAAATAAAAAAGGTCATTATTATCTGTATTGTTATAATGTTGTGTAAAGGATGCACAATGTACTGTGTTGGTTGACCAAAAATTTTCAATAAAATATTTATTAAAAAAAAAAAAGACTATGAGAGTCGTGTGCATCGTCTGTATCCAAATATTTGTGGTTTTTTTTAACCATTTGAAGTTGGTGATAGTTCTATTAACATAGAAACAATTAAGCGTTTTCTATAACCCATTATGAAATATTCAGTGTGCATTAGATGCATTTAATCTTATTCATGGGGTCATGGTGAGTGAACAAGGCTGGTTCCAACTTTGCTAAGATGAAGGAGGGCCAATCATGTGACCCACTCACTAGCCTGCGTTGCTCATCACCGTTTTAAACTGTCCGGGAGCACAGCCTCTGTGCCCATAGTCAACCCAGGGCACTTGAAGTGGCTGAAATTTTATAAATAGCAGGGGACATGGCTGGAACAGAGGCCACAGCTGAGGCTTGGTGGCTATTACAAGTCTTGGGGGAGGTGTGGTGTTGAGTTGGGTCGCTCGCAGGATCAATTGCACCCTCTCTCCCCCACAATTTCTAACCATCTCATTCGCCAAAATGTATTCCAGGCAGATTGGAAATCCCAGTTGGTACACATCTCATAATAGACTCATTAATCATATTTAATTAACCGCACTTGCCCACTCTCTGCTTGCGGGTAACTTTTCCCTCACTCCAAACCCAATCTGGCCTCTCTGAAAATGGGCACCTCATTGACACGAGCACTGACGGTGCCAAATTACGTGCCCGTCCATCTCCAATTCCAACCCTGAGGCTGTTTGAAAATTCAGCCCTTGGTGTCTCATTTGTTTTCACCATTGCTTAGAGGTCGACCACAATAACACAATTAAATGCCTACCTCCATTTCTTTCCTGTCTAACCTCTTCTAGGATCACTTTCAGCATGAATGCAAAGTTACTGATGCTGAGCACTGAGTGGGGAGCATGAGGTAGTCACCACTAGTGGTATATTATATGTATTACGGCACTGCCCATATATTAGAGGTACAATGGTAAACCCCTGCCTGCTGGCTCCGCCCAGCAGGCGGCGTATAAATGTGTGTGCTCTTCTGTGCTGCAGCCACTTTGGTTCCAGCTACAGGAGGCACAACGTCTTGTTCAATAAAGCCTCGATTGTTCCACCATTCTCGTCTCAAGGTAATTGACGGTACATCAACCGCTCAGCCATCCTTGGCTGTGTAGTGGAAAATGGAGTCCTAGGGCCCGACCCCGACCGCATGCACCCCCTCCTAGAACTCCCTCTCGCCCACTGCCCCAAGGCCCTGAAACGATGCCTGGAGTTTTTCTCCTATTACGCCCAGTGGGTCCCTAATTATGCGGACAAGGCCTGCCCACTCATTCAGTCCACAGTTGTTTCCCTGACGGCTGAGGCCCGCTAGGCCTTTAACTGCATCAAGGCGGACATCGCCAAGGCCACAATGCACGCGGTTGACGAGTCCCTCCCCTTTCAGGTGGCGAGCGATGCATCGGACGTAGCTCTGGCCGCCACCCTCAACCAGGCGGGCAGGCCCGTGGCCTTCTTTTCCCGCACCCTCCATGCCTCTGAAATTCGGCACTCCGCTGTCGAAAAGGGGGCCGGCAGGAGATTCACTCTCCTCACTGACGAAGGGTCGGTTGACTTTATGTTTAATAATACACAGCAGGGCAAGATCAAAAATGACAAGATCTTGAGGTGGAGGATCGAGCTTTCCACCTACAATTATGAGATCTTGTATCGCCCGGGGAAGCTCAACGAGCCCCCTGATGCCCTATCCCGTGGTACATGTGCCAGCGCACAAGTGGACCGACTCCGGGCTCTCCACTATGACCTCAGCCACCCTGGGGTCACCCGTTTCTTCCATTTTATCAAGGCCCGCAACCTGCTCTGCTCCATTGAGGAGGTCAGGACCGTAACCAGAGACTGCCAAGTCTGTGCAGAGTGCAAGCTGCACTTCTACCGGCCAGATAGAGCGCACCTGGTGAAGGCCTCCCGCCCCTTTGAATGCTTCAGCGTGGACTTCAAAGGGCCCTTCCCCTCCACCGACCGCAACACGTATTTCCTGAATGTGATTGATGAGTACTCCCGGTTCCCTTTCGCCATCCCATGCCCCGATATGACTTCTGCCACAGTAATCAAAGCCCTGCACAGCATCTTCACCCTGTTTGGTTTCCCCACCTATATCTTCAGTGATCGGGATCCTCTTTCATGAGCGATGTGCTGTGTCAATTCCTGCTCAGCAAGGGCATCGCCTCGAGCAGGACGACCAGCTACAACCCCTGGGGAAACGGGCAGGTGGAGAGGGAGAATGGGACGGTCTGGAAGGCCGTCCTGCTGGCCCTTCGGTCTAGGAATCTCCCGGTCTCCCGCTGGCAGGAGGTGCCTACCCGACACGCTCCACTCCATCCATCCGCTCCTCTGCACCGCGTCTAATGAGACCCCTCACGAATGTGTGTTTGCCTTCCCCGGGAAGTCCACCTCCGGGGTCTCGCTCCCAACATAGCTGACAGTTCCTGGACCCGTCCTCCTCCGGAAGCATGTGCGGACCCATAAGTCGGACCCCTTGATCGAAAAAGTCCACCTCTTACATGCAAACCCGCAGTATGCCTACGTGGCACACCCCAACGGGCGCCAAGACACAGTCTCCCTCCAGGACCTGGCACCCGCAGGATCCCCACCCACACCCCCCGACCTGACACGGCCCCCCCACCCCGGTTGCCTCATTCACCCCTGCACCACTCACCCTCCCTCCAGCGAACCTCACTGCAGCCCCAACCCCAGCGCGATCCGTCCTCCCACTGGTTCCACTCGGGGGCGATGAAGACGAGGACAACACGCTCCCGGAGTCACAGGTGACCAAGTCAGCGCCCACATCACCACCAGGTCTGAGGCGATCGCAGAGGATGGTCAAGGCCCCCGACAGTTTTCCACCACCCTCGCCGGACTCTTTTTTTAACAGGGGGTGAATGTGGTAGTCACCACTAGTGGTATATTATATGTATTGCGGCACTGCCCGTATATTAGAGGTACAATGGTAAATCCCTGCCTGCTGGCTCCGCCCAGCAGGCGGCGTATAAATGTGTGTGCTCTTCTGTGCTGCAGCCATTTTGGTTCCAGCTACAGGAGGCACAACACCTTGTTCAATAAAGCCTCGATTGTTCCACCATTCTCGTCTCGTGGTAATTGACGGTACATCAGAGCACAGATCAGTGAGTTCTAGCTACAGCGTTGTAGCCTTTCCAGCTCACATTCCCCGCAAGTGTGACTCTTTATTGGGAGCGTGGGAGCTGAAATCACTGATACATCCCTCTCCATGCTGTTCACTTCCCCTTATGTTCTAGAGAGCTGCAAGATCAAAAGTTCCCCCAGTTCCTTGATTGGCTAATGGCTACCATTCTATGGAAGGGAAAAAGAAATATCTCTTGTGGTTTCTAAACATTCACAAATGCCAGCTTGAGTCATTTAGAGGCCCCACCTGTTGCCCTGTGTGGATGTTAGAGGTCAGACTGCATTAATTTGAGGAAGAGCAGGGAGCTTGCCGAGTCCCCTGGCAACATTCTTTCCTCAACAATGCCACTAAAAAATAGATTAACTGCTGCATTCCCTGAGACAACAGTCGCTTCACTTCAAAATGATTGTTTGTCAAGTACCAGAGGACATTTTTGACGCTCATGAGAAAACACTGTACAATTTGCTTTTCAGTCAGTTCTATGTTGGAAAGCAATAATATATACTCGTCTTAGATAGTAATGTACATTTTATAGAATGCATAAACTTACAAACAGAACCATTCAACCCTAGATGATAAATATGAAGAGCAGAACTGCTCTTCATGCCTTGCTACAGTTAAGTAAAATATCTTCAGGTCATTTTCATTCAAACTTCCTTCTTTTGCATGCCACTGATCCTCATTGACTTCCTGCAACTCAGGAACAAAAGCCTCTCATTTACAAAGATAATTATGCGGATGATATAATTTCACAACTTGAAAGCTTCAGTTTCTCAGTTACGGTCTCTTCTGAACTAAGATTTGAAACAAAATAGCTTTGTTTTTAAGTCCCTCTTGTTTTGACCTATCAACCTTTATAATGGCAAATAACTGATTTACAGAAGGACATATTTCTTGTTTTTTAGTATAATAACACCTGAATGTTAAAATTCTAAGAATTATTGGTTGTACTGTTCTCCAGTCAACAACATGTTTTCTTAGAATTCTATACGATGGTTTATTTCAAACCAAGAGGAAAATATTGCAATTATAAGTTTTGAAAAAATAAATATTCATCATTTAATAAAGAACAAAGAACAATACAGCACAGGAACATGCCTTTTGGTACTCCAAGCCTGTACCGGTCATGATACCAACCTTTGCCAAAGCCCTCAGCACTTCCTTGTGCCGTGTCCTTCTATACCCATCCAATCCATGTGTTTGTCAAGATGCCTTTTGAACACCGGTAAAGGCCATGAAATGTTGTATTTCCTCAGTCCGGTAAAAAAATATTGGTTGGGATTCTCTGAAAATGGGGCTATGTCCCCACGCCCACTGGAAAATGGGCGCGAATCACTCCCGACCTTTTTCAAAAAGTCGGGAGTGATTCTCCGACTTCAAGAGGGATAGCAGGGCCCTGGCGTGCGCCGCGCAGCTCCTGCTGCCGATCTGGCGCCCTGCACTTCCGGCTGTGGATCCGCGCATGCGTGCGGCGGCCGTTTTCATGCCGGCCCCCGCACAACATGGCGGAGCCACACAGTGGGCCAGGGCAGAAGAAGATAGAGCCCCCCGGATCGCGTGCGCCTGCCGATCAGTCGCCCCCGATCGCGGGCCTGGCCATCGTGGATGCCCCCCCCATGGAGTCTTATCCCCCCCCCGCTCCCCCCACCAGGACGGCCATCGCGGCCGCGGGTCCGAGTTCCCACCGGGTGAAACCATACGGGAACCACGCCGGCGGAACTCAGCCGGTCGACCACAGAGAATCGCCACGGTGGCCTCTTTCAACAGCCCCCGACCAGCGCTGTGTCAACCGCACGTGTGCGACTGGCGCCGAATCTCCGGTCACCAGAGAATTGAGTCGCGCATCGTAGCCGATCGCGGGCCTAAGACCCCATTCGTCAGCCCTGCGCCGAGCGCGATTTCGGCTCGGAGAATCCCGGCCATTAAATCTGATAATCAATCATTTTGTTACCTAACTCAATGCAAATATGAGATGAATGGGAAGGACAGGTTTTTTTTGTTACCACTGAATTGCAGAATTCATACATTTGCATAATTTTAACATGTTTTGCATAATTTAGAATTTCTCACAGGCCTTGCACACATTTCATTGTGCTAAAATCTCCTGGATAGTACTTTTGGCAAAAATGATGCTGGTCTCTACATCGATCTTGCCGATGGGAGCTTATGCTAAATTTCCTGGGAATCTCACTTGTCTACCACAAAACAAAAAAGTCGGCATAAAATAAGTGGAAAGGCAGCACCAAAAATAAGGAAAATATATTGGGCTGCTGTCTTCTGCCATGGTGCCTCAGTATCCGAGTCTCCTGCCACAGCCCACCTCTTCCTCCTTTCCTTTACAAGAATTGTTGCAGGGATGAGAAACCTCAGTTATGAGGATGGGTTGGAGAAGTTGGGACCATTCTCCTTGGTGAGAAAAGGCTAAGAGGAGATTTGACACAGATATTCAAAATCATGACGGGGTTGGTCAGAGTAGATAGGACGAAAGCTTTTCCACTCGTAAAAGGATCACGAACTAGAGGGCACCATTGCGGGTGGGGGGGAGTTGGGAGAGTTGGGGGAGGGAATGTATGTGTTAATGGTGACTATCGGTGATTCCTGATTCCTTTTTGTTATTTGTTTATGTTAACATGTGGGCTAATGTTTGGGGAGTGGGAGGATGGGATTGTTGTTATTGATATGGGGATTGACATTGCATTCATTACTGATTATTGTTTAATTGTTGGGTGTAAATTTGGGACAAAATGTGTAAAAGGAGGAGAATAAAAATATATTTTTTAAAAGAACGAGAGAGCACAGATTTAAAGTGAGTTGTGCAAGAAATGTGATGTGTGAGAAAACGGTTTTCACACAGCGAATGGTTGGGGTCTGGAATGTGTTGCCTGGAGACGTGGAGGCACATTCAGTCAAGGCATTCAAGAGGGGGTTAGAGATTATTTGAATGGAAACAATGTGAAAGGGTACAAGGAAAAGAGGAATGGCATAAAGTCATAATGCCCATTTGGAGAATCAGTGCAGACACGATGGGCTGAATGGTCTCCTTCACAATTCTGTGTTGTGCAGAACAGAGATCTGTCCATGGGGAAGGACATTTCCCCTGTTTATTCCTTTAAACTTTTGCATCCACCGAGACTGACGGCACTTTGTTTCAGTTTAGTGTGGGTCTCAATAAGAAAAACACTCTAAATTGGGAAGAAGATTATCATGAAACCCTAAAAATATCAGTCATGCCGGTATCAGATGACTGGACTAAAACCAGAAGCACATTATTCACATAAATCCAGGAAACTCATGCAAAATAGTATTATGCAGGGAGGGAGGGAGCGCAGAGGCTTTCCCTGGATACATCTTTGAAGCAGTAAAAACAATTGAGGGAATTTGCATGCCGTGATGTATCAGTGTAAAACTGATGTAAACCAGTTCTGTATGAATTTCCTTCAGAAAAGAATGCACAACTCTACTCTGTCAACCAGTCAGATTGAAACTTTCCAGGGAATTCCTGGTCATTGCCCTAATTTGATACCACTCTAACCCTAGAACATGATCCCAAAGTTAACGCAGACCTGAAAAATGTACAAAGTAAGAGTGCGAATCACGTAATAACATGCCATTAAATGATGTGCTGAATCTAAATTACAAAAGCATCTTTCCTTTATTGTGTGCAGAGATCACCAAGCCAGGCAACCGCTTCCACAGTGGCTTTATGGAGCCCTGAGCCCTCCACTGAATTTTGTCAGGGGGCAGTCTTCAATGATGTGAGTCACTAAGTGAGGTGCACCACAGCTGCAGTACGGGTTCCCTACAAGGCCCCACCTGTGTCGATTTGCTGCACAAAGGCCTTGGCCAATGCTGAAACGGTTGAGGTGTGCCCATTGTTGGGAGGGCAGGTTGAAGTTGGGCGGGTGGGCTGTGGGATCTATGATGAGCAAGTGGTTTTAATGGTGGTGTGTTGTTTCCATTTCTGCTGTCATAGAGCCTCTGCTGTTATTCCTTGGTACTGTGGTCTATGTTGCCTATTTGAAAGCTGAACATCAGGGTTACTTCAGGTCTACATTTACAGAACTTGTGAATTATAGTAACCCATATTTGTGCTTGTTTGCTATGTAATAAATATTTCAGAGATTGTAGGATATCTATCTTATGTCAAAGACATTAGTCAAAATAAAAGTAATTGTTATTCGAGTGTGTCATAAAGGATACATTTCTATTAAGTCAGTACAATGCCATGTAAAATAGAATAAACAAAACCGATTTCCAGCTTCACTGGAGTGTCAGTGTTACTTCGTGCTGTTGTCTCTCATGATGATGTAGATGTCAGAATTAGAATTCAAGATCATTTCTTTACCACAACGAAACTTGATTGCTTTTGATTTTACATTATGATCAAGAATTACAAAAAAAATGGAATTAAATAGGTCTGTATTGATCACTCATGTTTCAGGATGGGATATTAACCATAATACAATGGCTGCGGTTCATGAATCAAAGCTGTCAGTGTACCTCCCTATTCAGGCAGCTTCTGAGTTCAGAGACACTTCTAATCCCAAGGAAAGCATTTTCGAGGATCTTCATTTCTGTGTTTCTCTTGTGTGACCTTTTAACTGCAAAATCTGTGCTCTTAAGTATGACTTTCTTATAGATCAGAGAAAACATTAAAATTCCACCTGCAGTTAGCTGCAGCCTCTAATTAACACACATAAATTTGTATTCCCAGAATTGAAATGGTTCCTAATCTATTCTTCCAGAAGTCTTACAACACCATGTTAAAGTCCAACAGGATTGTTTCGAATCACGAGCTTTCGAAGCGCAGCTCCTTCATCAGGTGAATCAATTCACGTGAAGAGAGCAATTTCACAATAGTTCAGTGCCCATCATTTCTTCACAGAGGAATAATCCCGTATTGATCACAGAGTTACAGAATCGTTATGGCGTGGAAGGAGGCCATTTGGCCCATCATGTCTACACTGGCTCTCCAAATGAGCATCATGGCTCAGTGTCCCTTACCTTTTGCCCATGCCCCTGCACACTGTTTCTCTGCAAATAATCATCCAATGCCCTTTTGAATGCCTTAATTGAAACTCACTCCACTACACTTCCAGGCAACGAATTCCAGACCCAAACCACTCGTTGTGTGAAAAGGTTTCTTCTCACATCATATTTGCTTCTTTTGCAAATCATTTTAAATCTATGCCCTCTCATTCTTGACCACTTGGTGAGCGGGAACAGTTTCTCACTGTGCCATACTGAAGCAGCATTCAGCAGCAAGAGCATTGCTGCAGCAGGTATGGACAAGACTATTCTCAGGTTGATGCTACATCCAGATCATTCAGTCCCTCACTCAAATGATCACACATGCATCAGGAAGAAAGAGATAGTGCTGGAGATATAACACAAGTAATGGTCAATTTGGCTTGGAGTGCTGCAGAAGAAGATGGAGGACACAACAATTCAAACAGACCTCTGCTAACAGCCTTGGCCAATGCGGAAACGGTTGAGGAGTGCCCGTTGTTGGGAGGGCAGGTTGAAGTTGGGCGGGTGGGCTGTGCGATCCATGATGAGCAAGTGGTTTTAATGGTGGTGTGTTGTTTCCATTTCTGCTGTCATAGAGCCTCTGCTGTTATTCCTTGGTACTGTGGTCTATGTTGCCTATTTGAAAGCTGAACATCAGGGTTACTTCAGGTCTACATTTACAGAACTTGTGAATTATAGTAACCCATATTTGTGTTTGTTTGCTATGTAATAAATATTTCAGAGATTGTAGGGCATCTATTTTATGTCAAAGACATTAGTCAAAATAAAAGTAATTGTTATTCGAGTGTGTCATAAAGGATACATTTCTATTAAGTCAGTACAATGCCATGTAAAATAGAATAAATAATACCGATTTCCAGCTTCACTGGCATGTCAGTGTTACTTTGTGTTGTTGTCTCTCATGATGATGGAGATGTCAGAATTAGAATTCAAGATCATTTTGTTACCACAACGAAACTTGATTGCTTTTGATTTTACATTATGATCAAGAATTACAAAAAAAATGGAATTAAATAGGTCTGTATTGATCACTCATGTTTCAGGATGGGATATTAATCATAACACAATGGCTGCGGTTCATGAATCAAAGCTGTCAGTGTACCTCCCTATTCAGGCAGCTTCTGAGTTCAGAGACACTTCTAATCCCAAGGAAAGCATTTTCGAGGATCCTCATTTATGTGTTTCTCTTGTGTGACCTTTTAACTGCAAAATCTGTGCTCTTAAGTATGACTTTCTTATAGATCAGAGAAAACATTAAAATTCCACCTGCAGTTAGCTGCAGCCTCTAATTAACACACATAAATTTGTATTCCCAGAATTGAAATGGTTCCTAATCTATTCTTCCAGAAGTCTTACAACACCGTGTTAAAGTCCAACAGATTTGTTTCGAATCACTAGCTTTTGAAGCGCAGCTCCTTCATCAGGTGAATCAATTCACGTGAAGAGAGCAATTTCACAATAGTTCAGTGCCCATCATTTCTTCACAGAGGAATAATCCCGTATTGATCACAGAGTTACAGAATCGTTATGGCGCGGAAGGGGGCCATTTGGCCCATCATGTCTACACTGGCTCTCCAAATGAGCATCATGGCTCAGTGTCCCTTACCTTTTGCCCATGCCCCTGCACACTGTTTCTCTGCAAATAATCATCCAATGCCCTTTTGTATGCCTCAATTGAAACTCACTCCACTACACTTCCAAGCAATGAATTCCAGACCCAAACCACTCGCTGTGTGAAAAAGCTTCTTCTCACATCATATTTGCTTCTTTTGCAAATCACTTTAAATCTATGCCCTCTCATTCTTGACCACTTGGTGAGCGGGAACAGTTTCTCACTGTGCCATACTGAAGCAGCATTCAGCAGCAAGAGCATTGCTGCAGCAGGTATGGACAAGACTATTCTCAGGTTGATGCTACATCCAGATCATTCAGTCCCTCACTCAAATGATCACACATGCATCAGGAAGAAACTTGAAAGATATAGTGCTGGAGATATAACACAAGTAATGGTCAATTTGTCTTGGAGTGCTGCAGAAGAAGATGGAGGACAGAACAATTCAAACAGACCTCTGCTAACAGCCAGTGAACTGGCACACACTTATACCTGACAACTAAAAGGAGCATCAGGATGGATACTGCAGCATGTAATGCAGACACTGTCACCAATAGGAAGCATCAGGAACAAATAGTTACAAAAACAAATCACTTTTAAGGTGCTGCATTTTATTTCAGCTGTGCTCTAGATGCTTTCTATTCAAAATATAAATTAAGATTTTACCTGATTGTTGTCATAAGGGTTCTTTAGATGTCTCTTAGAGACCTTGAGACCTGCATGTTCAAACATGGACTGTTTATTATTAGTCTTTAACTACTTGCAGAACCCAGGTTGCTGGCTTGCATAGTGTCGCTACCATACAGGCTGGCTGCCTACAACGTGTTCTCTCTAAACAGCTTGAGACTTTTATGTTTAAATATGAATCATTTATTATTTATCTGTAATGACTTACAGATCGCAGGTTACTGTCTTGCATGCTGCTTCACGGTGTCGAGGACCTGGATTTGATCCCGGCCCTAGGTCACTGTCCATGTGGAGTTTGTACATTCTCCCACCCCCCCAACCCAAAGACGTGCAGGGTAGATGGATTGGCCGTGCTAAATTGCCCCTTAATTGTAAAAATTAAAAAAAGAATCCTGCAACATGTTTGATAATTACCCAGGTAGCTGCGGGTCGTGCTGGATCTCAACTCAGTCGTTGTTTATGGCTGTATGTAAACCTCCTTCAAGCACTTTATTTCACCTTCCTCCTTTTCAGGATAACATGAAGAGATGATTACCTAAAATAATTACCATATTCTCTTTGTAATTGAAGCGGTTAACAATGTTGATAAAAAAGCAAGTTTGACAAAGATGTCAAATACCTCTCATAACAGCCGCATTTGTTATCTGCCTCCTCCTTCAAGTAGACCAGGTGCAGGGCTTTTATATTGATATTTTAATATATATGGACCAAAGGAAGATAAAATGTAATCGCTCAGAAAATTCAAGCAGCATTTGTGAATTTAAAAGAAGATCACAGCGACATCTGCTGCCAGTTTGGAGACACTGCATGCTGCTGACAATTCTATCTTCAGTGTTTCCAACTTCCATCAGACATTTATTTATTCACTTCAATGTTGACAAAAACGCTTGACTATGACAATCAATGCTGCTTCATAACTGGGAGTTGAAAGTCAATAACCTGACACCAGCTGAAATTCTGGGAAGTGGAGAGGAGATCGCCGAGGCAATGTAATGGCAGGGTGCCTGGGTGACGGTGTTTATTTTGGTGATTGAAGCATGTGCTGGAAGCAGGTACCATTGTGTCAATGGGACGTTGATTGGATTTTAACTCAGGCCCATGAGGTGGGGCCGACATGACTTTCCCACCAGGCTCAAGCAAGTGTCAGATGCCATGAACTCGTCCCCGCCATTCCCCCCACCACCTTTCACAGGACCTTCCTACAACTGGACTGTTTGCCAGGGAGTCTTCCTTTGCTGCTGGCTGATATTCCCTCATGAAATGGGCAGCTCCTCAAATATCCTGGGCATGAAATCTGGGTTCAATGAATGAGTTTTATATTTGTCACACCTGAAATTTGTTTCGAGTTAAACCACTTGACCCTCTTCTCTTACATTTCTTTTCAGTTGTATTGGCCGCAACAAGTTATTTCTTCTTAAATATGAATCCGGTTGACTCTGCTGTCATCAACAATGGGCTGGATTCTCCATCTTGGGATGCTCCATTTTGCCGGCAGCCCGGGGGGTTCCCGACAGCGTGGGGCTGCCTCACAATGGGAAACCCCATTGACCAGCAGGCGAAACGGAGCGTCCCGCCGGCATGCTGAACCAGAAACCTGGCGCGGCGGGACGGAGAATCCAGTCCAATGGTTTATAAGCCAATTTACACAGAGTTGATCTTTACCCTTGACACACAAAGTCCACCTAAATCAGTACCTGCAGAATGATGTCATTACTCAAACCTGTTCTGAAAACTTTAAAATTACAATATTGACCATGTACCTAATTCAAGATAAAAGGTATTTTAATGTCTCTTGTTACTTTGTTTTCAAAATTTTTTCAACTTTCAAAGGACTGGAAATTTTTCAATTTGAACTGAGACAGGGCAAACTGCTGAGAAATGCAAGGCTACCTTACAAGGTGAAGGTGAGAAACAAATGAATCACCCTCAGGGTAATGTGAAGAGAGAGACATTTCCTGTAATTGAGACAACCATCAAAACTCGTAATTGTCTGAGGAAGAGGCATTAAAAATGCAAAGTGCAGAATATTGGAACAATGGCTGCCGCATGCAGACACATCCAAAACCTTTTGCAAATACACAATGGGTGAAGTATTTCAAGGCAAGGCTGTCCATCCACTAGAGAGAGATTTCAAGTGATACAGGCAGTGTGCAGAAAGTCTTCAGCAAAGAAAACATGCTTAAGGTTGCTCTCTCACCATCTCTCTCTTTTGGAATATGAGTGTCATCCATTTTGAGATGCCAACTCTACCAGAATCCTAATCGTGAACCGAGATCTCACAATAATTGCAACATCTTATATATCTGACCTCGTCCAAGAACCCAGCTAACCCAAATCAGCGATAGAATTTGAACTTTACTGCTCAAGGGCAATCAAAGGACACTTGATCATATATTCTCATAGCTTTTTTTATTGGACTCTAACTCTCCTTATTTCTGATACCAGTATGCATGTGTGTGTGTCTATGCGTGTATGTGTGAGTCGGTTTGTCTTTGTGTGTTTGTGTATGTTTGTGTGTCTGTATGTGTGCAGTTGACTGTGCGTTCATATGTATCTGTATGTCTGTGTGTGTGTGTCTGTGTGTGCACATGTGTCATGTGCATACGCACGTGTGTGCACATGTGTGAGTGTGCATTTGGAATATGAATAGTATTATTACTGACAGCTAGTGATAATTTGAATCCTGAATGGAAACATATATAAAAAATGTGCTACAAATGTAGCCTTTTACATTATTAGGCGTTATTGATGAAAATGCTTCTATAACATTCTGATTTAGAAACTATAAATAGACTGCTTTGAGTGACGGGACTTCACCATTGTCCGTTCTTTTGTTTAATACTGTGACTTGATCCAATGCTCTGAGAAATTCTTCACTCTGAAGCAAGGTCCTGTTGCCTTGGATAGGTGCATTCCCTTTACAGTCATGTAGAATAGAGATTTTACACGATTTATTATCTTCAATATTAAAGTAAACCATGCTGTAACATAATTACAAATGTTCATGAATATAAAAATATTACTCTGTGGATTAATTTATTCGTGTTGCTTTTCCATATAAACTGTAATATGTTTGTTAATATAAAAGCTCCTGAATGCTAATTTCATGTTACAAAGGTCTTTAAGCCATGTATATGGCTTAAATGAAACAGTTTATGTGTTCAGTTGCTAGGTAGCTCCGTATAAATGATATTACCACAAGCTAATTGAAATTTATTATCAGTGTCATAAGGTGGTCCCTTACATGCAACAAAGTAGGAATACAGAAAAGCAGATCTCTTACTTGGTAAATTAGAGAAATATTGTTCCCTTCTAATGTGTCACGCAGCATCTTCGCTAATTTAAAAATCAAGGTGTGCATAATGATGTGATCAGTAACACAATTAATCCATAGATAAGTTCAAGAACTCAGATATCAAACTAACAAACAGATTATGAATGTTTATGCTGCAGCACCTGCCATAATACCAAGATTCCAGTTTTACATCTAATGGACTTTATAAGATAGTTCTTGAAGGGTTTTATCCTCTGAATCTGAGATACTTACAAATTCCCCAAATGCTGTGAAACCAATTTTGAATAGCTACTTGAACAACTCACTTGATAAAGTGATTATACAATTGTGCATGAGGTTGTTAAAGTATGACAAATACATAAAAGATTTTGCTTACATTACATTTTGTAATTTAGTAAAAACATTGTCACTCACGATTAAACAGTGGAGGAGGAGGTTCCAGAAATATCCCCATCCTCAATGATGAGAGTGCCCAGCACATAAATGCAAAAGACAAGGTTGAAGCATTTGCAACAATCTTAAACCAGAGGTACGAAGTGAATGATCCATTTTGGCCTTCTCCTGAGTTTGCAGCATCACAGATGCCAGTCTTTAGCCAATTTGATTCATTCCATATGATATCAAGAAACGGCTGAAGGCATTGGATACTGCAAAGGCTATGTGTGCTGACAATATCCCCACAAGAGTACTGAAGACCTGTGCTCCAGAACTAGCTGCTCTCTTAACCAAGCTGTTCTAGTGCTGGTATAGAATCACAGAATCCCTACAATGCAGAAGGAGGCTATTCAGCCCATCGAGTCTGCACCGACACTCTGAAAGAGAACCCTATCTAGGCAATGACCCATCCTATTTCTGTAACCCCACCTAAACTTTGGACACCAAAGGACAATTTAGCATGGCCAATCCACTTAACCTCCACTTTGGACTGTGGGAGGAAATCGGAGCACCCGGAGGAAACCCATGCAGACATAGGGAGAATTTGCAAGTTTCACGCACTCAAGTCACCCAAGGTCGGAAACAAACCTGGGTCCCTGGTGCTCTGACGCAGCAGTGCTAACCACTGTGTCACCGTGCTGCCCCATATCACTAGCACCTACCTGGCAATATGGGAAATTGTATGTCCTGTCCACAAAAAGCAGGACAGATACAATCCTGCCAGTTACTGCCCCATCAGTCTACTCTGAATCAGCAGCAAGTGATGGAAGATGCAATTGACAGTGTGATCAAGCGGCACTCACACATCAATAACCTGCTATATGACATTCAGTTTGGGCTCCACAAGAAGTAATCAGCTCCTGACTTCGTTACAGCTTTGATTCAAATATGGACAAAAGAACTGAACTCGAGGTGAGAGTGGCTGCTTTTGAAATCAAGGCAGCATTTGACCGAGTGCGGTATCAAGGAGCCCGAGCAAAACTAGAGTCAATGGGAAACTAGTGGAAAATTCTCCATAGCTGCAATCGTACCCAGCACAAAGGAAGGTGGTTGTGGTTGTTGTAAGTCAATCACCTCAGGTTCAGGACGTCAATGCAAGTATTCCTTTGGATAGATTCCGAAGCTCAACCATCTTCAGCAGCTCCACCAATGACCTTCCCTCCATCATAAGGTCAGAAGTGGGATGTTTGCTGATGACTGCACAATGTTCAGCTCCATTCACAACTCCTCAGATACTGAAGAAGTGCAAAAGCAGCAAGACCTGGATTACATTCAGACTTGATAAGTGGTAAGTAACATTCATGCCATACAAGTGGAAGGCATTGGCCATCTTCAACGTGAGAGAATCTAACAATCTTCCCTTGACATTCAACATTGAGGGATTGTCCTTTCAGAGTGGCAGGTGGAAAGTGGGTGGGAGCAGGTGAATCCATAGGATCAGCACTGGGGGCGACTGTAAGGTTCTTGGGTGGGGTCCCATGAAAGGCCAGGCTGCATGGGCAGAATGGGGGATTCTGAGAAGGGGTGTTTCCAGCCTCCTGAGCCCTAAAGACCCTCGCACAGGGGGAGGGCGACTGGAGTGAGAATGAACCCCCACACTCAGGCAGCACTGTGAAGACAAAGGATAAGAGCTGGATGGAAGATCAAGGCCGTTGGTTATGGAGGCCAGGCTGTCAGGGATTGTTGTCTGGCTGGTTGGCTGTTCCACTTGGAAGGCTTGTTTAATCCATAGTTCATGTGAGCTGGGAGAATGAGGGTGCCATCTAAGGATGAAGTTTACATGCTAATTGCATGAATCAGGTGTGCCTCACTGCCACAAGGGGAAAACAGTTGTCAAAACAGCTCCCTGACCCTTCCTTGATGAGTCAATTGTGGGAATTTAGTCAGCATTGCAGTTATTGAGGCATGGGGTGTGTTTCAATGGCCTTGTCACTCCTGACTTTCTGTCACGGGATTTGCGACACTTAAAACATCTCGTGGGATTCAACGGAATCTTGTGAGACATTGCGATCTGTATCTCGCCCTCAACTGCATGGATGAACAAAGTGATGTTTAATACAAGAGCGATATTACAATGGTAACTTTTCTCTACTGGTGCCGAGGTTCACCTGTGCCCACTAGGTGTCTATAGTTTCTTACTCTTCATCACCCTATCGCTACGTCTAGGTGTATCCCCAAGATCCACAGCTGAGGTTGAGGTGGCCTGCTGTCTTCCACACCCTATTGCCCGAGATGACCTTGGTGGGCATCCCTTGGAGGGCCTGGACTTTGAGGGTTCGGGCCTCCTTGCAGGCTGCACAGGTGTTGCCAATGCTGCCCTCCTTGTTGGGTGGGACTGAAGGTGGGGCAACTGGAGGAGGGACTGTACAGGGAAAGACAAAGGCTACATGTAGAATTTGACCTGCTGACCACAGGTAAGGCAGAGGCACAGTGGAGGAGGGCACAGGGTGTACAGTATGAGTATGGAGAGAAGGCGAGTCGGCTACTGGCCCACCAATTGAGGAAGAGGGGAGCAGCGAGGGTGATAGGTGGGGTGAGAGATGAGGAGGGAGAGATGGAACGGGGAGCGGAGAGAGTGAACGGGGTGTTCAAGGCATTTTATGAGAGGTTATATAAGGCTCAGCCCCCGGAAGGGAAGGAGGGAATGATGTGTTTCTTGGATCAGCTGGAATTCCCTAAGGTGGAGGAGCAGGAGAGGGCGGGACTGGGAGCACAGATTGAGATGGAGGAGGTGGTAAAAGGGATTGGGAGCATGCAGGCGGGGAAGGCCCCGGGACCGGACGGATTCCCGGTGGAATTTTATAGGAAATATATGGACCTACTGGCCCCGCTTTTGACGAGAACCTTTAATGAGGCCAGGGAAAGGGGGCAGCTGCCCCCGACTATGTCGGAGGCAACGATATCGCTCCTTTTGAAGAAGGAAAAAGACCCGCTGCAGTGTGGGTCCTACAGGCCCATTTCCCTTTTAAATGTAGATGCTAAGCTCCTGGCCAAGGTGATGGTGACGAGGATAGAGGACTGTGTCCCGGGTGTGGTCCACGAGGATCAAACTGGGTTTGTTAAGGGGAGACAGCTGCACACGAACATACGGAGGTTGCTAGGGGTAATGATGATGCCCCCACCAGAGGGGGAGGCAGAGATAGTGGTGGCGATGGACGCCGAGAAAGCATTCGACAGAGTGGAGTGGGATTATCTGTGGGAGGTGCTGAGGAGATTTGGTTTTGGAGAAGGGTTTATTGGATGGGTACAGCTGCTGTATAGGGCCCCGGTGGCGAGTGTGGTCACGAACAGACAGAGGTCTGACTACTTCTGTCTTCATAGAGGGACGAGGCAGGGGTGTCCCCTGTCTCCGTTACTGTTTGCATTGGCGATTGAGCTCCTGGCCATAGCACTGAGGGGCTCCAGGAAGTGGAGGGGAGTACTCAGGGGAGGAGAAGAACACCGGGTATCTTTGTATGCAAATGATTTATTGCTGTATGTTGTGGACCCAGTGGAGGGGATGCCTGAGATAATGCAGACACTCAGGGAGTTTGGGGAATTTTCGGGGTACAAATTGAATATGGGGAAGAGTGAGTTGTCTGTGGTGCATCCGGGGGAGCAGAGCAGGGGAATAGATGACTTACCGCTGAGGAAGGTAACAAGAGATTTCCGATACTTAGGGATTCAGATAGCCAGGAGTTGGGGAACCTTACATAGGCTTAATTTAACAAGATTGGTGGAACAGATGGATGAGGATTTTAAGAGATGGGACATGGTGCCCCTGTCACTGGTGGGTAGGGTGCAGGCGGTCAAAATGGTAGTCCTCCCGAGATTCCTTTTTGTGTTTCATTGCCTTCCGGTGATGGTCACGAAGGCTTTTTTCAAGAAAATTAAGAAAAGTGTCATGAGTTTTGTGTGGGCCGGGAAGACTCCGAGAGTGAGGAGGGGGTTCTTGCAGCATAGCAGGGATAGGGGGGGCTGGCACTACCGAGCCTAAGTGAATACTACTGGGCCGCCAATATCTCAATGGTGTGTAAGTGGATGGGAGAAGGGGAGGGAGCGGCGTGGAAGAGATTGGAGATGGCGTCCTGCAAACGAACCAGCCTACAAGCAATGGTGACGGCGCCGTTGCCGTTCTCCCCGAAGAAATACACAAGTCCAGTGGTGGTGGCAACACTAAAAATTTGGGGGCAGTGGAGACGACATAGGGGAACGACGGGAGCCTCGGTGCGGTCCCCGATAAGAAATAACCATAGGTTTGTCCCGGGGAGAATGGCTGGGGGATTTGGAGCATGGCAGAGAGCTGGGGTTGTGCAACTGAGAGATCTGTTCGTAGACGGGACGTTTGCGAGTCTGGGAGCGCTGACGGAGAAATATGGGTTTCCCCAAGGGAATGAATTTCGATACATGCAACTGAGGGCTTTTGCGAGGCAGCAGGTGAGGGAATTCCCGCAGCTCCCGACGCAGGAGATTCAAGATAGAGTGATCTCAGGGACATGGGTGGGGGATGGTAGGGTGTCGGATATACACAGGGAAATGAGGGACGAGGGGGAGATCATGGTGGATGAGCGAAGGGGAAATGGGAAGAAGAGCTGGGGGAAGAGATTGAGGAGGGGCTGTGGGCTGATGCCCTACGTAGGGTAAACTCGTCGTCCTCATGTGCCAGGCTACGCCTGATACAATTCAAGGTTTTATACAGGGCGCATATGACCGGAGCAAGGCTCAGTAAATTTTTCGGGGTAGAGGATAGGTGTGGGAGATGCTCGAGAAGCCCAGCAAACCACACCCACATGTTTTGGTCATGTCCGGCACTGCAGGGGTTCTGGGTGGGGATGGCAAAGGTGCTTTCGAAGGTGGTGGGGGTCCGGGTCGAGCTAGGCTGGGGGTTGGCTATATTCGGGGTTGCAGAAGAGCCGGGAGTGCAGGAGGCGAAAGAGGCTGATGTCTTGGCCTTTGCATCCTTAGTAGCCCGGCGAAGGATATTGCTTATGTGGAAGGAAGCCAAACCCCCGGGCGTGGAGACCTAGATAAATGACATGGCAGGGTTTATAAAACTAGAACGGATAAAGTTCGCACTAAGGGGTTCGGCTCAAGGGTTCACCAGGCGGTGGCAACCGGTCATTGACTACCTCGCAGAACGATAAAGGAAATGGGAAGGTAACAGCAGCAACCCAGGGGGGAGGGGGGAGGGCGGGTCCTCAGGGGTGTTTTTGTATAGATATTTGTACTAGGTTATGTATAATGGATTGTTTGATTTTATTTTTGGAGAGTTATTATTTTTGTTATGGCAGTTGCCATTTAGTTTATATATTATTTATTTATTTGTTAAAACGGCCACTGTTATTTATATTGTATTATTGTTGTAAAAAGGAAAACCTTTGTATTGTTTTGTTTGGCCGAAAAATTTGAATAAAATATATATATTTTTTAAAAACATTGTTGCACAACAATTCAGTGAGTCCAATGTGCAAACACGCCGTTAAGTCCAGCCTAGTAGGTGGGCAACGAATTCGGGTTGACAGCCTCAAGGGTGGGTTAGGATCCACCGGCTGAGGAATGGGCCTGGCCATAGGCGATAGAGGAATGGCCATGGTGGCAGGAAGCTCCACAAAGTCGACATCAGGGACAACAGGAGGGCGTGGCACCAGTGCATGATCACGTAGCGAGCGCGGAAGCAGCCGAAGAGCCCGGCGATTACGCCGGCGAATGGAGCCATCATGCATGCGAACCAGGAACGAGCAGGGAGCCACGCGGCGGAAAACTTCGGCAGTTGCCGACCAGCCACCCTCTGGTAGGTGGATGCAGACGTTGTCTCCAGGCGCCAAGGCAGGAAGATCAGTTGCCCGAGTGTCATGTGCCACCTTCTGCTGAGCACGCTGCTGTCGCATCCTCTGCAATACTGGAGCATGGCCGGGTTTAGGAACATGAATGGACGGTACAGTGGTCCTGAGGGCACGACCCATCAACAGCTGGGCTGGTGAGAGGCCAGTGGACAGAGGGGCCGAGCGATAGGCCTGCAGGGCTAAACAGAAATCCGATCCGGCATCAGCAGCCTTGCAGAGGAGCCGCTTGACGATATGGACGCCATTTTCCGCCTTGCCATTGGACTGGGGATGCAGAGGGCTGGACGTCACGTGTGTGAAGCCATACGAAGCGGCAAAAGAAGACCATTCTTGAATAGCGAAACAGGGCCTGGTGTCCGACATGACGGTAAGCGGAATGCCATGGCGAGCGAAGGTTTCCTTGCATGCCCTGATGACAGCTGACGATGTCAAATCGTGCAGGCGTACGACCTCTGGATAATTTGAAAAATAGTCAATTATGATGACCCTGCCGAGCGCATGAAAAAGGTCCACACCCACCTTTGCCCAGGGGGACGTTACCAACTCATGGGGCTGAAGCGTCTCAGGGGGTTGCGCCGGCTGAAACCTTTGGCAGGTGGGGCAGTTGAGCACCATATTTGCGATGTCGTCGCTGATGCCCGGGCAGTACACAGTGTCACGGGCCCTCCGCCTGCACTTCTCGACCCCGAGATGGCCTTCGTGTAATTGTTCGAGGACCAGCCTGTGCATGCTGTGTGGAATCACAATCCGGTCCAACTTCAAGAGGACACCATCAATGACGGCCAAGTCATCCCGGACATTGTAGAATTGTGGGCACTGTCCTTTGAGCCACCCTTCCGTCATGTTGCGCATCACACGTTGTAGAAGGGGGTCAGCCGCAGTCTCCCGGCGAATACGGGCCAGACTTGCATCATTAGCTGGCAGATTGGCCGAAGTGAAGGCCAGATGCGCTTCGACCTGACATACGAACCCCCCCGATTCGGGCGGTGTGCTCACTGCTCTGGACAGGGCGTCCGCGATGATGAGGTCCTTTCCCGGGGTGTAGGCCAGTTGGAAGTCGTACCTCCGGAGCTTGAGCAGAATGCGCTGGAGGCGGGGGTCATCTCATTCAGGTCCTTTTGAATGATGCTGACCAGGGGGCGATGGTCGGTTTCCACGGTGAACTGAGGGGGACCTTACACGTAGTCATGGAACTTATCTATGCCAGTTAACAAACCCAGGCACTCCTTCTCAATCTGCACATAGCGCTGTTCTGTGGGGGTCATGGCCCGCGAGGCATAGGTGACCGGAGCCCATGATGCAGTGTCGTCCCGTTGCAGGAGTACCGCCCCAATGCCGGACTAGCTGGCATCAGTCGAGATCTTCGTATCTCGAGAGGTGTCGAAGAACGCCAAGACCGGGGCTGTGGTGAGCTTAATCTTGAGCTCTTCCCATTCCT
Source organism: Scyliorhinus torazame (assembly GCF_047496885.1). NCBI lineage: Eukaryota > Metazoa > Chordata > Chondrichthyes > Carcharhiniformes > Scyliorhinidae > Scyliorhinus > Scyliorhinus torazame. Next base: position 148,637,464 of record NC_092722.1, on the reverse strand, counting down.
TCTGGTGTGCGGGTAGCCACTGGAACTCCGTAGTCTTCTTCACTAGGTGGTGAAGAGCCGTTGTGTGGGAGGCAAGGTTGGGAATGGACTTCCCCAGGAAGTTGACCATCCCGAGAAAGCGTAGCACTGCCTTCTTGTCTGCCGGCTGCGGCATGGCTGCAATAGCTGTCACTTTGTCTGCATCCGGACGCACTCCTGACCGGGATATGTGGTCCCCCAGAAACGTTAGCTCAGTTTGGCCAAAAGAACACTTGGCTCGGTTGAGGCGCAGGCCGTGTTCTCGTATCCGAGCAAAGACGTGCTGGAGACGACTGATGTGCTCCTGTGGTGTGGTGGACCAGCTGATGACGTTGTCAACATAGACATGCACCCCTTCGATGCCCTCCATCATCTGTTCCATGATTCTGTGAAACACATCGGATGCCGAGATGATGCCAAACGGCATTCTATTGTAGCAGAACCTGCCAAAGGGAGTGTTGAAGGTACACAGCTTCCTGCTGGATTGATCCAGTTGAACCTGCCAAAAACCCTTTGAGGCATCAAGCTTTGTAAAAATTTGAGCACGGGCCATTTCGCTCGTGATCTCTTCCCGTTTGGGTATGGGGTAATGTTCCCTCATGATGTTGTTGTTCAGGTCGATGAAGATCCGGAGTTCGCCAGAGGGCTTTTTTACGCACACCATGGAGCTGGCCCATGGCGTGGGCTCCGTGACCCGGGAAAGCACTCCTTGGTCCTGGAGACCCTGCAGCTGCTGCTTGAGGCGGTCTTTGAGTGGTGCTGGGACTCTACGAGGTGCGTGAATGACCGGGGTGGCGTCCAGTTTGAGCCGTATTCTGTAAGTGTAGAGCAGTGTGCCCATGCCCTCAAAAACCTCCTGGTTGTGGGCGAGGAGCGAGTGGAGCTGTGCCCTAAAGTCTGCATCCGGGAAGTCGGACGTGCCTTCTGGAGACAGAGTGTGTACCCGCTGAACGAGGTGGAGAACCTTGCACGCCTGTGCGCCTAGCAGGGAGTCCTTCGATGATCCAACTATCTCAAAGGACAGTGTGACTGTGTATGCATTGTGTGTAACCTCGAGCTGGCAGGATCACATGGCCGGGATAACATTCCCGTTGTAATCAACCATCTGACAGCGGGATGGCCGAATCGGTGGTTTGACCTTCAAGGCGTAGAAGGCTGACCATGCAATAAGGTTGGCAGAGGCACCAGTGTCTAAACGGAATGTGATTGGTGATCAGTTGACCGTTAGGGTGGCACACCATTCATCACCCGGATTAACACTGTACACTGGTGGGTCCTACTTGGGGACATCTGATTCCTGTCAATGACCGCAACGCGGAAGGCTTCCCGGTCGTCGGTATCACCGGTCTGTGCATTCTCAAGGTATGACACGGTGCATGGAGGCTGGATGGCCCGCACGTCCCTGCAAGGCTGGCGGAATTGGGGAGCGTTGGCAGGTTGAGCTGCTCGACAGCAGCCAGCGTAGTGGCCCATCTTGCCACAGCGGAGGCATTGTCGATTCTTTGCTGGACATTGCCGCTTTAAATGTGCGGATCCACAGTTGCCGCACGTCGTGACATCATGGCGTTCATTGCGCCACCGCGCATGCGCAGTTCGGTCCTGCGTAGAGCCCGCCTGCGCGTCACGTCCCTCTGTGTTGACGTCACTTTTGGCGCGTACAAGCGCGGGAGGCCGCGGAAAGAGCGTGAAATGGCCGCCCTCGTCCGGGCCGCGTGCTGGGAGGAACTCGATCGACTGGACCCGCTCGGCCTCATAGGACCCCTGCCGTGCCGATTCGGCCGCCTGGAATTGGGAGTACCGGCTGGTCGTGTTTTCATGGAGGACGCAGGCTTCGATGGCGGTGGCTAGGGTGAGGCTCTTAATTTTGAGGAGCTGCTGGCGTAGGGTGCCCGAGGTGACCCCAAAAACTATCTGTGGTGTTGGATTCTCTGGTGCACAGATGAGCCAACACAGTTGTATGTGGTACAACTCTATTTTATTTTAACTCTTATATACAGTTCGTTCTGGATACTCTGCACGTGCTGTCTCCCTGAGTATGTCGTGTAGCAGGTCTGTCCTGGTCCTCGTCTCCAGCTACTACTGACCACCAGGTGTCGTGTTTGTGCTTTTATATCTTTCTGTGGTTGGTTGTGGTGTTGTGTGTTCTGATTTGTCTGTTGGTGTGTCTATCATGATGTGTGTGTTTGAATATCATGACACTATCTGGTCCCGAATCCTGGAATCGGAGGTGGCCTCATAGCCGCAGAACTGCGCGAGGATACGGAGGTGTGTCAGGAAAGATTGAAAAGGCTCATCCTTACACTGCAGGCGCTGCTGGAAGAGGTACCTCTCGAAGCTCTCGGTCACCTCGACGCTGAAGTGTTGCTCAAGTTTTAGAAGGACCGTCTTGTACTTCGTCCTGTCCTCACCTTCCGCGAACACCTGGGAGTTGTAGATGTGGATGGCGTGTTGCCCTGCCATGGAGAGGAGGAGGGCAATTTTCCAGGTGTCTGATGCATTCTCCCTTTCTGTGGCTTCTAGGAAGAACTGGAAGCGCTGTTTAAACAGCTTCCAGTTGACGCCGAGGTTTCCAGCGATTTTGAGCGACTGCGGCGGGCTGATGGTGCCCAGGGAATAGGATGGCGGATCCCTGAAGATGTGCAGGTAGGTCTAACAGTTGCTGGGTTCCAAACCTGGTTCTATGTCGTGTTGGGTGTTCCGCTACACAAACGAACCAACACGGATGTAGATGGTACAACTCTGTTTTATTACTCTTTTTAAAAAATATATATTTTATTCAAGTTTTTTGGCCAAACATAACAATACGTAGTGTTTCTTTTACACAACAATAAAGCAATATAAATAACCGTGGCCAGTTTTAAACAAATAAATAAGTAATATATAAACAAAAACAAAAAACAAAACTAAATGGCAACTGCCTTGTTCAAAATAAATACTCTCCAAAAATACAATCCTACAATCCAATATACAATTACATATACCAAATACCTATACATATACAATAACATCCCTGAGAGTCCGTCCGATTCCTCCCCCCCCCGCCCTTCCCCCTCCCCCCCCCCCCTTCCCCCCTGGGTTGCTGCTGTTGTCTACTTCTGTTCCATTCCCTCTATCTTTCTGTGAGGTAATCGACGAACGGTTGCCACCGCCTGGTGAACCCCTGAGCCGAACCCCTTAACACAAACTTAATCCGTTCTAACTTTATAAACCCTGCCATATTGTTTATCCAGGTCTCCACACCCGGGGGTTTGGCTTCCTTCCACATTAACAATATCCTACGCCGGGATACAAGGGACGCAAAGGCCAACACGTCAGCCTCTCTCGCCTCCTGCACTCCCGGCTCTTCTGCAACACCAAATATAGCCAACCCCCAGCTTGGTTCGACCCGGACCCCCACCTCCTTCGAAAGCACCTTTGCCACCCCCACCCAGAACCCCTGTAGTGCCGAGCATGACCAGAACATGTGGGTGCGATTCGCTGGGCCTCTCGAGCATCTCGCACACCTAACCTCTACCCCAAAAAATTTACTAAGCCGTGCTCCAGTCATATGCGCCCTGTGTAGTACCTTAAATTGTATCAGGCTTAGCCTGGCACACGAGGACGATGAGTTTACCCTACGTAGGGCATCAGCCCACAGCCCCTCCTCAATCTCCTCCCCCAGTTCTTCTTCCCATTTCCCTTTCAGCTCATCTACCATGATCCCCCCCTCGTCCCTCATCTCCCTGTATATGTCCGCCACCTAACCGTCCCCCACCCATGTCTCTGAGATCACTCTATCCTGCACTTCCTGCGTCGGGAGCTGCGGGAATTCCCCCACCTGTTGCCTCGCAAAAGCCCTCAATTGCATATACCGAAATGCATTCCCTTGGGGCAACCCATATTTCTCCATCAGCGCTCCCAGACTCGCAAACGTCCCATCTACAAATAGATCTCTTAGTTGTACGACCCTAGCTGTTTGCCATGCTCCAAATCCCCCATCCATTCTCCCCGGAACAAACCTATGATTGTTTCTTATCGGGGACCGCACCGAAGCTCCCGTCCCTCCCCTATGCCGTCTCCAGTGCCCCCAAATTTTCAATGTAGCCACCACCACCGGGCTTGTGGTGTATTTCTTTGGTGAGAACGGCAACGGCGCTGTCACCATTGCTTGCAGGCTAGTCCCCCTGCAGGACGCCCTCTCCAATCTCTTCCACGCCGCTCCCTCCCCGTCTCCCATCCACTTACACACCATTGAAACATTGGCGGCCCAGTAGTACTCACTTAGGCTCGGTAGTGCCAGCCCCCCCCTGTCCCTACTACGCTGCAAGAATCCCCACCTCACTCTCGGGGTCTTCCCAGCCCACACAAAACTCATAATGCTCTTCTCAATTCTTTTGAAAAAAGCCTTCGTGATCACCACCGGGAGGCACTGGAACACAAAAAGGAATCTCGGGAGGACCACCATTTTAACCGCCTGCACCCTACCTGCCAATGACAGGGACACCATGTCCCATCTCTTGAAATCCTCCTCCATCTGTTCCACCAACCGTGTTAAATTAAGCCTATGTAATGTACCCCAATTCTTGGCTATCTGGATCCCCAGGTACCGGAAGTCCCTTGTTACCTTCCTCAACGGTAAATCCTCTATCACTCTGCTCTGCTCCCCCGGATGCACCACAAATAACTCACTTTTCCCCATGTTCAGTTTATACCCTGAAAAATCCCCAAACTCGCCAAGTATCCGCATTACCTCTGGCATCCCCTCCGCTGGGTCCGCCACATATAGCAACAAATCATCTGCATACAGAGATACCCGGTGTTCTTCTCCCCCCCTAAGTACTCCCCTCCACTTCCTGGAACCCCTCAGTGCTATGGCCAGGGGTTCAATCGCCAATGCAAACAATAACGGGGACGGAGGACATCCCTGCCTCGTCCCTCTATGGAGCCGAAAATAGTCAGACCCCCGTCCATTCGTGACCACGCTCGCCATCGGGGCCCTATACAGCAACTGTACCCACCTGATATACCCGTCCCCAAAGCCAAATCTCCTCAGCACCTCCCACAAATAATCCCACTCCACTCTATCAAATGCTTTCTCAGCATCCATCGCCACCACTATCTCCGCTTCCCCCTCTGGTGGGGGCATCATCATTACCCCTAGCAACCTCCGTATATTTGTATTTAGCTGTCTCCCCTTCACAAACCCAGTTTGGTCCTCATGGACCACCCCCGGGACACAATCCTCTATCCTCATTGCCATTATCTTGGCCAGAATCTTAGCATCCACATTCAGGAGGGAAATGGGCCTGTATGACCCGCATTGCAGCGGGTCTTTTTCCTTCTTTAGGAGGAGCGATATCGTTGCCTCTGACATAGTCGGGGGCAGCTGTCCCCTTTCCCTCGCCTCATTAAAGGTTCTCATCAGTAGCGGGGCCAGCAAGTCCAAACATTTCTCATAGAATTCAACTGGGAATCCGTCTGGTCCCGAGGCCTTCCCCGCCTGCATGCTCCCAATCCCTTTCACTACTTCCTCCGTCTCAATCTTAGGAAATTCCAGCTGATCCAGAAGCACATCATTCTCTCCATCCCGTCCGGGGGCTGCGCTTCATATAGTCTTTCATAAAATGCGTTGAACACTCCATTCACTCTCTCCGCTCCCCGCTCCATCTCTCCCTCCTCATCTCTCACCCCCCCCTATCTCCCTGGCTGCTCCCCTTTTCCTCAGTTGGTGGGCCAACAACCGACTCGCCTTCTCCCCATATTCGTACTGTACACCCTGTGCCTTCCTCCATTGTGCCTCTGCATTACCCGTAGTCAACAAGTCAAATTCTACATGTAGCCTTTGCCTTTCCCTGTACAGTCCCTCCTCCGGTGCCTCCGCGTATTGTCTGTCCACCCTCAGAAGTTCTTTCAACAACCGCTCCCTTTCCCTACCCTCCTGCTTTCCTTTATGTGCCCTAATAGATATCAGCTCCCCTCTATCCACTGCCTTCAGTGCCTCCCAGACCACTCCCACCTGTACCTCCCCATTATCATTAAGTTACAAGTACCTTTCAATACACCCCCTCACCCTTAAACACACCCCCTCATCTGCCAATAATCCCATGTCCATTCTCCAGGGTGGAAGCTGTTGTTTTTCTTCCCCTATCTCCAGGTCCACCCAGTGTGGAGCATGATCCGAGATGGCTATAGCCGTGTACTCCGTCCCCGTCACCTTCGGGATCAGTGCCCTTCCCAAAACAAAAAAATCTATTCGTGAAAATACTTTGTGTACATAGGAGAAAAACGAAAACTCCTTACTCCTAGATCTACTAAATCTCCAGGGATCTACTCCTCCCATCTGCTCCATAAAATCCTTAAGCACCCGAGCTGCAGCCGGCCTCCTTCCGGTCCTGGACCTCGATCTGTCCAGCCCCGGGTCCAGCACCGTATTAAGTCTCCACCCATTACCAACTTCCCCACTTCTAGGTCCGGGATTCGTCCTAACATACGCCTCATAAAATTGGCATCATCCCAGTTCGGGGCATACACGTTCACTAATACCACCGCCTCCCCTTGCAGTTTGCCACTCACCATCACGCATCTGCCCCCACAATCCGCCACTATAGTCTTTGCCTCAAACATTACCCGCTTCCCCACTAGTATGGCCACCCCCCTGTTTTTTGCATCTAGCCCCGAATGAAACACCTGCCCCACCCATCCTTTGCGAAGTCTAACCTGGTCTATCAGTTTCAGATGCGTCTCCTGGAGCATAACCACATCTGCCTTAAATTTCTTTAGGTGTGCGAGTACCCGTGCCCTCTTAATCGGCCCATTCAGCCCTCTCACATTCCACGTGATCAACCTGGTTGGGGGGCTCTTTACCCCCACCGTTGACGACTAGCCATTTCCTTTTTCAATCCAGCTCCTCACCCGGTTCCCACGTAGCTGTATCCCCCCCAGGCGGCGACCCCCGCCCCGACCCCCCCCCCCATACCAGCTCCCCCTTCTCCCAGCAGCAGCAACCCAGTTAACCCCCCCCCCGCTAGATCCCAAGCTAGCGTAATTGCACCCCCCCCATGTTGCTCCCAGAAGTCAGCAAACTCTGGCCGACCTCGGCTTCCCCCCGTGACCTCGGCTCACACTGTGCGAGGCCCCCTCCTTCCTGCTTCCCTGTTCCCGCCATGATTACCATAGCGCGGGAACAAAGCCCGCGCTTCCCTTTTGGCCCCGCCCCCAATGGCCTGCGCCCTCAGCTCCTCATCCTCCCTCACTCCCTCCCCCACGACATGAGGAAGAGAGAGAAGTTACAGGGTCGCAGGTTTAACAACTTGAGAAGTCCTCTCTTCCCCCTTTTCCCCCCTTCATCCCACAAATTCACCCCCCCAATTTTGTCCCAAACGTTCTTTTTCTGGCCCGCTCACTCCAGCTTCTCCTCGACAATAAATGTCCACGCCTCATCTGCCGTTTCAAAGTAGTGGTGTTTCCCTAGATGTGTGACCCACAGTCTTGCCGGTTGCAGCATTCCAAATTTGACCTTCCTTTTATGCAACACCGCCTTGGCCCGATTAAAGCTTGCCCTCCTTCTCGCCACCTCCGCACTCCAATCTTGATATACGCGGATCACCGCATTCTCCCACCTACTGCTCAGAGTTTTCTTTGCCCATCTGAGGACCATCTCTCTGTCCTTATATCGGAGAAATCTCACCACTATTCCTCGAGGAATTTCTCCAGCCCTCGGTCTTCGCGCCATAACCCGATAGGCTCCCTCCACCTCCAGCGGACCCGTCGGCGCCTCCGATCCCATTAAAGAGTGCAGCATCGTGCTCACATATGCCCCGACGTCCGCCCCTTCTGCACCTTCGGGAAGACCAAGAATCCTTAGGTTCTTCCTCCTCGCATTATTCTCCAGCACCTCCAGCCTTTCCACACATCTTTTGTGTTGTGCCTCGTAGATCTCCGTTTTCACCACCAGGCCCTGTATGTCGTCCTCATTCTCAGCAGCCTTTGCCTTCACGACCCGAAGCTCCTGTTCCTGGGTCTTTTGCTCCTCCTTTAGCCCCTCAATCGCTTGTAATAATCGGGGCCAACAGCTCCTTCTTCATCTCCTTTTTGAGTTCATCTACGCAACGCCGCAGGAACTCTTGTTGGTCAGGGCCCCATATTAAACTGCCTCCTTCCGACGCCATCTTGCTTTGTGCCTGCCTTCTTGGCCGCTGCTCTAGAGGATCCACCGCAATCCGGCTACTTTCCTCTCTTTTTTTCCATCCGTGTCCAGGGGGGATTCCCTTCTGGATTACCGCACAGTGTTATTTGCCGTTAAAATTGCCGATGGGGCTCCTATTAAGAGCCCAAATGTCCGTTCCGCCGGGAGCTGCCGAAACGTGCGACTCAGCTGGTCATAGCCGCAACCGGAAGTCCTGTTTTATTACTCTTGATAACAACATCTGTAAACTTATGACTGGGGTTCGTAATTTACCCGTTAACCTGTGGACCCAGCCCTAACACTATCTTAGAGAGGCACTCAGCACATGGTGTATGTCTGAGTGGCACGCTGTGAGCTCTGTGCCCCGAGCTGTTTCCTGCTGGAATGAGCGGGAACTGTGATGTTCCCCATTTTATAGTGCGTGTGCTCTCACTGGTGATTGGCTGTGATGTTGAGTGTGTGTTGATTGGTCCGTTGATCTGTCCATCAGTGTGTATGTGTGTTTGCACCATGATATGTTTATCGAAATATCATGACAGACCCCACAGCCCAAATCCTGGCCAATCCCCCTGCTCCCCACAGCCCTGGCAGAAGCCCTCCAGCCAGGGGCACAACTGTCAGCAAACTATGGCGGTGTTGGACTCTTTCCGTACTTCCCTCTCTCCCTCAGCAACCATTGCACCTCTTTCACGATTTTTAAAAGCACAGGTTAACCTCGCTGCCTGAAATTCCCCCTATTGGAGGCGGAGAATTGCAGAGGCACCAGAGAATACCGGGTCAGGCCCGCTAATGATATGTCGACGCCGTTTACTACGTGCGGTGTGGAACACGTTGACATCGCTGTCGAGGCACCGGACAATTGCGAAAAGGCGTGAAACAGGCGCCGGCAACTATTTCTGTGTCAAAACCAATTCTCCACCCAATCACGCTTTCTGATTAAAAATCGTGAAAGAGGTGCAGCGGTTGCTGAGGGAGAGAGGGAAGTACAGAAAGTGTCCAACACCCTCATAGTTTGCTGACAGTTGTGCCCCTGGCTGGAGGGCTTCTGCCAGGGCTGTGGGGAGCAGGGGGATTGGATGATTTTGCCGTCGGCTGATGGAAAATCCCGCCCTTTATCTTTTATATCAGAAAGCCTATCTTCCAAAGCCCATCTCTGCAGGGTGTTTGCATGCTGGGATATTTTTTATTGTCGCATACTGTAAGTGGTTTATTTATTTATTGTGTTTCATAATGAGAGAGCCTTCAAATATGAGATGATTGTGTAAATGTAGAATACGCATTGGAAATGCCGGCAATGACTGTATTCTGGGAAAGAGAGTGACGGCGGAATCATTACAATTTTTAAAATACTATCCTAGGTGATTGGGACAAAAACCCTTGGAAGCAAAAATGTTTACAAATAAACTGTTTCCCTGAAAACCAAAGTCCATTCTTCACTCATGAAATTGTCCAGTGTAAGTCGAAATTGAAATTGAAACCTTGGGAACTGGGAGAGAACACTCTTTTGGCACTTACAGGTATTCATGAGCATCTTAAAAGGCTTGTCGAAGATGGGAGCCAATTGAAAACTGCCACAGGCAAAAATAGTTACGGGACTTAAAATGTTTTCTTTACCCTTCTTATTCAACAGCAGCAAACGTTTTCCTCACATTTAGTCTGTGAGTGTGTATGTGTGTGTGTGAGTGTATATCTTCTGCTGGGGATTTCCCATGAGATATTTTATTGTATTGCTGCCTCCCAACAGACACAAACGATGAACACTCAAAGTATATTGTTGCTCCATTTATATTTTGATATATTAAGATAATCAGAGAATTTGGTGGAACGGTGATGTGACCTTCCATTTCAAGTATAAGCTTCAAACCTGGTCTTCTAACCACATGGGTATTCATACATCTCCAGTGGTGCAGTGGTTAGCACTGCTGCCTCATGGCACCAAGGTCGCAGGTTCGATCCCAGCCTTGGGTCACTGTCCGTGTGGACTTTGCACATTCCCCCTGTGTTTGCGTGGGTTTAGCCCCCACAACCCAAAGATGTGCACGTTAGGTGGATTGGCCATGCTAAATTACCCCCTAATTGGAAAAATGAATTGGGTACTCTAAATTTTTTTTTTAAAATTACTATGTCTCCAAAACGTTAATTTTCAAAAATAATAAGAAAATTATGAATGGAAAGAATTTCTGAGGGATCAGTTGATAATTGCATAGTTGAATTGTATGGAGCAGAAAGATCTAGCATTGTTCCCCAGTTGGTGCTTTGCTGGCCAATCCATTAGGAGGTGCATCGCTATTAGTCTCAGTGTCTCTGGCTTGAGAAGATGAAATAAATCAGCCAGTGTTGTGGTTTTGCTTACTATTCGGTGACCCTAGTTGGAAATGAGTTGGCAGATATGGGAAGGATTGACTTGGATGAAATGCCCTCCACCCACTCACAAATGAAAATGCCCCCTCTTCGTAAATGTCTACTATATTCCGGGCCCTGATGGGCCGAGTGGCCGTAAAATTTTGGCCAGTCCCGCCGGCGTGAATTACTCACCTTACGCACGGCGGGACCTGGCAGGTAAGTGTGCGGCGGTGGTCCTGGGAGGGGCGCGGGGGAATCCGACCCCCACGGTGGCCTGGCCTGTGATCAGGGCCTACCGACCTGCGGGCGGGCTGGTTCTGTGGGGGTGCCTTTTTTCCTGCGCGCCGGGCCCCAGTAGGACTCCGCCATATTGCCCGGGGGCCAGCGCAGTGAAGGAAACCCCTGTGCATGCGCGGGAATACGCCGGCTGGTCTGCACATGCGCGGAAATACGCCGGCCGGTCCGCCTTGCGCGAGATCACGCCAGCCGTTCCACGCATGCGCAAACTCGGCCGGCCCTTCAGCGCCGGCTGGCGCTGCGGGCACCACTCCGGCGTCAACCTAGCCCCCCAAAAATTGGAGAATTCCTCACTTTCGGGGGCTGTTGATGCCGGAGTGGTTGGTGCCGGCTTTCCCGCTGGCGTGGGGACATAGCCCCATTTTCAGAGAATCCCACCCCATAAACCCCATAAAAAGTTCAATCTTCTTCAATGAGGTTTAAAAGTTGCCATAGTTCCAGATGACCATAGGTTGCTTTCACCTTTGAGGGGAGAGCTGACTGGTGGTGATTTAACCTGAGGATCACCACACCTCAGGCGAGGGGCAAGGTTGAGAAGGCGGGCATTCAGAAATAACCTCAGTCAGTACAGGGATTGAACCTATGCTGTTGGCCTTGCACTGCATCACAAAACCAGCTATATAGCCAAGTGACCTAATTGGGTTTCCAATAGCAATTTGAATAATCACTAGAGCTGAACAACTGATCTGGTCCTAAACAAATTATTTTATATTTGTGGAATATCCTTAAATGTCTCCATTATGATCAATTACTCGATTTCTAATTTTTTTTAAAAACTTTGATCACGGTATTTCAGCTTCTATCTTACTCTTCTGCGTATGTCCAAATCATAATTGTGCTCTCTCTTAAAATTTCAAAGAAGTGATTATTAGTCATAGAGTCATCATAGAATCATACAGCACAGAAAAGGCCCTTCTGCTCATCCAGTCAAAGGCCAGTCAAAAATAATCACCTAACTATTCTAATCCCATTTGTCAGCACTTGGTCCTCCGCGTTTGCCCTAGGATTGCAAGTCAACATCTAAATACTTCTTAAATGTTATGAGGGTCTCTGCCTCCACCACCCTTTCAGGCAGAGAATTCCAAACTCCCACCAACCTCTGGGTAAAAAAGTTTTCCCTCAAACCTCCTGCCCCTTACCTTGAATCTATGCCCCCTGGTTATTGACCCCTCCACTGAGGGGAAAAGTTTGTTCCTGTCTATCTGTCCCCTCATAATTTTATCCATTTATACATAGTGCTTTTTGTTTCTTGGGTTGGCTGCCAGTGAGAATTCCTTAATGTGATTGGCTGCTTGGACAATTTGATGACATTGCTGCCAGCTTGGGTTGGGAATCCCTATTAAACTATGCTACAATCAATTGCTCATCAAGTGAGTTAAAGTTCTCACTGCAGAGGTCACAGGATCTCTCAGTTAATCTTTGTTTGAAGCCAGTGACAAGCACCCTTGCTTTGCTGGTGACAACAAAATCCAGGCTGTAGGGTACGTAACAAAGAAAGAGACCATTTGGCCGAACCAGTCCACGCTGATGTTTTATGCTCCACTTTAGCATCTTCTGATCCTTCCTTTCTAACTCTATCAGCAGAACCCTATTCCCTAATCATTCATTTGCTTAGGTATGACAATATTTTACTGAACACAACTGCGTGGCAATACCTGAGGTCAACTCCTTTTGCCAGGTGCAAATCAGAAGACAGACAACTGAAGAGCAATGCCAAATACTGCAAAGATGCTAACAGCAAACTATACCTTAGGAGTTACACAGCACATACCATCAATGCAACATTTTCAGTATTAGCTAAATGTGCTAAGATGCATGGATCAAATGGATGACTGCAGCTAATCAACATGACCATTACCTTAATCACCTTTTCACTGAACAGTTAGACGATGTTGACGCAGCTACCCAATGTACTACCACATTTCCCAAAGTATAGTGGGAGTATTGGTCACCTGGGCATCATCCTCTTTGGCTACCTTTACTGTCCTTTTACTAACACTACTTTCTCGAGTTGCTAACTCTTTGCTCCTATTTTGTGCAGTGATGTCGGTGCTTGCATATGCTGGTAGGTGTGATGTGATGCTAATGTTACGGGCCATTAGCAATGCTGGAAAGCCACTCTTCCATGCCTCCAGTGACTAAAAGCGAACATATTTAGAATGCTGGCTCCCAATGCACCTTCAAACGGAGCTTGTATTCTAAGATATCGTATGTGATGTTTGTGTTTGCCTTTATGAGAGTGAGTGACTCGAGGCACAATAAAAAAGAGTGAGGTGGTGCAAGCATTGAGCTTGAAGGGAAGTTTGTGACTTCACATAATTGCACGCAAAGATATCAAGGGTGGCCTCCTCTAAGGTTGTCAAATATTGCAATTTCTGAATCTTCGTCCAGTTCAGGTCTGCTTCCTTGCTCTGATTGTGTAAGTAAATTCATCCTGACATTTTGCAAAATGAGGGAGCACAAACACAGTGACAGGCACATGCCTGGCATTTGGGGATAGTCGTATTACATAGAACATACAGTGCAGAAGGAGGACATTCGGCCCATCGAGCCTGCACCGACCCACTTAAACCCTCACTTCCACCCTATCCCCGTAACCCAATAACCCCTCTTAACCTTTTCTTTTGTCACTAAGGGCAATTTACCATGGCCAATCCACCTAACCTGCACGTCTTTGGACTGTGGAAGGAAACCGGAGCACCCGGGGGAAACCCATGCAGACACGGGGAGAATGTGCAGACTCCGCAAGACAGTGACCCAGCGGCGAATCGAACCTGGGACCCTGGCGCTGTGAAGCCACAATGCTATCCACTACCGTGCTGCCCCCACTTGTGCTACCGTGCTGCCCATCATATTGTCGCTGGTCCAGAGACCCAGAGTCATGCTCTGGGGACCCGGGTTTGAATCGCGCCATGGCAGATGGTGAAACTTGAATTCAATAAAAATCTGGAATTAGAAAGCCTAAAGATCACCATGAACCATTGCTGATTGTCCCATCACTAATGTCCTTTAGGGAAGGAAATCTGCCATCCTTACCTGGTCTGGCCTACATGTGACTCTAGATCCACAGCAATGTGGCTGACTCTTAAATGCTCTCAAGAATGGGCAAAAATGTTGGCCAGAGATGCCCACATCCCATGAACGAATAAAGAAAAAATCTGCAGTCACCTCATGTGTCAATAAAAGACCTGTATCTTGTAGCTAGGTACTGTTACCATTCAAATTCTGCAGACACTGCACACAGGGCGGTTTACCCGAATATGAGCTACCATCTCATGCCAATGACTGCCCTCTGGGGTAGTTACGCTTAAGTGCCATGTGCACAAGCTCCCTCACATTCAGAAGGACCATATAACCGTGAAACAGGAGGGCTGGGCTTTGTGGAGCTCTATAACTTGCCCGTGGATTCTGTTTCCTTCATTCATTATTAACCATATTATTTGCCCCACAAAATTGTTCTCGTGTGCAGCTATTTCCTTTAAATGGTTACTTCTCTTTAACTCGGATCTATAAGATGTTAAAGGCTGATGATAAGCTTTGTATATTGTCCCTCTTTTTGGAAACACGAATGAGGGCAGACTTCATGGTTTGTGCAAGTGACAAACATGTGGTACTCCAGCTCTGTGATATTGTCCCTAGGACAGGCCTCTCTACTCACATATCAAAAAAGGCCATTCAGGGAATAAAAAGTTGGAGCACATTTTTCGACATAAAATTAAAACAAAAATAGTTTTATGAAGGAATCTTCCACCAGTTCCTTTTGGCCTGGAAATGTAGAGGTTTTTGAAATAATTATCTTAAATTTTCCACTATTTAGAATTTACTGTAGAAAGTCACCAATTAAATCATACTGCAATAATACCAACTAGCTTACAATTAATTAATTCGTCAGACATGTCATACACAAATAAAAAAAACTGTGGATGCTGAAACCTGCTAACAAACAGAAAGTTCGGGGGATACTCAATAGGCCAGGCATTTATGGAGAGGAAAATCGTGTTAATGGGTGGAATCTTGATTCCATATTTTATCAAAGTGTCAGACTCAGACTTAAAACCAGCATGTGACTCTCCAGCTGCACAGACAGGTTTTCAATCCAGATCTTGCAACTCGGAGTTAAAAAAAAAACAGTGGGTGGAGTTTATGCCGCCAGCTTGGTGGGGCAAGGCTGGCACCACAGCGATTGGGGCGCCATCCATCGTTAAAGGGTGCCCCGATCAGAACTGAAGGTCAACTCCCACACCACCACCCCCCCACCACCACAGAGGTACTGTTGGTGTTCCTCCCCCTCCCTCTCGCGCAATCATTGTGTGGGGCCCCCCCACCTTTCCTGTCAGTGTGGAAGTCTCGCCGGCATCCCGACCCCTCACTGCCCACTTCCCCCACCGTGCCTTCAAGCTCCCTCTTCACTGCCCACTCCTCCCCATGCCTCGGCACTCTCCCACCCATCACACATGATAGGAAAACCCTCCAACGTGGCACCCCAAGGACCCGCCACTGGCTCTACACCCTGGCACTGCCCCTTGGCAAAGGTTGCACTGCTGACCTGGTGCTGCCAGCCTATGCCAAGGGGCAGTGGCAGGGGCCCATGTCCAGGGATGTCTCTCTCGCCAAGAGACTATACTTACCCTTGCACCCCAAAGGGATCCCCTCGACTGATTTCTGTCTTCAAATAGCTGTCGTAAACCTCACCAACATGTTGGTACATTGGTGAGATTTAAATATTCAGTGATGGAGTATCAAGTGGCGGGGGCTGGGTAATGGCACTGAAATATTCAAAAATATCAAAATGAGGTTCTCGCCCTTTGTGGGCATGACCCTTGTGGCACCACCGACGAGGGGCATGGAAAATCAAGAAACGCAATGTCTCCGGAGAGAATTGTGTTTCCCAATTCTCTCTGGATTTTCCACCCGCGTTGGTAATCTCGCACATGGCTAACGTGGGCTCAAAACCGCCCCCACATTCTCAGGTTACTGACCACTTGTCAGACATCTGTGCAGAGAGAAACAGAATTAACAGTTCAGATCAGTTCTAATGAAAGGCCAGTGAGCTGAATTATTGGGAAGAATTTTCCCACCTGGGAATAAGTCCCATGGCCAAGGCGGGATCGGGAGTGTTTCCCACTGTCGACCTCAGGAATTATGGGGTGTTCGCTTCATATTCCATGGTGTGGCGGGTATGGTGGTGCACGTCCCGCCATCATATCTGGATGCCATGTTGAAAAAGTACCCAATATCACCGACCCATTGTTGAAGGAAGAAGTTAGACTTCCTGAAAAAGAATATGAATCTTCAGGAACACACTAAAGCTGGAAGATGGACCGCCTCAATGACACTGGATCTCGAAGGTCCACCTGATGGGCGCTCCTCTCCCCCCCCCTCCCTCGCTCATCCACTACTGTGGGGCTCTGAGGTTACTTGCGGCCACTATCTTGACCTCTGGAGGCAGCCACGGGCATTGTTCAGTTAAGTCCCGACCTCTTCAAGCCACGTTGTTCCAGACGTGGTCTGAACTGGCGTGCTTTCTCACCGGCATAGCAGAGAATCATGCATGGAAGAGTCCAGTCGGGCCTTCATCTGCACCCCATTAGCAGAATGCAAATCAGTTTCATGCTGGCCTCTAGTGGGCTTCCCAATCTGCCAATCCGCCATGGCAGGCACCAGTGGAAGATCCCATGGGAAACTCACACCGGTGTAAAACTGATTTTAGGATTCCTGCCAAATTCACCCCCTGCCATTGAACACACCGTTGAGCCTGCCATTGAATCCACGGGCGGAGCTATGGGGGAATTCCACCTGTAAACTCTATGGGCGGGATTCTCCGGCTGCATCCGTCTGGTGACCAGAGAATCCTGCCCGAGGCCAATGGAGTTCTCCATTGTACGCGGCTCGCCCGTGGCTTTCTTGTGGCGGGGGAATCCAGCCCTATTTCTCTCTCCACAACAGCCAGCTGACCTGCTATGTATTTCCAATATTTTATTTTTTTAATGTCATATGGTGTTTAATCTGCTGTCGTGATGGGTATTTAATGCGTGTTCTTTCAGCTACTTTTGTGTTGTATTTAATGAGGGTCAGTGGTTTCCAACATAGGAGTTTTACGAGGTCAGCCACAACCTCAGAGTAAATGGCGTTTGAAATTAGGAACTTAAGTTACAGGTAAATGCCATCAAATTCAAAATGAAAATACAGCTTGCTTAAGTATTTTGCATCCAGTAAATCCACAGGACTTGCAAAGTCTAACTATTGGGAAGACCTGCCCTAGGAATGCACGGTGAGAGTTTGGCTCACAACATCCAACTTCTATCTGCACCTGAATGGTAACTCACCCAGCTCTCTTCAAGAAGGTGGAGCTGAGCCCATTACCACTGACCACTCCTTTGGCCTCATTGAGTAAATGGAGTGTGATTAAAGGGAAGAAGGGGTTTAATTATTCATTCAAAATAGACCTTTAGAGAAAATACAATTACAGCAGAGCAAAGACCAGACAGACTTCAAAAAAAATCCCAGTTGAGATGAAACCCATCATTTGCCTTTGTTACTAAGAAGGAGGTTCATTTAGTCTATTGGAATTTACAGAAAATATTATGTGGTCAATAATGCCACACACAAGTGTTAAAAATGAATTGCTGAAAGCGAGTAATTGGATTGGGCTAATTTTTCTACTATTCTTTTCCATCAGTTTTCATTTTGATTTGAAGCGCTTGGTTTATGCCATGCAATATTACCATTTAAAAGGCAAAATTAAAAATTAACTCATATACTTTACATACAATTAAGCAGTGATAAAATATTAATTTATATCTTTCTGAGGAATTGAGATTATTAATGTACATTTTCACTCATTTTCACAGTCAAATTGAGAAACATGTTTAGTTCAGTTTGAACAGGAAGGTGACGAGATGCCAGAAAATGATAGTGCCAGCACCAAGATAATTGATTTTGAAAATGAGCATTTAGGCAACATCTCTGGTATAGAGGATCACTGGCTTATGTGTGTAACTTCCACCAATGTGAAAAAAATGAAAAAGAAAAATGGCTAGATCTGAACTGAGAGGTCCCACAATAATTGGTGATAATAAGCATTCTGTTGTTAAGGACAGCCAATTAAGTATACTTGAAAATAGGAAATAGTTCTGCCCAGGTGATCATTCTTCGTAGCTGAAAGAACGAGCATTGAAAGCCCATCATTCTTCGTTTGTCAAGTATCTTTATGACCAGTAAATAACTTTATCGCTGATCAATACAATTCCCCAACTTCTGCTGGGATTAACACTTAATTTAAATGATATTCTTGACTGGATTTTTTTATTGTAAACGTTAACTGTAAAGTATTAATGTTTTTTCTCATTTTTAAATACCTCAATTATATGCTTAAAAGTTTTGTATCTGAGATATTTATTTGTGATTGTACTGTTATATTCAGTCGAAAGATTCCGGGCCTGGATTCTCCGGTCCCCCAGCCGTGTATTTTTCAGCGGCTCGTTGTTCCCCGGCAACGGGATTCTCTATTCCCACCACTTGTCCATGGGATTTCCCATTGAGGCCACCAGAAAATCCACAGGCAGGGATGCGCTGCCGGTGGGACCAGTGAATCGCAACGGTTGGAGAATTTCAGCCTTCACATTTTTAATGTGCCCCCTGTAAACACTTATTATAATTTTACTTCACTTTAAAGAGAACCTGCTTTCTCTCAAGTCACGGTTCACATTTGTGAAAAGTGTACAACATACCTTTGGTTTCTCAAGTTTCGTCTTTTTCCAATAAAATGCAATTGCATTGCTAAACCTGGCTGCTACCCTTAATTCTTGCCTTATAAAAGTGCAAGATGAAAACAGACCAGCTTGACAAAACTATTCCAAGCTTTCCCATAAGTCTGGAGTCCCTTTGAATGCTGAATACCTTGCAACATTTAAAATAAAATTCAGGCAAAGTTCCTGCCATATGTGTGTGAAAATGAAATTATTGTAGTTGCAGTGTTGGTTTTTCATGAGTTCATTATGTTCTCAGAGTGTTTTTCTGGTAAAGTTAAATTTTGTATTTGGGAATATCTTTCTTCGGAATTAAATGTGTGAAAGAAGTGTTTTGCTACTTTCACCTCATGTCCATCTCCAACTACGAGTCAGGCCACCATCAGCACTGGTGTCAGACCAATTGCTATTACAAAATAAATAGACAGCTATTAACTTCATGCCAACATTCAATTAATTTCTCTGCAGACTAATATTGGGGAGATATTAGTGCTTAACTAGGTCAACTCTTATTTTTTTGCAAATCATAGGTGGATTGGTCACTCCCTTGTTCTGGAAAACCAAGCAATCTTCAATGAATGATGATGTGGTGTTTTACTATTGCCCAATGAGGTTGTGTCAAATGTGAACTAAACAATTTATAAACTAAAATCCCCAAACAGTAGAAATAAAATACTTAAAGAGAATGTGGGACAGAATTAATTTGGGCTGTGTTATGTTTTACAACTGTGTTAAAAAGTTGAACTTACAAGAAATTTATTTTTACTTCAGAAGGAATCTTTTCAGATCATTGATGCTGACACACAACTGGGATGTTTACGATGTACAAAGGGCATTGGTACTACTTTATAAAAAAGACAATCTTTCTGACTGTTATCCATTACACTTGGCACTTTCTTCAAAGGATGCTCATCTTGTTCGTTGGACTGAAACAAGATAGCCAAGATCCTGCTGTAGTTGAAGCAGAACAAAATGGATAAAATCAGTTCTTTCCAACACATTTGAGAAGGACCATTCTATTTTATGTTGCATTGTAGCACTCAGGGTAAAAATTAATACCTTTACTCAACAGAGCCAGTTCGAGTGACAGGAACATGAACTTGCGACCTTCTGGTCAACTGCTTGAGCCATCAGGCCACCCAAGAAAGTAGAACATGATGAAAGGTATGAAGTGTTCTCACTGCCGCTTTGAATTACAAGCCTTCATCTGTTCTATTCATATGAGCACATTTAACCAACAGGTAGAGGGAAGGTTCTTAGCTTTCTTACAATTTAGTCTAGGTCTGAGTTGCCTCAACTGATACAGGTTCACTGGCTCCATGAGTTGGTTAATAATATTTTGAGCTTATTAAACTAATGGGCCTGGCAAAGTTTGGGTGACATAGTTCAGACCTCCTTCTGCAAGCCGGTACCCTGGGGCATATCCTAATTCTGGTTCTGTGGAAGTACTACTGGAGAATTATTTGATTCTCAGACTCAGTAGGATTTGGCAGAGCAAATTCCATTCCCACCTCTGAGGATAAAGGAAATGTTTGAACTTGACTAGATTTAGTTTAACATGTTTTATACATCCATAAATTTGGTTACTTAAAAATGCATTTATAGATTTTTTTTTTCAATCACAACTTGGAAAAGCATCTAAATTCAAGTTGACAAGTGCTAATTAGATGCTAGTAGCATTGTCACATGGAGAAGTGTAATTGGTGTAATGTGAGAATGCAGTAATAATACATACCTTGTTGCCAGCAGCAAGTGCAATTAAAAGCTGATTCAATGTGTACCAACCCAGGGCACATTTTACGAAAGGCTACTCGGAGACAATGTACTAATCAGACCCTGAATTAGATGCTGTCACTCATTCTTGAAAATGGAAATGAAAGCAGAATTAAATTCACTTATGATGGGCAACTTTACCAAACTTGGTCATATTTCACTCTACTTGTATGAAGTCCAGTGGCTTGAAGCAAAAACCTTTGTTGCAAATTCTTTATTGATAAATGAACATTTGCCATTGTCAAAGCAAAGGAGATAATGCAAACCAGAGTGACTATTGCAATGAAGTAATTTGGACAGCACGGTAGCACGGTGGTTAGCACAGTTGCTTCACAGGTTCAGGGTCCCAGGTTTGATTCCCGGCTTGGGTCACTGTGGTCTGCTGGTTGTCTGCGTGGCTTTTCTCCGGGTTTCCTCCCACAGATAAAGATGTGTGTTCTTCGACAGCTTTCACAGTTATTTGACAGCTTAAAAGAGTTTATGCAGTTTTTACACCCAAACATGCTTATTTTTAAAAATCCCAAAAGGCACGTTCTCCATCCAAAAGGGTGTCTTATCTCTCCCAAAGGTGTCCCGGCACCATACTCAAAGGTGCACCTTACCTCTTTAATAATGGGGTACACTCGCTCTCCAAATAATTCCATCAAGTTCAGACGTGCTCTAACCTGGTCTAATCGACCCTCTCTGAGTTTCATGCTCCTGACCGACCAAAATCCTATTTCAGTGGAGGCAACTGATGATTTAAATGGCTAGCTGTCTCCGTGAACTATGCATGCAAGAAACGAGGCCCAATTCCATTCTAGCCCCTGAGAAAAAGCCCCTGCAAAAATAGGAAACACCATGTTCGGAGAGGTTGGGGAGCACCTTAGAATTGTCGACCATTTTCACTATTTTTGCCATAGTGGAGAGGGTATCCACCTTGGTGAAAATCTGGGCCATTTTTATTTGTCCGGTTCACCCAGTGGAGAGGGAACTGTGCTGGAAGCTTTAGTTGCAGATTGAACCACCTCAGCACGGGTCAGCATGTTTGACTGGCTGGCTGGCAGTCAACAGTAAGGGCAGTGGCTGAATGCCAGGTTTGGAAGGGCAGATTCTGTCTTCTTGAGAAATGACAGCAGGAGCGTGTACCATGGAGCCTCTGTATCTCCTCTGGGATGGCACCTCAGCATTATTCATAGTCTGTTGGAGAATAGATTGATGGACTACTGTGGCACCCAGTGAGCTCCTTTGCACAATGTAATCCACAGCTATAATAACAACAATTTGAGCTTGCATGGCAGCAAGCTGGCTTTGCAGGACTTTAGTCTAAGCTGCCATTGTAACACTCAGAACTTTGATGAAAGCTGTTTGTGCTGTACTAAAAGCTGAGACATTGGCTATCAGAGGCTCCATCATGCTTGGGTCCAGATGTGTGCTGATAGAATGATGGAATTGTGGGCTCCAAGCATTGTGCAAAACCCTGTGCTAATTGGGTGCTGGAATAGTTAATGCTCCTTGGCACATTTTGTCAGGCTTCTCAATGCACTTCCCACTCTGCAAGTTCTACTTTTGTTATTCTTTCCCTTGGCCCTTGCCAAGGTCACTTGCACCTCTTCTCACCATATGCAGATTCTGCCTCTGCTATCCTCAATTATACACAGCGTCAGTATTCGAACTGTTGCTACAAACAGGAAATTGAGTGATTATGTGTCTTCATCATTGTTGTTGGCTTGCTGTTCTGGCACTGCTTGGCAAAGTTGCTGTAAAAAGAGAAAAGGTACAAGTGTAATGTGGTGCAGCGAGAGGGGTAAGTCAGAGATGAATGCTTGCACTATCGGAAGCTTGCAAACCAGAAGACAGTGTGAGGTGAGGGAGAGGTGGTATGTAAGAAAGAAAGATGAACAATGAAGATATTGTCATCTTCAATGGTTTTGGACCTGCTGCTGGTCACGGCCTCAAACATGACCATCCCAACATTTGGCAGCACATCTTCTCCATGTGGACTCTTTTAAAATTCATTTTTACGGGATGTGGGCTTCGCTGACTAAACCAGCATTTGTTGTCCATCCTTAATTGCCCTTGTGAAGGTGGTGGCGAGTTGCCTTCCTAGAACCGCTGCAGTCCATGTTGTGTAGGTACACTCACTGTGCTTTAGGGAGAGAGTTACAGGATTTTGACCCAGCGACAGTGAAGGAACAGTGATATATTTCCAAGTCACGATGTTGAGTGACTTGGAGAGGAACTTCCAGATGGTGGTGTCCCATGTATCTACTGCCCTTGTCCTTCTAGATGGTAGTTGGCGTGGGTTTGGAAGGTGCTGCCTAAGGAGCCTTGGTGAGTTACTGTGGTGCATCTTGTAGATGGTACACATTGCTGCGACTGTGCGTCGGTGTTGGAGTAAGTGAATGTTTGTGGAAGGGGTGCCAATCAAGTGGACTGCTTTGTCCTGGATGACGTTGAGCTTCTTGAGTGTTATTGGAGCTGCTCTCATCCAGGAAAGTGGAGAGTATTCCATCCCACTCCTGACTTGTGCCTTGCAGGTGGTGGACAGGCTTTGGGAAGTCAGGAGGTGAGTTACTCGCCACAGGATTTCTAGCCTCTTGTAGTATTTATATGGTTAGTCCAGTTCAGTTTCTGGTCAATTTTGAACCCCCCAGGATGTTGATAGCTTGGATATACATGTATCCTGGGTCCCCTCCAGTTAGCAGCTTTATCTCCAGTTGTGTGCTACCTTGCCTTGCTAAAGGGAGAGTGAAGCATGTTAGTGAGTGTCCTGTAGTCTGTTTGGGTGAAGAGGCTCTCACGGTTGAATAGCTGGCAGTTTAAGGTGTGAGATATGGGTGTGTGGCTTGGAGCAATGTTAGGTACAGTTAAGCATATGAACATCGGGGTATGAGTCCTGATTGATAGAGATTGTTGGTGGTGAGTGACGGGCTAGTGACTGAAACTAGTGGCCATGCGCTACCACTGCCTTCTGACTGCGTATGTGGAGGGTTTCCCGGCCTCTAGCCTTATACCTCCTCCACCAAGGCCTCGAGTGCAGGATCCAAGAACCATGGTGTCCAGGCTCTCCCATTCTTCATTGCTTCCAAGGCCACAGTCACATCCTTCACAATTATTAGCAGTTGCAAAGAACTTACAGGTTAAGTTTAAGTGGAGCTAACATGCACAATATTGGTCTCCTGCTGGTGGGTTCAGCCCATCCATAGTATGGTTAACACTAGCTAGATGTTGAAATCATTGAAATGAGCAAACAGCAGCGAATGCAGGTTAACCACGCATTGCGATCCCTGTGCCTGTCCTCAGTACTATCCAATTTAACCCTCAAAATCTATTATTTTTAAGATTGAGAAACCTTTTGTTCAATATCTTAGAAACAGCGACTTCTTATCGCATGCTTGGCTGATTTTGTCCAATTAGTATACACTACATCTGATACACTGAGACAACATAGCATTGCCTTGACAATGATGAATTGAGTACTTTATTTCCTTCATTCTTTCAGAAAAGAAGACTTACGAACCATTTTTGTAATAATGGAATGTTCGAGAGTAATGTCTTTATCCAAGAAAGAATGTGCAGGAAGTGTGTTTCCTTGAGGCAAATTGCTTACCATTGATCAGAAAGGTTTCAGACAATGGGGTCTGGCCAAAACTGCCCGAGGTGATGTGTGAAGCATATTTTCCAGTGTGCTTGTTGACTTGGAGTGGATCACTTAATGCACAAAATCCCATTCCCAGGAACACATTGGCAAAATGATCTGCCCACATCCTCCTGCCTTGGTGAAATGACACTACCCACAGCCATCAAATGACAGATTGATGGAGATACACAAAAACGTTGGAGGTCCTTATTGCTCTACCTAGCAGGTCTCCAAAACCAGGCTCGTCTGCATCTTGTCTGGTCATGTCAACTGGTAATGATGCATATTAAACACAGTGAAAGGCAGGAATTGCTACGATGTAAAATCAAAAAAACTGTTAACTTTTTAATTACATGTTAGGAATATTTATCTCAAATGAATGTCACAACGGAAATACCATCAAACTATTTTCGAATATAGAAATTACCCAGTAATAATAATAAGAATGGTATTTTATTCCATAAACACAGTCACAGCCTGCAGCCTGAAGGCTGAACTGAACAGTGACTTGCTGGGAAAAGTCATACATTGACTAAATATTTATTGCATTTATCTAATGTAAAAAAACCACACATTCTGGCAGGATCCAGATTATGACTTTGCATCATTTTGAATCCTGTCTAAACAAATAAAATATGACAAAATGTACGATCCCAATATTCGCATTGGAGATGAAAAACTAATTCAAACATAGATAAAAGCTACATTAGTCACTGTAGCTCTATTAAACCACAATCTACATTCAAAATGAATTCGCAGTGACCTAAACATAGATTATCTGCACATCAGCTACTTAATAGCTTTTAATATTCTGTAAAGATGTAATAGCCATAAAACTCCATTTCAGCTGGTGGAAATAAATAACACAGGCCGTGTGATGGGGTTCCAATGACTGTCAGGCTATAAAGCTGAAGCCACAGATGAAGAGGGAGAGAAATTTGTCGGAAACAGTTATTTTCCTGCTGCACCGTCCTTGTGACCAGTTATGAAGCAGCAGGTTTATGGGAGCAGGATGTGCTCACCTCGGAATAAACCAAAAAGAGGGAAAAATGGGAACGTAAGAACATACGGAACTGCAGCCCCTGCCCCCGCATGTCCTCCTTCACCCCCTGCATCCTCCTCCGTCCCCACACCCACATCTGGCCATTCCCCCGGGACTCTGCCCGCCGCAACGCACTCCTAGCCCCATCGGTGCCCAACACCTCAGGGGCCTCTGGCCCTAGCACCCATCCCTGCTGGCAGGGGTACCGGACTCTGGTCCACCCATGGCAGAGGTAGGCTCTGCGGCCCCTGTCTGGTGCCCTCCTGTAGGGGCTACTATGGCATTGCTCTTGGGTGGGCTGCTAATACCCCGCTGGCAGGTAGCATCTGGTTGTGGACGGTTGGGGGGTTGGTGGGTGGAGTGCAGTGGGTGGTGGGGTGGGGGCATCCATATGTCCGGTGTCGCTCTGCTCAACCACGGGCCATGGCAAGCAGTCAGTGGGTTGCGCAGTGAGGGGGCTGCCTTGCAGGTCTCAGCAACTGCAGTCCGTGCCTGGACACTAATCCGGCAAGGGGGGGGGGGGGGGGTCACCCCCACTCCACAGCCCATCTCCTGGTCCCTCCCACTGAGGTGTTTGCCAGGACTGCCCCCGTCCCCCCATCAGTACTGGCAGACACCTCTCCGGCCAGCCCTGCCAGCAACAGGACAGGCAGCCTGATCGTGCCTCGGAGAACATGCCCTACCCCCTCTCTCTCCCTCAGCAGCCACGCCTCCTGTTTTCCAATTTTTAAAACCACAAGTGGATCTCGCTGTCAGTAATTCATTCTGTCAGTGGCTGAGCATTGCAGGAGCCCCGTAGAGGTCCGGGTTGGGCCCGTGAGTGACATGCCAACGGTGTTTACTGTACATGCGGAGTAGAATGCAATGACGCTGCTGTCCGGAGCATGGCATTCCGTCAGGCGCCCAGTGCCGGTCACAATTTTCGGTTCACGCGCAATTCTCCGCCCAATTGCGTTTCACTTTCTGGTGCCACTGGGCAGAGAATCCCACCAATTATTTTGAATTACTTTTATATTCCCTCACGTGGAAAAAGGTCCTCTCAGGAAAGAAAATGAATAAAACCAGACACTTTTCAATTGCTGGGATGTGGAGCTCAATATTTCATGGAGTGACCAACACTATCGGATTTCCATATTATTACCTTGGACCGGACCTGCACATTTCTCACTCGGACCAGTGCAAAGTGTACTTGCTCCTGGAGTCCTTCCTTCAGAGTTTTTACAGCCCCAGCAGCTGTATTCATGGAATCAGAATCTCGACAGTGCAAGTTTAATTGCACCAGCCACTTTGACAAACTCGGAGAGAAAGTCAGTGTGCAAGGGGTTAGGCTGGGTCCAGTGCAATCAGGTGGTAGGGCTGAATGGTCTAGCGGGTGAGTTGATCATGGGGGTGGTCTGACGGAGTCAGGGGAAGGCGGGGGGAGGTGTGGGGTATTTGGGTCGTCGGGGGAGTAGTCACAGGATCAGGGAGTAGACAGAGTGGGGGTTAGCCGGATGAGGGTGTTGGGGTGTGGGGGGGGGGGGGGGGTGAAGGGAGTAGTGAGTAATTAGTCAAGAGATTTGAGAGAGAGGAGGTGTCAGTCAGAGGGTTTGGAGTGTAGTTGAGGGGCAGGGGAGTAGTCAGCAGTGGAGGGTTCAGGGGGCCAGTGAGGTAGTCAGAGATGGGGCTAAGCAGGGGTAAGTCGGTGAGGAGGGGTTGGTGTGGGGAGTAGTTCGGGAATCAGAGGGTTAGTTGGTGCATGGGGATGAATTGGTTATGGAGGGTGGTCAGGGAATGGGGGTAGTTGAGTGTTCAAGGGAAAAGGGGGTTGGAGATGGTTATTCAGTGGGTGGGGGCTTTCCTCCGGGTTGAGGCGTGGTCTGTGGTTGGAGATGGGCATGGAGCCGGTTGGGGATGAGGAGGGTTGAGGGTGAAGGAGTAAATGGGAATGAGGGTAACCTGGGTGTCGAGGGGGATCGGAGTTG
The DNA here is from genome assembly GCF_047496885.1 of Scyliorhinus torazame. Lineage (NCBI taxonomy): Eukaryota > Metazoa > Chordata > Chondrichthyes > Carcharhiniformes > Scyliorhinidae > Scyliorhinus > Scyliorhinus torazame. The sequence continues at coordinate 148,610,493 of NC_092722.1, read as the reverse complement.
GAGGGGTATTAGTCAGGGGGTTGGGGAAAGCAGTTGGGGGTCAGGAGGGTAGTGTGTGGTGGGGGGTTGTCGGGTGGTACGAGGTGTAGATGGGGAGTTGGGGTATTCAGGCAGTCGGCAGGGAGAGGTTTAGTGTGGGTACAGTGGGGGGGGGGGGGGGGATTAGGAATGATAGTAGTATAGTAATGAAGGGCTAGAAACTTTTTCTAACTTTTCTTGTATAACTATTTTAAATAAGGCGGAACAATCTGAAGTGTCCAAGTTGGACTTCTGAAGTGTCCCAGACACAGGGCTATTGCCCAACAGATGTTGAAGCTTCTTGGGTAATTCCTACAAAGTCCTTGCATTGGGACTTCCAAGGAGTCCCGCTATACATCTCCCGGGGTTCGATCCTTTGGCGAACATCTACCCATTCATTTTTGTTTAAAACAAAACTAAATACATCAATGATAAACATCACACTATGTTGAAACACAGAATAGAAAGTGCATTTTCACAACTCAGCTTCAAAGTGCTTCATAGGCGATTCAGTACTTTGAAGTACTCCTGTTGGATGCAGGAAACATGTATCCTGATGAGGTTTATAATTCAAAAAATATTTGACACTTTCATTCTGTTGCTCTCACTGATATATTTGTACGCATATTGCACCTGAAAATCAGTGTGTTTGCCTTGTTTTATTTCTGCTGCCATTTTCTTGTTTAACTGCTTGCCCCTGACTCACCCAAGTGACCAATATTCATCGTGACCCATTGCAAGGTATTTGTCGCCTCAGGAAAACCAGGGGCGGGATTCTCCACCGGCAGGATTCTCCATTTTGCCGGCGCCTGGGGGTTTCCCGACGGCATGGGGTAGCCCCACAATGGAAAACCCCATTAACTGGCTGGCGTAACGGAGAATCCCGCCGGCGGGTCGAGGCTGAAAAGTGGCGTGGTAGGGCGAAGAATCCAGCCCCAGATTCCCAAACACTCATGCCAGATCACTTCCAGCAGACGTCAAATCGGTGTTTGAGCTCTGATCAAACCTTCAGTCAAGGAGAGCGATGGCAATGCTGGTGCTCTTTCAGCCAATCTAAACGGAAGTGAAGGAACGCAATACAGAACATGGCTTGAACCTGGGATGTTCCTCTCTGTTTGGCTCGGGTATTCATGAGGCAAACTTGCTCAGCCCCTGAAGGGCCTGTGTAGTTATGGCTCCAAATGGCTCTAAATAAAAAATCCCCTATTCAACGAACAGAAATAATATACTCAACAGAGCAGATGCTGTAACCTATACTGTAAGGGTTGTTTTCGTCTATTTAAATAGTTCAAATTTGCAGAATATGCATAGCTTCTACAACTAACTGTGTGTGCAAAGTTGGCTGATCTCAGAAGCACCATAATTACCCTCAGCACCCTCGTGCAGGGAGAATTGGCCAGGATTTACACTTCTGATTGCTGTGGTGAAACCCCTGCTTTTATAATTAACCTTAGTTCAAATGTATTTATGTTAAAAAAAAAATGATGTAAGCTAACTCCTCAAAAGCAGGAATCATACATTAGAATTTACGAGTAGGTAAGACAACAACAAAATGACTTTTTCATGCACATGACTAACTACTCTGCCCTGAGCTGATAAATAAACACAGATGGGCACTGAGCATTATGTCATCGTAATGAAAAATACCGACTCCCAATTTTCTGCTAAGAATGCAAAAGAACCACAGAAATCAATTAAAAACATTAGAATTTGTCTTTAAAAACAAAGAAAAATAGATCCCCGTGTTTTAATTACACCAATCAAGACTCAAGGGTGAAACCTTAGCCACTTTTCAGGTTTAACATTCAACTTTACTTCATTTCTAAGTAATCTGACGCTTTTAGTAAATGGACACAACACTCGCAGAATTTTTATCAAAGTGAAGCTGTTGTCCACTTCGACTTCAGCAATCAATGGGTGCCGGATTGCACCATAACTTATAGAAATCATGTTATTTTTATTGAAGATTATCTTAAGTCCTCCGTCAGCTCACATTGAGCCATAGTGGTGCAGATAGACTTTAAAGCATGTCAGGCTTCATTCAGGCTGCACCGTCAAACCTCGGATTGTGTGTTCCAGCCCCGCTCCTGGTACAGAACTGGAAATATGATACAAACTTGAGGCTGATACTTAGGGTAGAATTTACCGGCTGTTCACGGCGGCGGAATGTTCTGGTCCCACCGACGGCGCACCACCGCCTCGGGTTTTCAGGTGACGAGGGGCTCATTCAACTGGAAATCCCGCTGGCAGGCCGCCTCCGCGAAACACGCAGTGGGTTGCTCCGTAAATCCCGCCTGTTAAAGTGCAATACTGAGGGAGTGCTGTCGGAGGTGCCATCTATTGGATGAGACAATAAACTGAGGTCTCACGACCCCCTCTGGTGGACACTATTAGAAGATCAGGTGAGTTATCCTTGATATCCTCGCAAATATTTATCCCTCAACCAACATCATTAAAACAGATTATCTGGTTGTTATCTCATTGTTGTCAATGGGACTTTTCTGTATACAAATTGGTTGCTGTGTTTCCTCCAATACAACACTGACTACATTTTGAAAATACTTCATTGGTTGTCAAGCACTTTGGGATATCTTTTGGTTGTGTGAGGTATTGTATAAATGCCTGTCTTTTTCTTTTTAGAGGAAAAGGAATGTTGTGGTCCATTTAGTTGGAATATTCAAGTGCCTGAGGAATAGTGTTTACTGCCCTGGACAAGACAGTGATTGGCAACTGCATTATCTTTCTCTACAAATCCCTTAATCCTCAAGTATTGCTAAGTGATAGCTACTTGATACACACCTTTCTCACCTGGCTTCTAAACCACAATAATCAAGGTTAAAAGACACTTGATGCTGCATGATCTTTTAATGCTTTATTATGTATATAAAACAATCAGAGGTACTTGAGGTACACTGATCCAGTCATTATTGTATTAAGGGTTTCTATCACTTTCAGGTTAGTTGTAGCAGAAGTGGGTAAATATGTTAAGGTACAAAGTATGTGCCCGGGCTCTTTACATAGACTATGAACAATTTGTAAACTAGCACTTTGAAAAGGTATCACCACAAATCCACTAACCTATTAATGTTGTTGTGAGAGAACAATGATGTCTGCGTACTGTTTTGTATCTAATATGATTTGCAGACTGAAAACAGCAGAAGGATGTCAGTTCACAAACTGTGGCGTTCCAACAAAATTTGAAGTTGCTCCGAAGAGATTTTGGATGTTAAAGACTCTCCTCCTTGTTTTATTTTAAATTACTTATTTGCAAAGTCAACCTGATTTCCCCAGCTATGCAAACATCATAAAATTGTTTGTAAAATGAATAATGGGTTGTGAATAAGTGCACAGTGTTGACCTAGTGGTATATTCACAAAATAAATTCCCGGCTGCAGTCTCTTACCGAAGGCATGTCTGATCAACAATCTTCCCATCATTGCATCTGTAAAACAGGAATCACATTACATGATGTGCCAAAAGAAAGCAGGACCTAATGCAGACTTATTTTAGTTCAGAAATAAGGATTATAAATGAGTGTTATCAATGAGTGTAAGATATTAGAATTTTGTGCATCTGAAGACACTTGATCATCTCAATGTGCTTTACACAAAGTTTAATTCTTCAATCTTTATTTTCCTGAAGATCATAACTCATGTTGGGAAAAAAGTTCAGCCCCATTATTATGTGTTTCATGGCTGGTTTTCTAATATATTAGGCTGGTCTAAACTTTTCTGAGACATCTCTTTACAGTTACAGTTGAAACAACCAATATTTCAGTGTAATAGGGTTATAGTATTTATTCAGCTTCATAGAGTGTGCTGTGTCTTTGGAATCCAGTGTCTGTGTCTTTGGAGGACTAATGACGGCATTTGTAAATGCAAATAATTAAAAAGAGGGTCAGAGGCAGACTTATTTTGGTTAGCTTCAGGACAAAGAGGAGTTCAGCTCTAGGTAGATTGCAGAAAATTGTGTCCCTCAGTACTGTTACACATTGGAGAATGAATGGTATATCAGTCTGATTAAGTAATGTAACCTAATCTAATCTCAGTATCCACCTCAGGCTCGTGAAGGCATAATATTATCAAGGTTTACAACGTCTCTGGCCTACTAAAACTTGCCTTCTTACTTACCTAATAAATCTTTAGATCATGATCATCCCTTTTTGAAAGAGACCTACCCAGTATTTGATACACCATTTGAAATCCCACTAGACTTCTCCAGTGAGCATTGTGAACGAATTCCAACTGAGTAGTTAAAGGGTGTGAATTCTGACTGCTAACTGTACTGCATTTTGTCACAGTACAGGTGATATTCCGTGCCCATTACAAATAAAACTGCATTTGAAAAATGCATAGTTTAACATCCTGACAATGGAATTCAAATATTTTTAAAAGTGTAAAGGAATTAATGTGTTTGATTGTTTGCTTTAAAATGATTGTTGTGCTTTACAGTTGGTGACACAATTTCAGAAGTTTTTCCTCCATTTCTAATAAATAATGTGAAAGAATAAAGAAGATTGTCGATGCTTTAAATTTTATCATTGCACTCTCTCTGGCTGGTCACCCAATAATGAGGTAAAGCATAGTTTCCTAGATAAGAATCAGCATATATTTAATAAGCATCATGATCCATGTTCCAATGATAAATTGTTGTTAAATTTAGGATTTGTGTCTTTTTCTAAGAAGTTCAGTTGTGTTTGCTTCGGCAGTTTGTTTAATTTGCAAAATAAGTTGGGTAAGAATTGTCCAGGTTAGGGGTTCTTCTTAATTGGAACAGACATAACTGAATTGAACCCAGGAAATTGGAAGAATTGTTTCAAAAATTGCTGAAGACCCCAAACTAGTCCTATGGCAATTTTGGACAAGGATTGTGAAAGGCTGTACGAGAGTAAGTGGGCTGGCAGGCAGAATTCGAAGATAGTTGGCAGGCGGAATACAGTACAGAACAATCTGAAAGCATAACAATTAAAAAACGTAACTGCCTCTTAAATAGGAAGATTATAAATGGAGGTCATAGAATTCAGGACTTTTTCTGTAGAGCATAATAGAGCCCTAAATGTTTTTAAGGGTTATCGTATATATATCATTTAAGCTAATCACCAAAACACGGTGGTTAACGCTGCTGCTTCACAGCACCAGAGACCCGGATTCAATTCCGCCTTGGGTGACTGTGTGGAGTTTCCAAATTCCCCCATGTCTGCGTGGGTTTCCTTTGGGTGCTCCGGTTTCTTCTCACTGTCGAAACATGTGCAGGTTGGGTGGATTGGCCGTGCTAAATTGCCCCTTAGTGTCCAGCAATAGGTGGGGTTGTGCGGATCAAGTGATGGAGTGGGCCTAGGTAGGATGCTCTTTCAGAGGGTCAGTATAGACTCAATAGGCTGAATGGCCTCCTTCTGCACTGTCATGATTCTATGGAAGGTTGAGGGAAGAAAATGAGTAAAATAAGTTTTTTTTTTAATGATGGTTAGCATGTGGAACTATATTACAAACAGCAACTGCCCTTCAAAATTACATCATCAGGGGTACACAATGATTTTGGACACCTTGAGGTTATGAAAAGTGTTATATTAATGCAAGTCTTCTTTAAAAGTGAATTAAGTCAATTGGAAAGAAGATTATAAAAGGATATAGGCAGTATTGCATGTTGCTCATAGCATGGTATACAGAGTAGCATGTACTCTATGAGTGGTCTGAGAAAGCTAAAAATGGAGCTGAATTCAGACTTGACACTTTCAGTCGTTCTACCTATTTAAATGATGTGGAGATGCCGGCGTTGGACTGGGGTGAGAACAGTAAGAAGTCTTACAACACCAGGTTAAAGTCCAACAGGTTTGTTTCGAATCACTATTTAAATGATACAGAGTAGCAATCAGCAAAGTGCAGAAATATATAACCAATCAATGAAACAGAAGGTGGAGGAAGACTTGGTCCAATTGAATTGTGCCAGGCCAGTCCACATCTTGAGTAAATTGTCCAGTTCACCGCAACACAAGAAGGACTTTGAAGCAATGAGCACAGTGCAGACACAAGTGATTGATCTCCAGCATCAAGATTATGAGTTGTAAAGAAACATTGTAGAAATCCAGGCCTTTCACCCGAGGAAAAAAGACATCTGAGAGATAATCTGACAGAAGTATATAAGATTGATAATGGAATAGAAGAAAATCCACAAGATTATTTTAAATCAAGTCATAAAATTAGGACACTTGGCACAGGTTCAAACATGTAAAAGGTCTCTCCCCTTACCTGGAAGCGATTTAACAGTGGGGTGGGTGGGGCCTCAGCTGGAAAACCTGCCCTTGTCGCAATTCAAGCCCTTAAGTTGCCACGATGGCCATCTAAGGGTCTATTCCAGCCTAGCCTCAAGTCTTCGGCAGGCGTGTGCCAGATGGAAAGGAGGGCAAATTTGAAAAATGTAAAATTCCTAAATCTCAGATGGGAAGGTGGGGCGGGGTGGTGAGGGGTAGTGGCCATCAATAAGGAGAAGGTGCTGGGAAAACTGAAAGGTCTGAAGGTTGATAAATTGCCCAGACTAGATTGACTACATCCCAGGTTAACGAGGAAGTTAGACAAAGAAGAGTCAGTGGACGTGATCTATTTGGATTTCCATAAGGCCTTTGACAAGGTGCCATACAGGTTCAGTCGGCAGTTAGGAAGGCAAATACAATGTTAGCATTCATGTCGAGAGGGCTAGAATACAAGAGCAGGGATGTAATGCTGAGGCTGTATAAGGCTCTGGTCAGACCCCATTTGGAGTATTGTGAGCAGTTTTGGGCCCGTAGCTAAGGAAGGATGTGCTTGCCTTGGAGAGGCTCCAGAGGAGGTTCACAAGAACAATGCCCGGAGTGAAGGACTTGCCATATGAGGAGTGGTTGAGGACTCTGGGTCTGTACTCAATGGGGTTCAGAAGGATGACAGGAGATCCTATTGAAACTTACAGAAGACTGAGAGTCTTAGATAGAGTGGATGTGGCAAAGATGTTTCCAATAGTAGGAGAGACTTGAACCCAAAGGCACAGCCTCAAACTGAAGGGACTCTCCTTTAAAACTGAGATGAGGAGGAATTTCTTCAGCCAGAGGTGGTGAATCTGTGGAACTCATTGCCGCAGAAGTTTTTGGAGGCCAAGTCACTGAGTGTCTTTAAGAGAGAGAGATAGATAAGTTTTTGATTAATAACGGATCAGGGGTTATGGGAAAAAGGCAGGAGAATGGGGATGAGAACATATGATTGAATGGTGGGGCAGTGCCAGTGCTAGTGCCTCAACCTTTCACAATTTATATAAATAATTTGGATGAAGGGTCTGAAGGTGCGGTTGCAAAATTTGCTGAAGACACAAATAAAGATCAGAAAGTGAATTGTGAAGAGGACGTAAGATGACTGCATAGGGACATAGATAGTTAAGTGCCTGGGCAAAAATCTGGCAAATGGAGTATAATGCAGAGAAATGAGAAATTGCCTATTTTGGTAGGAAGAATAAAAAAGCTTACTATCTTAATAGTGAGTTATAACACAGCTCTGAGATACAGAGAGACCTGGATGTCCTAGTTCATGAATTACAAAAGACTGGTATACAGGTAAGCAAGTAATTAAGAAACCTAAAAAAATGTTATCATTTATTGCGAGAGGAATTGATTACAAAAGTAGGGAGCTTATGATTCAGTTGTATAGGGCACTGGTGAAACCACGTCTGGAGTGTTATGTAAAGTATTTGCCTCCTTATTTAAGGAATGCTTATGCTTATGTGGATGGCATGGTTGGACAGTGGTTAGCACTGCTACCTCACAGAGCCAGGGACCCGGGTTTGATTCTTTGTGGAGTTTGCACATTCTCCCTTGTCGGCGTGGGTTTCCTCCGGGTGCTCCAGTTTTCTCCTACAGTCCAAAGCTGTGCACATTAGGTGGATTGGGCACGCTAAATTGCCCCCTACTGTCGAGAGAATCGGTGGGGTTTCGGGGATGGACCGAGTAGTGGGCCTGGGTTGGGTGCTCCTTTGGAGGGTCAGTGCAGACTCGATGGGTCAAATAGTAGGGATTTTATGAGGAGCAGTTCAGAGAAGGTTTACTAGACCAATACCAGGAATGGGTGGGTTGCCTTATGAGGAAAGGCCAGAGAGGTTTGGTTTGTATCCATTAGAGTTGAGACGAGTAAGAGGTGATTTGATCGAAACCTTTAAGGTCCTGAGGGGTATTGACAGGGTGGATGTGGAGAGGATGTTTCCTCTTGTCGGAAAATCTAGAACTAGGGGACACTGTTTAGAAGTCAGGTGTTGCTCACTTAAGACAGCGATGACGTACATAGATCATAGAAAAATACAGCACAGAACAGGCCCTTCGGCCCATGATGTTGTGCCAAACTTTTGTCCTAGATTAAGAACAAATGAATCTACACCCCATCTTTCTACCGTAATCCATGTATCTATCCAATAGCCACTTGAAGGTCCCTAATGTTTCCGACTCAACTACTTCCACAGGCAGTGCACTCCATGCCCCCACTACTCTCTGGTAAAGAACCTACCTCTGACATCCCCCCCTATATCTTCCACCATTCACCTTAAATTTATGCCCCCTTGTAATGCTTTGTTCCACCTGGGGAAAAAGTCTCTGACTGTCTACTCTATCTATTCCCCTGATCATCTCATAAACCTCTATCAAGTCGCCTCTCATCCTTCTCCGTTCGAATGAGAAATGGCCTAACACTCCCAACCTTTCCTCGTAAGATCTACTCTCCATTCCAGGCAACATCCTGGTAAATCTCCTTTGCACCTTTTCGAAAGCTTCCACATCCTTCCTAAAATGAGGCGACCAGAACTGCACACAGTACTCCAAATGTGGCCTTACCAAGGTTTTGTACAGCTGCATCATCATCTCACGGCTCTTAAATTAAATCCTTCTGCTAATGAACGCTAGCACACCATAGGCCTCCTTCACAGCTCTACCCACTTGAGTGGCAACTTTCAAAGATCTAGGAAAATTGACCCCAAGATCTCTCTGCTCCTCCACATTGCCAAGAACCCTACCATTAACCCTGTATTCCGCATTCATATTTGTCCTTCCAAAATGGACAACATCACACTTTTCAGGGTTAAACTCCACCTGCCACTTCTCAGCCCAGCTCTGCATCCTATCTATGTCTCTTTGCAGCCGACAACAGCCCTCCTCACTATCCACAACTCCACCAATCTTTGTATCGTCTGCAAATTTACTGACCCACCCTTCAACTCCCTCATCTAAGTCATTAATAAAAATCACAAACAGCAGAGGACCCAGAACTGATCTCTGCGGTACGCCACTGGTAACTGGGCTCCAGGCTGAATATTTGCCATCCACCACTATAAGGTGGTGGCATAGTGGTATTGTCACTGGACTGATATTCCAGAATCCTAGGGCAATGCTCTGGGGACCTGTGTTCAAATCCCACCACGTCAGATGGTGAAAATGGAATTCTATAAAATAAATATGGAATTTTAAAAATCTAATGATGATGTAAGGGTCCTCCCTGTTTATCCCCTTATTTTTAGAGGCTGCATGGTAGCATTGTGGATAGCACAATTGCTTCACAGCTCCAGGGTCCCAGGTTCGATTCCGGCTTGGGTCACTGTCTGTGCGGAGTCTGCACATCCTCCCCGTGTCTGCGTGGGTTTCCTCCGGGTGCTCCGGTTTCCTCCCACAGTCCAAAGCTGTGCAGGTTAGGTGGACTGGCCATGATAAATTGCCCTTAGTGTCCAAAATTGCCCTTAGTGTTGGGTGGGGTTACTGGGTTATGGATATAGGGTGGAGGTGTGGACCTTGGGTAGGGTGCTCTTTCCAAGAGCCGGTGCAGACTCAATGGGCCGAATGGCCTCCTTCTGCACTGTAAATTCTATGAAAAAAACCACTCTCTGACTTCTATCGGTTAGCCAGTTCGTTATCCAACTGGCCACATTTCTCACTATCCCATACTTTCTGCATAAGCCTACCATGGGGAACCTTATCAAATGCCTTACTAAAATCCATGTACACTATATCCACTGCTTTACCTTCATCCACATGCTTGGTCACCTCCTCAAAGAATACAATAAGACTTGTGAGGCAAGACCTACCCCTCACAAATCCATGCTGACTATCCCTAATCATGTAGTGTCTTTCCAGATGCTCATGAATCCTATCCCTCAGTACCCTTTCCATTACATTGCCTACCACCGAAGTAAGACTAACTGGCTGTAATTCCCAGGGTTATCTCTATTCCCTTTTTTGAACAGGGGCACGACATTCGCCACTCTCCAATCCCCTGGTACCACCCCTGTTGACAGTGAAGACGAAAAGATCATTGCTAACAGCTCTGCAATTTCATCTCTTGCTTCCCATAGAATCCTTGGATATATCCCGTCAGGCCCGGGGGACTTGTCTATCCTCAAGTTTTTCAAAATGCCCAACACATCTTCCTTCCTAACAAGTATCTCCTCGAGCTTACCAGTCTGTTTCAGACTGTCCTCTCCAACAATATGGCCCCTCTCATTCGTAAATACTGAAGAAAAGTACTCATTCAAGACCTCTCCTATCTCTTCAGACTCAATACACAATCTCCCGTTACTGTCCTTGATCGGACCTACCCTCGCTCTAGTCATTCTCATATTTCTCCTGGGAGGGAGGTTTTCTAGTACTCTTCGGGAGTATCAATTTGGCAGGGGCATGGGAACCAGATTTGTAGTCCAGCAACTAAGGTAGCAACTAAATGTTACCTTTCCCACTGCCTCACTACACGCTTTGACATCCTGAACATCCTTGAACCTCCCTCCCAGTATAAAAGGCCTAGGGGTTTTCCTTGATCCTACCCGCCAAAGATTTTTCATGCCCTCTCTTAGCTCTCCTAATCCCTTTCTTCAGTTCCCTCCTGGCTATCTTGTACCCCTCCAGCGCTCTGTCTGAACCTTGTTTCCTCAGCCTTACATAAGTATCCTTCTTCCTCTTAACAAGACATTCAACCTCTCTTGTCAACCATGGTACCCTCACTCGACCATCTCTTCCCTGCCTGATAGGGACATACTACAAGCAAGGACATGTAGTATCTGTTCCTTGAACAAGTTCCACATTTCAATTGTGTCCTTTCCTGATAGCCTATGTTCCCAACTTATGCACTTCAGTTCTTGTCTGACAGCATCGTATTTACCCTTCCCCCAATTGTAAACCTTGCCCTCTTGCATGCAACTATCCCTCTCCATTACTAAAGTGAAAGTCACAAAATTGTGGTCACTATCTCCAAAATGCTCCCCCACTAACAAATCTATCACTTGCCCTGGTTCATTACCAAGTACCAAATCCAATATGGCCTCCCCTCTGGTCGGACAATCTACATACTGTGTTAGAAAAGCTTCCTGGACACACTGCACAAACACCACCCCATCCAAACTATTTGATCTAAAGAGTTTCCACTCAATATTTGGGAAGTTGAAGTCACCCAGGGCTACTACCCTGTGGCTTCTGCACCTTTCCAAAATCTGTTTCCCAGTCTGTTCCTCCACATGTCTGCTGCTATTGGGGGGACTATAGAAAACTCCCAACAAGGTGACTGCTCCTTTCCTATTTCTGACTTCAACCCATACTACCTCAGTAGGCAGATCCTCCTCGAACTGCCTTTCTGCAGCTGTTATACTATCTCTAATTAACAATGCAACCCCCCCCCCCACCCTCTTTTACCACCCTCCCTAATCTTATTGAAACATCGAAAACCAGGAACCTCCAACAACCATTTCTGCCCCTCTTCTATCCAAGTTTCCGTGATGACCACCACATCGTAGTCCCAAGTACCGATGCATGCCTTAAGTTCACCCACCTTATTCCTGATGCATCTTGCGTTGAAGTATACACACTTCAACCCATCTCCGTGCCTGCAAGTACTCTCCTTGTCAATGTTACCTTTCCCACTGCCTCACTACACGCTTTGACATCCTGAACATCGGCTACCTTAGTTGCTGGACTACAAATCTGGTTCCCATGCCCCTGCCAAATTAGTACTCCCGAAGAGTACTAGAAAACCTCCCTCCCAGGATATTGGTGCCCCTCTGGTTCGGATGCAACCCGTCCTGCTTGGACAGGTCCCACCTTCCCCAGAATGCACTCCAATTATCCAAATACCTGAAGCCCTCCCTCCTACATCATTCCTGCAGCCACATGTTCAACTGCACTCTCTCCCTATTCCTAGCCTCGCTATCACATGGCACTGGCAACAAACCAGAGATGACAACTCTGTCCTGGCTTTCAAATTCCAGCTTAACTCCCCAGACTCGTTTATTACATCCACGCCCCTTTTCCTACCTACGATGTTGGTACCAATGTGCACCACGACTTCTGGCTGCTCCCCCTCCCCCTTAAGGATCCTGAAGACACAATCCGAGACATCCCTGGCCCTGGCACCCGGGAGGCAACATACCTTCTGGGAGTCTCGCTTGCGACCACAGAATCTCCTATCTATTCCCCTAACCATTTAGTCTCCTTTCACTATTGCTTTTCTATTCTCTCCCCTTCCCTTCTGAGCCCCAGAGCCAGACTCAGTGCGAGACATCTGGCCGTTAGGGCCTTCCCCTGGTAGCACATCTCCCCCAACAGCATCCAAAATGGTATACTTGTTTTGAAGGGGAACGGCCACGAGGGATCCCTGCACTGTCTGCCTATTCGTTTTCTTTCCCCTGACTGTCACCCAGCTACTCTTGTCCTGTACCTTGGGTGTTGTTACCTCCCTGTAACTCTTGACTATTACTCCCTCTGCCTCTCAGATGATCCGAAGTTCACCCAGCTCCAGTTCCCTAACACGGTCTCTGAGGAGATGGAGTTGGGTGCACTTCCCCCAGGTATAGTCAGCGGGGTCACTGGTGGTGTCCCTCACCACCCACATCCTACAGGAGGAGCATGCAACTGGCCTAGCCTCCATCCCCTCTTACCTTACAGAAGATAGCTGCCCAGCACAAGTAGGTACAAGTAGAACTTTTAAGTTTAAAGCTTATTGAAAATTTACATTCTCCTAAACCAAACAACTTGAAGGTGAATGCTCCACAGGTCTCTTGCCTAATCCCCAACCTTACCTGCCCTACCTTCTGTCCTCCCAGCCCTGTGTCTGTGGTGGGAGTGGGACTACATGAGACCTGGTGCTGTAGGCCCCCTCCTGGGGTGAAGGCCCTGCTGCCTGCCTCTGTCCTCCCTCTCCTCTGCCTGAGGTGGGAGTGGGTCTATCCAGGGCTGCAGGTCCTGCCTTCTGTCCTCCCACCCCTCTGCCTAAGGTGGGAGTGGGAACATCCAGGGGCCTTTTGCTGCAGGCCCCCTCCTGGGGTGAAGGCCCTGTTACCTGCCTCTGTCCTCCCGCCCCTCTGCTTGAGGTGAGAGTGGGACCACCTAGGGCCTATTGCCTTGCCCCTCACGGGGTGAAGACCCTGCTGCCTGCCTCTGTCCTCACACCCCTCTGCCTGTGGGAGTGGGACCATCTAGGGCTGCAGGCCCAGCCTTCTGTCCTCTCACCGCTCTGCCTGACATGGAAGTGGGACCACGTGGGGCCTGGTGCTGTACCCCCTCCTGGGGTGAAGACCCTGCTGCCAGCCTTCTGTCCTCCTACCCCTCTGCCTGAGGTGGGAGTGGAACCACCTGGGACTGCGGCAAAATACTTTATTTCGGGCCCCTGCAGGGCTGAAGAGCCCACCTTTCTACCACTTGTGGCGGGGGTGGGGCAGCTTTGGACATTACCTTGGGCCCCTACAGGGCTGAAGAATGCTGCCCCACTGTCCTGCAGCACCTTCCCTTGTGGCACCTGTGCTTAAGGTGTCACGTCCCTACATCCTTTCCCCTTTCACTGTTTTACGCACGGCCAGGTCGTACCAGGGGTGGACATGGCCAGCACCTCTGGGGCATCCTCCACTCTGCCAGGGGCAAGGCAGCCAAGCACTTATGCGTATGTGTATGGTCCCGAGGCAGAGGAGGATCCGACCTCCTCGCTATTCCAGGGGCCGGGCGACGTGGGGGAGGGAGACGCTGCCTAGGGCTCTCCAGAAATAGAGGCCGTGCAGCAGGGCGATCCGGAGCCCCCCTCCCCGCAAGCACCATCTGTCTTGGCAGGAGGGAGGGGGGGATCTTGCTGCCCCCTCCTCGGGTGAGGGGGGTGGATGTCTCCAGTGTTCATCCCCATCCCCCTAACACCAGGTTCCATGCAGAGATCTAAGAGAAGCAAGGCCAGGGAGGAGGCCCCTGAACCATTTGAGCTGCTGTCGTCCCCCGAGCAGGGAGGCCTGGGGTCAGGCGGAGACGAGACCCCCGAGGGCTCGTTCCGCCTGGTGGAGTTTTGCTCCCCGGTCGCCTCCTTTTGTTTGTCGCCGGGGGCCGGCAGCAGCCACCAGAGCCCGTATATATTAGGGTCGTGGGCGGGCAATGGCCTGGAAGGCTCCCCGCTCACCACAACCGTGCAGATGATGCCAGGGGTCCCAGGTTCCATCCCGGAGCTGTTCCCAGGGGTTTTCCCAGGTCTCTCCATTGACGGTGGAAGTGGGGTCGGAGCCGCCGCCGCCAACGGACCCTGAATCATGGGGGGAGCCTGTGAAGGACCGGCCTGAGGATGATCCTGGGGGTGGGATCGACTCGGGCCTCAGGCTAGCCAGTGGGCCGGTGTTGCCCACCGCACTCCATGTGGCGGGGAATTCGGGCTCAGGTGATGACCGCTCGGAGGAGGAAGGCTGCTCGGTGAGCTGTTCTGTTCCTTGCGGGGCTCCTGAGGGAGTGGAGGGGGCATCGAACCTCCACTCCCTCTGTGCACTGAGGTGATTGGTGACGGATAAACACTACTACTGACATGGAGGTAACCATAGCCAGCCTCAACATCAACGGCAGCAAGGACGCACATCGCCGTTTCCAGTTCTTCTCTGTCCTTCGGGACGGAAAGTGCGGGGTGTGCTTCCTGCAGGAAACCCTCGCCATTCCGGGTGACGAAGCTCAGTGGACCCTGGAATGGCGAGGAGGAGTCTTCATGAGTCACCTGGCCCCACGTTCGGGGGGGGTGGCTATCTTGTTGGCTCCACATTTTCAGCCGGAGATCTTGGGGGTTAAGGAGCCAGTGCCAGGCCGTCTGCCGCACTTAACAGTCCGCGATGGGGATGTGGTGCTTCACTTTGTGAATGTCTACGCTCCCCTGGTCGGGCCGCAGCAGGCGACTTTCTACGTAAAAGTGTCCACTCTTCTAGGCACCATCCCGGTGGGCGAGTGCATCGTCCTCGGAGGGGATTTTAATTGCACCCTCCAGGACAAGGACCGTGGTGAAGTTGAGGGACCTGGTTAGGTCCTTCGACTTGGTGGATGTCTGACGGACTCTCCATCCAGAATTACGGGTGTAAACCTTTGTGCGCCCTCCGTTCAGAGACTCCAGAATCGACCGTCTTTACATTTCCAAGACGTACTTGCCCAGTGTTTTCCGACGGCTTCTGTGGATCAGGTGCCGTGCTCAGATCACCACCTGGTGTGGGTGGGGCTCGCCCCATCCCGCGCTCAGACACGGTCCGCGCACTGGCACCTTAACAACCTGCTATTGGAGGACGAGCGGTTCCTGGACTCGTTTTGTCGTTTCTGGGCCGACTGGAGAAGGAAGTAGGGTGGCTTCTCCTCCAAGGCCACAGCCTCACCTCGGGTGGAACGTGGGCAGAACTCACGTCCGCCCCTTCCGTCAGGGGTACACAAAGGGGTCTACGGCGGGGCAGAACTCCACGATCGCCAAATTGGCTGAGGAACTCTTCGATCTGGAGACACGTATTGCTCAGCCCGATGAGGACCCGGCCCTGGGGCGGGTGTACAGAGAGAAAAAGGTCGCGCTGCGGGACCTGCAACTTGCCGGGTCCCACGGCGTGTACGTGCGTTCGCGGATCCGTCTCCTGACGGACATGGACCGCGGCTCCCCCTTCTTCTACTCGCTGGAAAGAGGTCACGGGGCCCGTCGGCAGCTTTCTATGTTGCTGGCCGACGACGGGACCCTCGTCTCGGATCCGGAGGGGGTCAGGATCCTGATTAGGGACTTTTATTCCGACCTCTTCTCTCCGGATCCGTCCAGCGTGGGCGCTTGCAGAGCTCTGTGGGAGGACCTGCCGCAGGTCGGCCCGGAGGGCGCCGGGAGGCTCGATCAAATCATCAACCTCCAAGAGCTGACCGGCGCCCTGGAAAGCCTGACACGGGCAAAACCCCAGGGCTGGACGGGCTGGCCGTGGAGTTCCTCAGGGCATTCTGGGACGTCCTGGGGAGCGACTATGCAGGGTTCCGGGGGAATGTATTGCGACCGGGGAGATGCCCCTTTCACGGCGCAGGGCCGTCATTGCCCTGCTGCCCAAGAAGGGGGATCTCCACCTGCTTAAAAACTGGCGACCGGTCTCCCTCCTCAGCACGTACTACAAAATCTTTGCCAAGACGAGTATTTGCTCGGGACTCTGCGAGCCTTCGGGTTCGGGACGCACATCGTTGCCCGGATCCGATTATTGTACGCCGCCTCAGAGTGTCTGATTAAGGTTGACGAGTCCATGACGGCGCCCCTTCGCTTTGGGAGAGGGGTGCGCAGGGCTGCCCCTTGTCCGGCCAGCTTTATTCTGTGTGCGTGGAGCCTTTCCTGCGCCTCCTGCGGAGGAGGTTGTTAGGGCTGGTTCTGCACGAGCCGGACATGGCGGTGGTCCTCTCGGCTTACGCTGATGACGTGCTCCTCATGTTCACTGACCCTGGTGACCTGCGGAGGATGCGAGAGTGCCAGGCTGTGTACTCCGCCGCGTCCTCTGCTAGGATCAACTGGGCTAAATGTTCCGGACTCCTGGTCGGTCCGTGGCAGATGGACCCCCTCCCGGAGGAGCTCAGGCCCTTTAGCTGGAGTCGGGCCAACATCCTCTACTTGGGAGTCCATCTTTGCCCGGCAGAGGAAGCCTGGCCGGTGAACTGGCAGGAGCTGGAGACCAAGGTCACCACTCGCCTGGGACGCTGGACAGGACTGCTCCGAGTCCTGTCCCACAGGGGTCGAGTTTTCGTCATAAACCAGCTGATCGCCTCTATGCTGTGGTATCGGCTGGTCACTTTGACCCCTCCCCCTGACTTTGTCACACGCATCCAGAGAACCCTGCTTCGGTTCCTCTGGGACACAGGATTGCACTGGGTCGCTGCGGAGGTCTTGAGTCTCCCGATTGCGGAGGGCAGTTTGGTGCTGGTGTGCCTTCGCACCCAGATTGCGACTTTCCGCCTTCAGACTCTGCAGCGATACCTGTACGTTGAGCCTCCTCCACGATGGTGTGCCCTGGCGATGTATTTCTTCCGCCAGGTGCACGGCCTGAACTACGACGTGCAGCTCCTGTTCGTTGACCGGAATGGTCTTCGGACTCTTTGTTGGCGCTGCCCGTCTTGTTCCAGGGCATTCTCAAAGGCTGGAACACGGTCACCACGTGCCGCAGCTCTCTCCCGTCAGGAGTGTGGGCTGTCGTAAGGGAGCCGCTGCTCAGGAACCCACACCTCCGCCAATATCCATTCAGGTGGCTGGTGGAGCGGAGGGCTGTGGATGCCAGGGTGACCAGGATCGGGGACGTGCTGGGTGGCGGAGGGGCCGGCTGGATGACACCCTAAGAGCTAGCCAGGTGCGGAGCAGTGTCTGTCTGGTGCACGGCCAATGCTTTCCAAGGCCTCAAAATGGTCGTGCTCAGCCCCGTGGGCACACTTGGACTTGAGACGGCGCGGTTGGGCGGTGGCATCCCGTCTGAGCGGACCCCTGCTCGGACGGAATTCCACATTGGTCCCAAACCCCAGAACCATCCCTGGGTGCTGGTGCCCCACAGCCCCAGCCGCATCGCGGAAATATCCTTCGTGCCCTTTTGCACTGCATGGAGGAGTTTCCTGTACGGCCTGCTGTTGCACACTTTCCACCTCCTTGCCCTCGCCCGCCACCTGGACACGCCTTGGCGTGCCTGTTTGCCATCCGGCGGCGGAGGTCCCCACTGGAGAGCCCTCTACGGAGTTGTCCTCCCCATAAAACTAGGGGACCTGGGGTGGAGGGTGCTGCGCATGGCATTGCCGTGAAACTATCGTCTAAATCACTTCACGGCTCTGCCAGAGACCTGCCACTTTTGCGGCCTGGTGGAGGCAGTGGAGCACGTTTATGTTGTCTGTCCTAGGCTCCACCCCCTTTTTGGTTTCTTGACAATGTTGTTGAGGGTTTTTTTGCACTTCAGTCCCACGCTCCTGATCTACGGACATCCGGTGCGGAGGGGGGGTGGGGAAGGCGGAGGACCTCCTCATGAACCTGCTCCTGGGCCTGGCCAAACTTGCCATTTATAGGTCGAGGCAGCGGGCGACCGAGGGGGTTGTCCAGCCTGACTGTCTGACCATCCTCCCCGGCCTCGTTCGCGGCCGGGTGTCCCTGGAGAGGGAGCATGCGGTGTCCATGGGCACACTCGAGGCCTTCCGTGCTTGGTGGGCACCGCAGGGGTTGGATTGCCTTATAGACACCGATTCTCACACTTTAATTTGACGGGTTTGTGATAAGTTTTTGTTTCCTTTCTCCTTCCTTTTGGGCTGTGCTCCACTCGTTGTTTTGGGAAACTCCCTTCTTTTGTTTTATCCATCAGTTCCTTTATGTTTTTTTGCTTGGTTTTCACACCGAGCATCACGCCAGTGTCAGTGGCGGATGCTGGCTTAACTCCTGTATGTGTAGATAAACGTACAGGTCACAAACTCACAAAAAAACATAGAAAAAAAAGAAAAAGAAAACCAAAACACATAAAAGTTAGAGTAGTGAGACCATCTCAAAAGTTTAAACCAAACAGCAACTTTAAAGTTAATTAGCTAAATGAAAGAAAGATTAGACTTTAGATAAAAATGAACCCTTATTATCCCTCAGTCACCAAACTTTCACTATAGCACTCACATGCACCCAAATTCAGCACTCAGTGCAAACAAAAAAGGAGAAATCTTTTTTCTCAGAAGATTGAGTCTCTGGAACTCTCTTCCTGAAAAGATGGTGGAAGGAGAGTCTTTGAATATTTTTAAGGCAGAGCTCGATAGATTCATGTTTAGCAAGGGGGTGAAAGGTCAGGGGGAGGGCAGGAATGTGAGGTTGAGGTTCCAACCAGATCAGCCATGATTTTATTGAATGGTGGAGTTGATGGAGCGGCCGAGCATCCTACTCCTGTTCCTAGTTTGTATGTTTGTGCGATCAGTAAATTCTAAGAGCCAAGTCATTTATATATAGTAGTAAAAAAAAGCAGTTGTCCTGGCAGTGACCTTGGAGCGCACCACTATATAGCTCCCTCCAGTCCGAAAAACAACCACAGCTTACTGCTTTTGGTCATTCAGCCAATTTTTAAAATTCAGTTTGATATAGACCCTCCTATTCCATAAGCTTCAATTTTGATAATCACCCTTTCATGTGGCACTTTGTCAAATTTTTTTTAAAATCTGCGCATTCCATTCTCTGCTGCTTTATCAAGAAAAAGCAATTAGGTTAGCCGAGATCGATCTGCCTTAATATACTGGGTGATATGAATGTAAAAGAGGATTTAAATTTACTGTCTGTCAGTTCAAGATGTTGTTAGAAGGTGCAAAGCACTCCCTGAGTAACATTTAAAACACCAGTGTGATATACGTTCCAGAGTTACATTCTGTCCAGTGCTCAAATGCCAGTGTTGTGACATGATCTCCTCCAAACAGTTCCACTTGGAGTCAAGTCAAAACCCTGTTGCAAATGTACCTGTGGTAATACCAGGTATTGCAGTACCTGAGAGGTGAATGACCATTGGCTAGACCTAGGAGTCTACCATTGGCTAACGTACATAGCCCCGCCCTGAGAGGCGGGGTATAAGAACCCATGACGTCCCAGCAGCCTTCACTTTCTGTATCGAAGCTGCTGGGTAGCTGATTAAAGCCGATTAGATATGACTCACCTTGTCTCGAGAGTAATTGATTGTGCATCAGTACCATCATTGCAAAGTGTCAAATGATGCTAAAGGTGCAGCACAAATGGATTTTTAGTCATACCTATAGCTGGATTTAGCATGGAAAATTGAAGGTAATTTCTGAGTCTGACTTACAGTAAAATGAACATGTCTTTCTGAGTTGATCACCTTGATGGTACTTTGAAATTTACATAAGCTCAGCATACATTGGAATGTAAAAACTGTCATCAATCATAAATAAACCAGTTTAACCAGTTAGGTTTGAAAACAGTATGGAACAAAAGCCATCTTCCCTCTTTCAGACTTTCTTTATCTGATTGAGATTATTAGAATTAAAGTTTGAAGACGTTGATGCATCATCATTCACGCTCAATAAGAACATAGAACATACAGTGCAGAAGGAAGCCATTCATCCCATCGAGTCTGCATCAAGTAAACGCAGTGTTTATGTAAATGCACTTATGAAAGCTTTTTTTAACAATTCTGATGTCATTTAAAATAGCAGACAGAAGAAAATACAGAGCAGCTATGAGTACGGAAGAATGTATATTTTTTTTTAAATGTCACTAAACAGAAATAAGACTTTGGTCCCTGTTGAACCTAAAAGTTTGGGCACAAAGTTAAATTTGTTCAGAATTGACCACGGTGGCAATAGATGGAATGATGTTGTACAGTCTAGTGATCTAATTTAATGGGGGGGGGGGGTGATCTTCAAAATAGAAAGGTCTGAACTATACTTCATGAAATTTGTTGTAAAATTTCAAATAAATCATTGCAGTATTGGGAAAATTGGACAAAGAGGCTGGACTGTGTTAATGAGCGAACTAGCCTTTCAGCAAATGTAACCCGGGAGTGGTGTAAATGATCAGTGAAAGTCATGTTCAATATTTCGAAGAGGTTTTGGGTCATGAGTTATTTATTATGCAGCAGTATTACACACATGCTGGAAGAGCCACTACAAAATATATCTGTTTCCTCGTAACAATTTACCACCATCGTCTACAAAATGGACTCAAAATTATTTAAAGTGTCCTTTCAAACATTGACGTCAATTGTTAGAGTTGATATTTTTGGCACATAAGATATTGACCAGGAGAAATGTCAATCCATATTGAAGAATTCAGAAGACGCTTCAATAACATAAAACGGATCATGTATTGTTCCATACAACTCTCTTATAATCGTCATTTTCAATTTGATTCAGTTTCACCCATTTATTTGATTGAATTTAGTGAAATTGCCCAT
Organism: Scyliorhinus torazame; assembly: GCF_047496885.1. Classification (NCBI taxonomy): domain Eukaryota; kingdom Metazoa; phylum Chordata; class Chondrichthyes; order Carcharhiniformes; family Scyliorhinidae; genus Scyliorhinus; species Scyliorhinus torazame. The sequence goes on along the minus strand of NC_092722.1, from coordinate 148,589,322 downwards.
AAAAACTGAATTACTTAATCTTGTAAAATGAAGCAATGCCACAAAAACATTTCAAGAATATTAAAAATGACAAAAATATATCATAAATATAATTAAGTAATTTTCCATGATGGTTTGCTGCAGTGTTTTTCAAATATTCTGTAATGTTATATGTATGGTTGTGATACAGTGCACCATATGTAAGACAATGAGCACATAATATTTTGTGCTAAGTGAAACATAATATAGAATGCTGTAAAATCTGAATCTAACACATTATGTCACCATAACTGTCTACTAAATGGAAATGGTCATTGCAAACTTGTGAATAGGACAAACCTCTGATTTGGGCAGTAAACAGTTCTCTTTACAGAATGGGACATAGTTCATCGATGTTCCAATGATCAGTAACTCTCCAGAATGTTTATTATGTGAATTGTTTTCTTTTGTGCAATTGAGCTGTTTCGATTGCTTTCTAAAATGACTTGGTGCATCATGTATTCATGTCTTAAAAGTCTCTTCAATTTAATGTTGACCTTTCAAAGCTTTTTCAAAAGTAAATGTGACAGATGTGATGTACAAGATCTGCAGAATGTTCTAACTCATTCTCACAAGTCTATTTGTGTATTTTGGCTTTTTAGAATGTTTTATAATACTGCAATGTGTTAGAAATTACATGTACATGACATCTGTATGTTAATGTAAATTATCATTTTAACAGTTATTCCAAAATCCGATGCATTTTCAAATGTTGAGCTGGGGACATTTTTACCTCTTGGCATTTAAAAAATCTTGCTCTGTATAATTCAACACTGGTACTTTTAGAGAGGGTACGATGCAGGCACGGGGACCATGAGAGAAGAGTCAGGCGTCATACCCAATTGTTGACCAGGAAAATCTACCACCCTATAAAAAGGGGATGGCCTGTGAATTAGCATTTTGGTTGAGATCAAGTGACAGGTTAAGCCCGAGATGAGGTGCAATGCCTTTTCTTCTTAGTTTGGATCTTGTATGTCTCTCTTGTGGAGACTATGAATTGGCTTCAATTTGAGTTGGATTGTTGTTTTCAGTAAGCAATGAGATGGATTAAGTGTTTGCCCAGTCCACTCTGCGCATTAGCTTTGAAATTTTAAGAATGGAGTAAAAACGTTTTAAAAAATAAATAAATGAATTGTCAGATGAGTTGTGTGTCAGGCACTTCAGCAGGGAAGTGATTGAATTCTTCGGTGATATCTTGAGGCATGACCTGAAGCCAAGCTTAACCTACCGCGCTGCCTTATCATCGAGCGAAAGTAACTACAGCACTGAATTTTTATGCATGTGTGTCATTTCGGTCAGGTATTGGTGACATGTGCAACATCTTTCAGAGAGCTGAGAGGGCCTGGACTCACCAGGTTACTGAGGTAATCTACCATTACGGCTTCTGACTTTATTAACTTTGACAACTCCACTGTGAAGATGGGGGAGTGGTCTGCCACAATCTCCAAGATTGCTGGTTTCCAGGAAGTGATTGGGGCTGTTCCCATGCATTCCACTGTAAGAACAAAAAGATTAGACTGTTACCTTCATCAAAAGGAAGCGCTTCCATTCTTTGTATGTGCTGATTGGATGTGATGCTCAATTAAAAATCCTCACAGTAAATGTGGGCAACCTGGGAAATGCGAATGGTTCGTAAGTTCTGGCGAATTCAAGGTTGCACTAGTTCAGGAGTCCATTACCAGGAAGTTCAGAATGTCTACTGGGTGACAATGGTTACCTGCTGAGACTGTGACTGATGATACCATACCGCATGACCAACAATGAAGTGGGCATGTCTCAATAGGTGGTGAAGAGGACAACAGGGGGGGTTTCTGTTACTTGGATAGATCAGAGGGCACTTTACAGTATTCTCCTGTGAACATTTCCAAGCCTGTAGTAACATGTTGTGCATTGACAACTTTGCCCTCCAGGGAGGCTGGGCTTTCACCCCGAGAATGATTCAGCAGAAAAAATGGAAGAGTTGGGTGAGCTGGATCCAGATGCAGAGATACTTCCTGGAGCACGTGGGGAGACCCCGCTTGCCAGTGCAGAGAGAGATCATCCGGTCGCTACTACTTTTGAACGTTGAGAAATGCAAATTTCCTGTCCCTCTCTCCCTTCCAAAATAAGAGGACAAAACTGTTATTTGAACGTTAAAACAAATAACTTTATTTTATCATCAAACACTTGAAAGACTTTTGAGGTAGTTACTGTTGAAGAAGGTAAAGTTCAGCTGTTCAAATAAAAGGTTATACAGACAAATTATGTTCTCAAATGTTTAACATTTTGAATCTCTTTTCATTCGTTTCATCTGAATAAAAATTTTCAACAAACTTTACAAAGTCTACAGCCAATGTGTTATTTGAACATCAAAAGCAGTGGATCCTTAAATATAATATAAATAGAACTATTGATGAATAACATGTCACTGAAATAAACAATAAATCTGAAGTGGAACAATGTACATTTAAATAAAGGTATACATCAATGAATAACACTATCACAGAGAGATTTTATGTGCTTCATTTTACGGCCTGTGCTCAGAATGTTTGTTGGTAAGAGGTGTGTATTTTCTTACCCTCAGAGTGTCCCAATTAAATAATTCTGGCAGCAAGTTTTTTGTGAGTTTAAAAATAATGGTTATCTATTATCAGATACTCACCCTGAATTTAATTAAATGTTTCACTCACCTTTCTCACACACAAATATTGATGCTGTGCGGATTGCTGCTGTCTACATTGTCACTGTGCGTGAAGATTTTTCTGACCCGAAACTGCTGCAGAGTTTTTCAGCACCTTCCTTTCCCGCCTGCCAAAGAAATACACAGTGCAGCATCTCCCAGGGAACTCCTTCAGAATGGAGTATATTTGAGGTAAGAGAAGACATGCGCCCTTTTACAGCACTAGCTGTCATATTTAGGTAAATGCACTTAAAGGTCCAGTCTTTTAATGAACGTAAGTGAATGCATGAATGAATGGCTGAGTGGATGAATGGCTGCATTAGTGAGTGAGGGAATGGATATGGGAATGAGTGGTTAAGGGTGGTAGGTGGGTGAGTTGACTAGGTAATTTGGTGGATAGTTGACTGGGTGGGTAAGTTTGTAGCTGGGTAAGTGAGTAGGTGGTTGTGTTGGCAATGTGGGGGAGTGGGTCGGGTGGGTAAGTGAGCGAATGAATGAGTAGTTAGGTTGGTATGGTCAGTTTGGTATTGTGCATTGTCCAGATAGATTGGAGAGGGTAGTCAGGTCAGGTCAGGGGGTAATTGGGTAGTTGGATGGGTAGTTGTGTCTGAGGGGGTAGTCATGTCAAGTTCAGGGGGTAGTTTTTTCCTCGTTATCCTTTCATGGGATGTGAGCTTCACCAGTATTTGTTGCCGATTCCTAATTTTCCTTGAACTGAGGGGGCAGTTAAGAGTCACATGTGATACAGCTGAAGGTGGTGTATAGAGTGCACCTTACAAGGGCGAGGATAAGCTGGCTCTTTGAGGGGGTAGAAGATGTGTGTGAACGTTGCAGGGGGGCCCACAAACCACATTCATATGTTTTGGTCCTGTCAAAAGCTGGAGGATTACTGGAAGGAGGTTTTTAGGGTAATCTCTGTCATAATATCCACGCATGTATGTAATGAAGTGCAGACAGGCAGTGATTGACACACAGGATGACCAGTAAGCATACAGCACAGTGCAGCCAATCACCAGACAGGACACCACCACTATAAAGCCAGAGGGCACTAGGTTTCCCACTCTCTTGGGACCCAGCCACTGAGACGGTCAGAGTCCACGAGCTAGCACAGTGCTAACACCATGCGGTAGCTAGTAAGTCTGGTTAGGCTAGTACAAGGTCTCCAGTCAGTTCAGTATAGTGTCAACCCACAGTTAAATATGTATGTTAATTCTATCGTTCAATAAAACCGTGTTGGATCTTCTACAGTGTTAGAGGTCTGTTTCTCGCATCACTGCATCAAGTGCAGTCCACACCGAACCGACCTGCCAAACACATCAATCTCTAAAGTGGTGCAAGTGAAACTGGACCCGGGCCCTCGGGAGGCCATATTCGGGGTGTCGGATCAGCCGGGGTTGGAAATGGGTGCGGAGGCAGATGTTGCAGCCTTCGCCGCGTTGATCGCCCAAAGGTGGATCCTGTTAGGGTGGAGATCAACCTCTATACCCTGTGCCCTGGCGTGGTGGGGGGACCTGCTGGAATTCTTGACGCTTGAAAAGTTCAAATTTGAACTGAGGGGAAGGATGGAGGGGTCCTACAATTCATGGGCGTTATTCATTATGCACTTTCGAGAATTGGATCACATCGAACATGGGGGGTGGGGCTGGGAGGGTTGGGGGGAGGGGGACTGTATGTGTTAATGGTGACGATGGGTGATTCTTGATTCCTTTTTGTCATTTGTTTATGTTAACATGCGGGCTAATGTCTGGGGTTTGGTGGGAGGATGAGATCGCTGTTATTGATATGGGGATTGACATTGCATTCGTTACTGATTATTGTTCATTGTTGGGTGTAAATTTGGGAGAAAATGTGAAAAAGGAGGAGAATAAAAAATATATATATTTTTTAGAAGAGTCACGTGTAGTCAGATCAGATAAAGCTGGCAGATTTCCTCCCCTAAAGGGCATTAGTGAACCTAATGGGTATTTACAACAATTGACAATGGTTCTGTCGTCATCATTAGTCTTGTAATTCCAAATTTTTATTGAATTTAAATTTCCCCATCTGCCATGGTGGGATTCGGATCAGAGGAGTAATCAATTGGCCCATGGGAAGCTGGTCAGAAAGTTGGGCATGTTAACCAGGTCGGAAGGAGTTGTCAGGTCTGGTCAGTAGACAGGTCAGGGCGGGAGGCGGAGGGGCGTGGGTGGGGGGGGGGGGGGGGGTGATTGGGGTGAGTTACCCAGGTGTCAGATCAGGTTATAAAATATCTAACATTTCCTGGGTAACTATCCAGGTAAGTATAGCAGAACTGTCGCAAGTTTCTGACTCCAGCTCAGAATTGGAGACATTCGCAGAGGATCCCAAGCGAGCTGGGGAATTTCCCATCAGATGTTGAAACTTTATGGGCAATCCCTACACAGCTCCACACGTCAGGACTTCCACAGGGTCCTGATGTATATCTTCATTTGTACGTCCAGTCTCCAACGATCCAGCGAGCGGATGATTCGGGCCATCAAATGTTTAGAAACTGATTTCAGTTGTATTTGCTGTCCAACTCTTTTTAAGTAAGCTCAACAGAAAAGCATGTTTTTTTCATGATGTGATTTCCTAATATTATTAAATATTATTAAAAATACAAAGCTATGCTTCACATAATACCTCGTTCTCGAATACCAAAAACAAAAATAAAAATACAGGTACAACTAAGCTTGAAGTGATTGGAACTTGGTGAGTGCTTTCTAAACAGTTGCTTGCACTGTTTATGAATTAGTTAGGTCATACTTTTCTCTTTTTTATATGTTTACATACATGACAGTTGGAAACGGTGTAAAAGCCGTTGCTTTTCCAATGGGCAATTAGTCTTTCAATGGAGATTGAGCACTTCTTGTGGCATTACACTGATGAGAACCACTGAGGAAAAGCTGTTCAGCTGGGCTAGGCTTATTTACAATAAACTGTTTTGTATTTACTGTAAACCAATCAGTTTCCAGGATAAGCACATCAGTGAATCCCACTCCATCTGGTTGTGCATCTTAGTGTCCTGTTTTGTTAAGTCCAGTAAAGGGCTGCCAGCAGGCGAACCTTAATGCTACAAACACAAACACAATTTTTAGTATAAATATAAAAGAGTATCACTAATATCTGTCACTGTATCAGTGTCACTGTATCAGAGGCCTGTACCTCTACCTGGGCTTCTATGTTATAACCATATTCCAAAAACACTTTCAAAATCAGTTCAAGAGGCCATGGAAATGCAGTTTTATTAGCATGAAACAGAATATTCTTCTGCAATAACAACAAAAATATCCTTTTAAAATATCCAAGTTAAATAGTATGTTGCAAAGTTGATATACACTATTAACTTATATCAACTTACATGAACTTTTATCAACTTATCTGAAAACAGAAACTGACATTCGCTTGGGTTTTGCAGTTATAATGGAGATGAAAGATGAAATTGTCAGCATTCACCATCATTACTCAGCGAAACTGAGGCCAACTTCTGGCATCCACACATGCACAGTTAAATGCAGACACCTAGAGGCTGCTGTTCGTAATTTTCTATTCTTCCAAAGGAGGCACTGTTGAAGTCTTCACAGATGGTATCAATTTGATATCACAGAATGTATGTAAACGTCCACTGGTTACATTATTATTCTCATTGTTATAGCCTTGTAAAATTCATATGTCATTGATTGAGAGGTACATGGGTTCTAGAGATCATAATTACTGTTGAACAACCTCTCTGGTCCTGAAAAAACTAATTTTATATTTGTGGAATGCCGAATTTCACAATTCTATAATATTATCCTTTTGGGTACTTGAGAAGTTATCGAGTTTGTCTATTAATAATATCCCTGTGAATAATGCACAGTGGATTATCCTCCAGCAACAGACATTTCACATTTGGAAGATTTCTTTGTGCATACGGCAAGCGGCTAATGTCATTATTTGTGAGCCAAAGTCATTCTAGTTCTTTTATTTTAACTTCTAATGTGAAATCCACACCACAGAGCTTGATAGACCGATGCAACATTCTTGTAGATTAGCACAACTGCCATCACTTTATCGCGACTGCAAAATCCGACCCATAATATTGAAAGGAAGGAATGTACAAAGTTCCATTAAGTGTGTGAAACTCTTCTGAAGAATGAGTAATAGTAAAATTAGTGTTGTTGGGTATCAGGGCTAGTTTAAGCCATTGACAGACAGTATAAATGTTTATAACATAAAGGGATTCAGGGATATGGTGTACGGGCCGGAGAGTGGAGCTGAGTCCACAAAGATCAGCCATGATCTCATTGAATGGTGGAGCAGGCTCGAGGGGCCAGATGGCCTACTCCTGTTCCTAGTTCTTATGTTCTTATAATATTTTATTCCAGTCATTTGAATTTATAGCGAATATTAAATTTAAATTTGAATTTAAAGCACATATGAATTGCAAAGCAATAATAACATCGGGCGTCATTCTCCAACCCCCCAGCGGTTCCCGCCCTCGCCGGTTGCCGAAGTCTCCGGCACCGGATATTCGGCGGGGGCGGGAATCGGGCCGCGCCGGTTGGCGGGCCCCCCCGCTGGATTCTCCGGTCTGAATGGGCCGAAGTCCCGCCGATAAATTACCTGTCCCGCCGGCGTGGATTAAACCACCTTTTGAATGGAGGGACAAGGCGGCGTGGACGGGCTCCGGGGTCCTGGGGGGGCGCGGGGCGATCTGGCCACGGGGGGTTCCCCCACGGTGGCCTGGCCCGCGATCAGGGCCCACCGATCCGCGGGCGGGCCTGTGCCGTGGGGGCACTCTTTCCCTTCCGCTTCCGCCACGGTCTCCACCATGGTGGAGGCGGAAGAGACTCCCTCCACTGCGCATGCGCGGGAAACTGTCAGCGGCCGCTGACGTTCCCGCGCATGCGCCGCCCCGAGATGTCATTTCCGCGCCAGCTGGCGGGGCAACAAAGGCCGTTTCCGCCAGCTGGCGGGGCGGAAATTCCTCCGGCGTCAGCCTAGCCCTCAATGTTGGGGCTCGGCCCCCAAAGATGCGGAGCATTCCGCACCTTTGGGGCGGCGCGATGCCCGTCTGATTGGCACCGTTTTGGGCGCCAGTCGGCGGACATCGCGCCGTTTCGGGAGAATTTCCCCCATCATTCTGTTTCTGATCATGTCATTCTCATACCATACCAGGTAACAACTGCTTTCAACACAAGAAATATATATTTGAAGATTTTTATCCCTTTAATAATTGCATGTCAAGCCTTTGTTCTTAGTCGAGTTCTTTTGCAACTGAAAGTCATACTTTTTAATAGAAGGCACTCGGGTGAAGCTAAGCTATATTTAAATAACTCCGAGATGTTTAAACATGAATCCTACAAGGCAATTGTTAATTTATTTTTTCTTTGACAAATCTGATTGCCAAAATTGCGCTGATAGCTCCAATATAAACATTGAACAAAGCACCACATTAGCATCAAGAGAAAGGAAATGGGTTTCTCAGTAACCTGAGAGACTGTGTATGAGATTAACCTAAATTGTTTCTTTCCTTTTTGTCTATTTTCAAGGTGGCAGGGGGACATCTCTGCTTGCTGCCAGCCACCAGCAACCTGGATGAGATCAGGAATTTACCTCCAGCAAACAGCAGATATTAACTTGCATTCTACTACGAAGTAATTCAGTCATTGCTGTAATATGACTGGCAAGTATTTTTTACCTGCACCTCTGTGTATTTATATGTATCCAATAGATTACCAATAAACCATTTGACTGCTGTACACTCGATCAATAAGCACTTATTTGTAATGCACTGCTGCCCAAAACGAAATGAACATTACATGGCAAAATAAAAATTAGGAATAGTATAGCAACCCCTCCATCATGTTCTGCTGATCAATTAGGTTGTGGCTGGTTTGTACCTCAGTTCCAGTTACCCATCTTTACTCCATATCCCGTCATACACTTCCCGAACAAAAATCTATCAATCTCAGTATTGAAAACTTTTATTGTCCTAACAACCACAACCTTTCGGCTGAGAGTTCCAGATTTCGACCCCCTTGTGAAGTGGTCGAATAAGAGAACAAACTAAAAGCGTGAAATTTATGAAAACTCTTGACTAATGTACAACTCTCAAAGTTTATATTCAATAGAAAATTTAAAATAATAATTGATTTTTAAACAATGATATATAGCATCCAGAGTAGAAAGCAAGTATTTTCACAGCAATAGCCTTTGCCTCAACCTGAATTAACCTTGAGTTAAAGCCTTTAGAGTTACAAGAGAGAAGTGATTCCCACCTCATTAATCTTGACTGGATTCAAACGCAAAGCATGAAGGTCAGAGACTAGAAACTAAAAATTACTGTCAGCCACATTTGATGGCTACAGGGTTGAAACATTCATATCACATGTTCTTCTGTCGTTTTAACATAGATGTTAACTTTACTAGAAATTTTCATAGAATCCCTACAATGCAGAAGGAGACCATTTGGCCCATTGTGCCTGTACCGATGGCATGGTAGCACAGTGGTTAGCACTGCTGCCTCACAGCACCGGAGACCCGGGTTCAATTCAGGCCTTGGGTGACTGTGTGGAGTTTGCACTTTCTCCCTATGTCTGCATGGGTTTCCTTTGGGTCCGGTTTCCTCCCACAGTCCAAAAATGTGCAGGTTAGGTGGAGTGGCCTTGTTAAATTCACAGATTATCACAGAATTTACAGTGCAGAAGGAGGCCATTCGGCCCATCGAGTCTGCACCGGCTCTTGGAAAGAGCACCCTACCCAAGGCCCACACCTCCACCCAACACTAAGGGCAATTTTGGACACTAAGGGCAATTTATCATGGCCAATCCACCTAACCTGCACATCTTTGGACTGTGGGAGGAAACCGGAGCACCCGGAGGAAACCCACGCACACACGGGGAGGATGTGCAGACTCCGCACAGCCAGTGACCCAAGCCGAATCGAACCTGGGACCCTGGAGCTGTGAAGCAATTGTGCTATCCACAATGCCACCGTGCTGCCCCTTAGTGTCCAGGGATGAGGTTATGGGGTTGTGAGGGAGTGAGCCTGGGTAGGGTATTCTTTCAGAGGGTCGGTGCAGACTCGATGGGCCATATCAGACTTGATGCACTGTAGGGATTCTATTATTCTATGACCCTCCAAAAGAGCACCCTACCTAGGTCCAATGCCCCACCCTACCCTCGTAACCACACCTAACATTTTGGACACTAAGGTACAATTTAGCATGGCCATTCCCCCTAACTTGCACATCTTTGGACTGTGGGAGGAAAGTAGAGCACCCGGAGAAAACCCACGCAGACACAGGAAGAATGTGCAAAATCCACAGTTATCCATGGCCAAAATCGAACCCGGATCCTTGGCGCTGTGAGGTAGCAGAGCTACCACTGTGCCACCATGCCACCCAACTTGTTCATTTTAACACTTATCATCCACCATAATAACGTATAGAAGAAGGATGCAAGTCAAGTGTCATCTGCTGATGTGGTAGTCAGAATGCTTCTGCTCCAATTTACTATTAAGGTTTGATTTTTGAGGTACGTTCTACCCAAATACTATTCAGCTATAAGTTCAAACCACAATATGAAGAATGCTTCAGGACCAGCATAATGGATTATTGCATTAGCGCGTTCACTACAATAGGGTTTAATGAATTGTTGCGTTAGAAAAATGAAGAAATTACCAATTATAATTGAATGCTATTGCTTTTGGTTTAATAAAATCTATCCGGTATAAGTTGTTTCATAGGATTTGTGCTTTGTTGAAAGTAAGTTGTTTCTATCTTGCTATGCAGACCAGAAGTTCCAGATAACAATTTGCAGAGTTTTGTGCATACCGTTTCCTGGCATTAGGAATGTACTTCTGTCCTCTTTAAATCAGCGACAGTTTCCTTCATCAGCTCTTCATGGGCCACAATGGAGATTTGTTTTCTTTAGATTTGTATTTCTTTAACTAAAGTCATCTTGATATTTTATCCCTTGGCCTATGCTGCTGCAACAGGGTACTTTGCTAAGTTGAGTTCTTTGCCAATTGTTAATTTTGTTCTCAGGTAAAAGCTGGGTGCCATGCTGCCCGCCTGCTGCTGGCTTGTGTCAGTTATCTTGTTGTAATTGCCTCCTCACACCCATTACCTTGTTACACATTTTGTGCAGTGGGAGGTAGAGTAGGCTTTAATATTTTAGATCAAGCTGATTACCTTCCAATAAAACTAAAACCAGTCTGACAGTGAAAAGCCCAGACTTTTTTCACCCAATGTTTTGCTGAATATGGGCCAAGTATAGGCTGTGGATTAATTTCTGAGGGTAAGTTCAGGCCAGAAGAGTATACTTCACTTCTGATCCTCTGTGACCAATAGTGGAATGAATAAACATTTAATTCTCTACTCTCTGGTGAATTCAAAACCTCTCCTGAGGCAGTGAGGTGTATTGTGATGAGCATTTGAGCTAACTGTGCCTGGTAAGTAGGTAAGTGTCTTTTAATGCTGTTTAGTGTAATTGCAAAAGTACACTAAAGTGGATGACGTGGAACTGCCAGTCACTATCATTGAGAGGTTTTAGTTTTGGCGATTATGTCTAAAGAGTGGTGGAGAATGATGCAGTTTTGTTCGACAATTAGCCTTGAAACAGTGGTACCATGTTTAAACAATAACCTTTGTATTTCTTTGCTACTAGAATATGGTTTTGATTCCAGAGTTAATGTTGAAATTCCGCACTGGATTTGATCAGCATGAAACCACTGTAATCTCAGAGTTAGGAGCCCTCAGATAAAACTGAACTTGACTGTTTTGGATATGATTTAATGTAGAGTGAGTCTTTTAAAGATGAGCGCATCATTAAGAAAATGTGATTAAATGATTGTATCCATTATGAGAAATTAAGCTGTATCATCAATACAGATTAAAATTGGGAATTAAAATATCGTTTAATTTATCTTCATCATTGTACTGGGCAGTCAGGGACAAAGTCCATATTTAAAATCGTGACAAAAGGATTTATGATTCTGACAGAACTGACCATATAACTTTTCAGCAACTTAAAAATTTAACTATGTAAAAGGTATTTTTGTCTCCTCGTATATTAGTTCAACACAAAATGCCAAACAGCAAATTGAAAAACTAACTTCCTCAATTAATACAGATTTTTTTCTCAAAAATCCTTCATACTGCTGCAATCTTGGATACATGAGAGGGATGTGCTTCAACAAAACCTGCTAACCAAAATAGATTTAGTGATGAAATTGAAGATGAATGGCCAGTGGCGATGTGAGTTCATAATGTACCACCCACTGAGTAAGCAATTCTGCCCCATGGGCAGATACATCAAGGCATTTTAGTGGAAAGAAACATTGAAAGTAACTCGAAAGGTTCTACAGCAAACAGTTGACTATTTGTCTTAAAATAACATCCCAAAGAGAATAGCAGACTAATTACCTTTTAGCAGCTTCTGTTAAAAGGGTGGGGAGGAAGGAGGGAACATTGATTGTTACAAAAATAGAATGATTTATCTTTCGAGGGGGAACCAGAAAAATGTGAGAGTATTTAATGCAAACTTTGAACAATCCACATGATCCCTGCCTTCCACGAGTTAAATATCAGTGGCAGTGGGATGAGGCCCATCACTGGACTTTCAGGGACTCAATTGGCCCCCAAGCAGGGAGGCTTTCCTTGAGCCTTCCCACCGGTGTAGGCAAAAAGGTGGAGTGTCTCCACTCTGTAACCTTCCTGCCGATAACAGAACTCCCCCACTCCCCCACATCTCTGAACCCTCTACAGGGAAAGGGTAATTAAATTCTACCCAGACTAGTTACATGATTCACAATATTAAATAGTTCAAATGCTTCTCAGAAAAAATTTGGTTAGTGCTCACTAACCTTGGTCCCATCTGAGCATAGAAATATTCATGATTCACCTGTCGTAGATCTACTTCTATCTCCTTCCTCACTCTGTCTTTAGATAACAGGCCAAATCTTGCAGGGATTAGCAGTCACCATCAGATTGCCAGCCCACTCCTTCTTGCTTACAACCTAGGAGCTGGAGCTCCCGGACTTTCATCCCAGGTGTCCCGAGAAATGTGCAGTGTACTGGTTGCGGACTCCTTCCTTCATAGTGTAGGGGCATCAGGGAAGGCTAAGCCAAGCCGCCTATTTACGGCACTGGTTGTAAGTTTAAATGTCCCAAAGCCACTTTGACACGCTGCAAAGAGAACGTAAGTATATAAATGAAGTGTGTGATGGTTTGGGTCAGGACGGTGATCCTGGGAGGAGGGAAGGGTTAGTCAGGGACGTGGATGGGTAGTAGTGGAAATTAGTTGTGGGTGGGTGGGTGGGGTGTTATGGGCCAGGGTTTAGAGAACCCCAAAGTGTAGCATGGAGTTCACCTGACCCACAACTTTTAATAGATTGTGGTATGGGGAGCACACGGCCCACTCTACAGGTGTGTTACAGCAGAAATGGAAAAGTAATTTTAAAAGCAAAACAACGTTTATTCTATGAACTCAAGTTAACCTTTTTAAAACATACAGTGAACATCTTAGCAACCATCAATTCAAATACAACCCCCAAAGAATACAACACTAAGTAATCCTTAATAACTTCCCAAACAACATCCAGAAGACAGAAGAAACACCTTTTAACAGAAGCACATCAGGTTTACATTAACTACTGAAATCATTTATAATTCTGAATTCACCAAATGATCAAGAGATAGTATTTTCATGGCAGAGAGATCAACAGTGCACCTGCTCTGTCTGGCTTCAGCTCCAGCACTGAAAACAAAACTGATGTGTTATGTACTCTGGGATAACACAAGCTGCAACTGGATGCTGCTTTAACCAAAAGATACTCCAGACCTTGATGTTAGTTCAATCTGATTTATTGAACCAGTAGCACAGTTAGCACAGTTCTCTATGAGTTCGACTCTCTGCTAACCTATGTGTGGTTACTCTGTCTGACTGAACCAGACTAGCTCTTAGCCACGTGCTGGAGGTGTGATACTGTACATACATCCTGACTCACTCTGTAGATGTTCATCAGTGGAAAGAGGCGGAGTGTGAGTGCCTCATGCCTTTTATAGTGAGATACCACCCCTGAGTGTCCTGCCTGCTCATTGGTCATGTCCTGTTCTCTGTGTTCATTAGCTGCCTGTCTGTATATCATTATCTCCATGTCTGCATATCATGACATCTCCCCTTTTTTTAATGTTTTGTTGGCACATGGGAACGTACTTACATTCCCATGTAAGTGGTGGCATATATTAACATATTTACAAGCGATCGCATATGTGAACATATTTACATGTGAAGACAGCTGTCTAATGTGAGAAAACAGAACATAGCAAACAAAACAAATGTTCATAAGTCCAGTCTCTGGGGCTTGCGTCTGATCCTTGTCGACCGCCGGAGAGGTGGTGGTGGCGACAACGGTGCCTTGACAGGCGGGATGGAAGCCTGACTGGTGGCCTCGTAGTTCGAGGTATCAGGAGGTGACAAAACAACGGACGGAAATGGAGAAGAAAGCGGTTGCGGGCAAGCAACTTTGCGCAGTGCCCATCTGTTTCGTCGCACAACAGAACCATTAGCTATACGCACAACATACGAGCGGGGCGCAGCCTGTCGAACAACGACAGCTGGAGCAGACCAGCCACCATCCGATATCTTGATCCTGACAGTGTCTGCCGGGGATAACACAGGCAAATCGGTGGCATGAGCATCATAGCCCTGCTTTTGCTGGTTTCGGAGCTGCTGCACCTTCTGCAGCACCGGGAGGTGATCCAGGTTGGGCAAGTGTATGGCTGGAAGTGTCGTCCACAGGTCCCTGTTCATCAGGAGTTGAGCCGGCGACATGCCAGTGGATAGTGGGGTCGCCCTGTATGCAAGCAGCGCGAGGTAGATGTCAGAAGCAGAATCCGCGGCCTTGCAGATGAGCTGTTTCACAATGTGCACCCCTTTTCCAACCTTCCCATTGGACTGCGGATAGTGTGGGCTGGAAGTGACATGTTTGAAATGGTATGACTTGGCAAACATAGACCACTCGTGGCTGTTGAAGCACGGGTCATTGTCACTCATGACAGTGAGTGGGATACCATGCCTGGAGAACGTCTCCTTACAGGCCTTGATGACGGTCCGAGATGTAAGGTCTGAGAGCTTCACGACTTCAGGGTAATTGGAGAAATAGTCAATAATCAACACGTAGTCACGACCATTCGCACGAAAGAGGTCGATGCCAACCTTGGACCACGGGGAGGTCTCGATTTCATGCTGCTGGCACATCTCCTTGCTCTGCACTGGCTGGAAGTGTTGACAGGTCGCAGAGTTGAAATGAAATAAAAATGAAAATGAAAATCGCTTATTGTCACAAGTAGGCTTCAAATGAAATTACTGTGAAAAGCCCCTAGTCGCCACATTCCGGCGCCTGTTCGGGGAGGCTGGTATGGGAATGGAACCGTGCTGCTGGCCTGCCTTAGTCTGCTTTCAAAGCCAGCGATTTAGCCCTGTGCTAAACAGCCCCAAACATGGCCCAACATGAGGACCATGTTCGAGATGTCCTAGCTAATACCGGGCCAGTAGACGCCTGCCTGGCTCTGCGTCTGCACTTCTTGATGCCCAGGTGTCCCTCATGGATTTGGCGGAGCACCAAGCTCTGGAGACTGAGTGGAATGACAATCTGGTCCAGCTTGAGGAGGATACCATCAATCATCATAAGGTCGTCCTTTACATTGTAAAATTGAGGGCACTGCCCTTTCTGCCAGCCATTGGCGAGGTGGTGCATGACAGGCTGCAAGAGGGGGTCTTTGGCTGTCTCCTCGCGGATACGAACCACCTTCTCATCAGATGTCGGGAGGGTGCTAGCACACAGCTGCACCTGTGTTTCAGTCTGCCGGATGATTTCCAGCGGTTCACTAGGCAATGTGATGGAGCGAGACAATGCATCAGCGATGATGAGCTCCTTGCCAGGCGTGTACACAAAGTCAAAGCCATACCTACTGAGTTTTGAGGAGGATGCGCTGCAACTGAGGCATCATGTCGTTCAGGTCCTTGTGGATAATGTGGACCAGAGGCCTGTGATCCGTCTTGACAGTGAATGTTGGCAGACCGTAGACATAGTCGTGAAACTTGAGAATGCCAGTGAGAAGACCCAGGCATTCCTTCTCGATTTGCGCATACCTTGTTTCGGTGGGCATCATGGCCCTCGATGCGTAGGCTACCGGTGCCCAGGATGAAGTGTCATCATGTTGAAGCATCACTGCACCGATGCCATCCTGGCTCGCATCTGTCGAGATCTTCGTCTCCCTGTCTGGGGCGAAAAGTGCCAAGACGGGTGCAGTGGTGAGCTTGGCTTTCAGCTCCAACCACTCTGCCTGATGTGCTGCCTTCCACTCAAAGGCAGTGGACTTTTTCACCAGGTTTCGTAGGGCCGTGGTGTGTGAGGCCACGTTTGGGGTGAACTTGCCCAGAAAATTGACCATGCCCAGGAAGCGCAACACCACCTTCTTGTCTTCAGGGACCTTTATGGCTTCGATGGCCTTGACCTTGTCTGTGTCCAGGCGCACGCCCTGCTGAGAAATCTGGTCACCAAGGAACTTGAGTGTCGACATGTCAAAGCAACATTTGGACCTGTTCAGCTTCAGGTCATTGGCATGGACACGGCGGAATACCTGCTGGAGACGGGAAACAAGCTCTTCAGGGGTCGTGGACCATATGATGATGTCGTCCACGTACACACAAACCCCTTCAATGCCCTCCATCATCTGGTCCATGATGCGATGGAAGATCTCCAATGCCACGACAATGCCAAACGGCATGCGATTATAGCAGTATCTGCCAAACGGTGTGTTGAAGGTGCAGAGCCTTCTGCTGGACTCATCCAGCTGGATTTGCCAAAATCCATGTGACGCATCTAACTTGGTGAAAAAAACGTGCATCTCACTGGTGAGTTCCTCCCGCTTCTGGATGGGGTAGTGTTCCCGCATTATATTCTTATTGAGATCCTTGGGATCAATGCAGATGCGCAGGTCTCCCGAAGGCTTTCTAACACATACCATCGAGCTGACCCAGTCAGTCGGTTTGGTTACCTTGGAAATGTTGCCCTGTTGCTGAAGATCCTTGAGCTGTGCCTTCAGGCGCTCCCTCAGCGGAGCCGGGACCCGGCGTGGTGCGTGGACCACTGGCTTGGCATCAGGTCGTAGCAGAATCTTGTATCGATATGGCAGCGTGCCCATCCCGTTGAACACATCCGGACACTGAGCGAGGATGTCGTCAATGCCGGCCTGAAGATCCACTTTGGCGATGTAGTTGTGTAAACCCGCTGCACGAGATTCAGCTGCTTGCAGGCATGCGCGCCAAGTAGGGATGCCCTGTCTGGCTTGACAATTTCAAACGTAACCGTGCACGGGTGCTCCGGTTGGGGACAAGTAGATGGCAGGATCCCAATGCCGTGGCATTTCCGTTGTAGTCCAGGAGCCTGCAGGCTGCTGGAAGGACCTTGGGGGGCTTCTTGATGCGTTTGAAATCTGCCTGTGAGAGGAGGTTGACAGAAGCACCTGTGTCAGCTTAAACTGGATGGAGCAGTGGTTGACCTGCATCACCTCACGCCATTCGTCTGCAGAATCCACAGCGAGGATGGATTGACTTTGTGATGAGTTGGATGTGGCATATTCACATTTGGTAATGATACCCACAGAGTAGGCGGAGTCCAGGCATTCTTCCTCTGGATCCGTTGTGCTGCCAGGATCAGAATCCTGTAATCGTTGTTGCATACTCTGAACGCGCCGTCGTCGGAATTGGGAGTGCTGGCCCCTGACTGATGGTGCAGACCTGCACAAGGCTGCATAGTGCCCAGGCTTCCCACAGTTTAAACATCACCTGCCTCTTGCAGGGCAGTGTTTCTTTAAGTGGGCGTTTCCGGGGCTTCCGGTTGCGGCTATGCGGAGCTAAGTCCCACTTTTGGCAGTTCCCGCTAGAAACCGACTTTTGGACTCTTTTTAGAGCCCATAACGACGCTTGCTCGACATTTCCCGGTGTGGGAAGGAGATAGCAACATTCCCCCAATAGTGTATGGCTTGGACCAGGAATGGGGCGATCAAAAAAGTGACAGTGAAGCAAAAAAAGGTGCGAGGGAGGAAGACCAAGGTGGCAGCAGGTGGAGACCAGGCAGCGTGGATGCAGTGGGCGCAGGAGCAGCAGGAGTTTCTTCAGCACTGTTTTTGGGAGCTGAAAGCGGATCTGCTGGAGCCGATGAAGGTGTCAATCGATAAGCTGCTGGAGACCCAGACGGCCCAAGGGGCGGCGATCCGGGAGGGCCGGCAAAAGGGCTCTGAGAACGAAGATGAGATCCTAGGCCTAACGGTGAAGATGGAGGCGCATGAGGCGCTCCATGAAAAATGGCAGACGAGGTTCGAGGAGATGGAACACCGGTCAAGGCGGAAGAATCTGCGGATCCTGGGCCTCCCGGAGGGGTCGGACGTGGGGGCCTACGTGGTCACCATGCTGAATTCGCTGATGGGAGCGGGGTCCTTCCAGGGGCCCCTGGAGCTGGAGGGGGCCCACCGAGTGCTGGCGAGGAGGCCCAAGCCCAACGAGCCGCCGCAGGCAGTGCTGGTGCGGTTCCACCGGCTTGCTGATCGGGAGTGCATGCTAAGGTGGGCCAAGAAGGAGCGGAGCAGCAGGTGGGAGAACGCGGAGGTCCGGATCTACCAAGATTGGAGCGCAGAGGTGGCGAAGAAGAGGGCCGGGTACAATCGGGCGAAGGTGGTGCTGCACAGGAGGGGGGTGAGGTTCAGCATGCTGCAGCCGGCGCGTCTGTGGGTCACCCATAAGGACCAACATCATTATTTTGAGCCGACGGAGGAGGCGTGGACCTTTGTTCAGGCCGAAAAATTGGACTCGTACTGAGGGTCAGGGAAGGGGGATCGCGGTGGAGGGATGGTTGGGGATTGTTGTATTGTATTTTGATGGGGGGGTTCTTTGTTCTTTGCTGGTTCTTTGTTTTTCGGGGGTTGGTTGGGCACTGTCTTGGTTGGTTCCGCCGGGTGGGCTCGTGGAGGGGGGGTAGGTAAACGGCTGGGGGGGGTTGATGGCCGGCAGGGGGGATGGGGCCCACGGGGGGCGGGAGGGGGGGGGGCGGTGAGGCCTGAGATGTGGGTAAGGGGACCGGGCCTGAAACGGGAGCTGCGCCAGAGGAGGCGGGGGTGGGCGAGTGGAAAGCGTGGGCTTTTCCCCGCGCTATCGGCTGAAGGGGGCTGGGCCGGAGCTGGGAAGCGCGGGCTTTTTCCCGCGCTGTGAGTGGAAGGGGGAGGAGGAGAGCCTGCTGGTGGACAATGGGGTGGGAGGGGAAGTTCCACACCGGGGGGGAGGGGGGGTCGAGGGAGTGGCGGGAGTGGCCGGGGTCAGCAGGAGTCGGCTGACTTATGGGAGTGCAATGGGGGGACCAATGCAGCTAGGGGGGGACCTAGCTGGGGGTGGTGAGGGGTGGGGGGGGGAGGGGGAAGAGACGAGGGGGGGGGAA
Source organism: Scyliorhinus torazame (assembly GCF_047496885.1). NCBI lineage: Eukaryota > Metazoa > Chordata > Chondrichthyes > Carcharhiniformes > Scyliorhinidae > Scyliorhinus > Scyliorhinus torazame. The sequence goes on along the minus strand of NC_092722.1, from coordinate 148,570,166 downwards.
CCGTGTTGCTGCTGGAATGGCCAAGGGGGAGCTAGAGCCGGTTGAGGGGGTCGGGGCGGGGGTCTGCCGCTGTGGGGAATGATTGTGCTGGGGGCGCGGGCACGTGGCTGGCCTAGGAAGGGATATGGCTAGTCGGCGGGGGAGGGGGGCGGGCAGCCCCCTGATCCAGCTGATAACCTGGAACGAAAGGGGGCTGAACGGGCCGGTCAAACGGGCCGGGGTGTTCGCGCACCTGAAGGGGCTGAAGGCAGATGTGGCCATGCTTCAGGAGACGCACCAGGTAAGGTTGAGAAAGGGGTGGGTAGGCCAGGTGTTTCATTCGGGGTTGGATGCAAAAAATCGGGGGTTGGCGATCTTGGTGGGGAAGAGAGTGTCATTTGAGGCATCGAGCATTGTGGCAGACAATGGCGGTAGGTATGTGATGGTAAGTGGCAAGCTGCATTGGGTCGATGCGGGTTTCATGCGGCGTATGCTGGTCCGGATTCCGTCCTGGAGACAGGGGGCCTGATAATGGGGGGGGATTTCAATACGGTGCTGAACCCGGCGCTGGATCGCTCCAGGTCTAGGACAGGTAGGAGGCCGGCGGCGGCCAAGATGCTGAGGGGCTTCCTGGACCAGGTGGGAGGGGTGGGCCCTTCGAGGTTTGCGAGGCCGGGGACCAAGGAATTCTTATTCTCCTCCCATGTCCACAAGGCCTATTCCCGGATTGACTTCTTTGTTATGAGTAGGGCGCTGATTCCGAGGGTGGAGGATATGGAGTACTCAACGTTAGCCATTTCTGATCACGCTCCGCATTGAGTAGACTTCGAGCTGGGGAGGAGAGGGACCAGCTGCTGTGGCGCTTAGAGGTGGGGTTGCTGGTGGACGAAGAGGTGAGCGGGTGGGTCTGAGGAAGCATAGAGAGGTACCTGGAAGCTAACGACAATGGGGAGGTCCAAGTGGGGGTGGTCTGGGAGGCGCTGAAGGCGGTGGTCAGGGGAGAGCTGATCTCCATTAGGGCCCATAAGGAGAGGAGGGAGAAGAGAGAGAGGGAGAGACTGGTGGGGGAGATGGTGAGGGTGGACAGGAGGTACGCGGAGGTCCCAGTGGAGGGATTGCTTAGGGAGCGCCGCAGCCTCCAGGCCGAATTCGATCTATTGACCACCAGGAAGGCGGAGGCACAGTGGAGGAAGGCACAGGGGGCGGTATATGAATATGGAGAAAAGGCGAGCCGGATGCTGGCGCACCAGCTTCGGAAGCGAGAGGCAGCTAGGGAGATCGGGGGAGTTAAGGATGGGGGAAGGAGCACGGTGCGAAGTGGGATGGGTATCAATGGGGTCTTCAGGGACTTCTACAAGGAACTCTATCGGTCCGAGCCCCCACTGGAGGAGGGAGGGATGGGTCGCTTTCTGGACCAGTTGAGATTCCCGAGGGTGGAGGAGGGGCAGGTAGCGGGGCTGGGGGCGTTGGTTGGGTTGGAGGAGTTGGTCAAAGGGATAGGAAGCATGCAGGCGGGGAAGGCACCGGGGCCGGATGGGTTCCCGGCCGAATTTTATAAGAAGTATGCAGACCTGCTGCGCCCTCTGTTGGTAAGGACCTTTAACGAGGCAAGGGAAGGAGGGGCTTTGCCCCCGAATATGTCTCGGGTACTGATCTCCTTGATCCTGAAGCGGGACAAGGATCCCCTACAATGTGGGTCATACAGGCCAATCTCACTCCTAAATGTAGTTGCAAAGTTGTTGGCGAAGATTTTAGCCACAAGGATAGAGGACTGTGTGCCGCAGGTCATTCACGAGGATCAGACGGAGTTCGTGAAAGGGAGACAGCTGAATACGAATGTACGGAGGCTCTTGAATGTTATGATGATGCCGGCGGTGGAAGGGGAGGTGGAGATAGTGGCGGCGATGGATGCGGAGAAGGCCTTTGATAGGGTAGAATGGGGGTACTTGTGGGAGGTGCTGAAAAGGTTCGCGTTTGGGGAGGGGTTCGACAGGTGGGTTAAGTTGCTGTATGAGGGGGGTGACGAGTGTGGCCACGAACAGAAGGAGGTCGGAGTATTTTCGGTTACACCGGGGGACGAGGCAGGGGTGTCCCCTGTCACCCCTGCTCATTGCGCTGGTGATTGAGCCCCTGGCCATGGCATTGAGGGAGTCGAGGAATTGAAGGGGGCTGGTGCGGGGTGGGGAGGAACATCGGGTGTCGCTCTATGCGGACGATTTGCTGTTACATGTGGCGGACCCGGTGGGGGGAATGCCGGAGGTGATGAGGATTCTCAGGGAGTTTGGGGATTTCTCCGGGTACAAGCTCAATATGGGGAAGAGCGAGTTGTTCGTTGTTCACCCAGGGGACCAGGGGAGGGGATTGGTGAGCTCCCACTAAAAAGGGCGAAGAGGAGTTTCAGGTACCTGGGGGTCCAGGTGGCTAGGAGTTGGGTGGGGCCCTGCATAAGCTTAACTTCATGAGACTGGTGGAGCAAATGGAGGAGGAGTTTAAGAGGTGGGATGTGCTGCCACTCTCCCTGGTGGGTAGGGTGCAGTCAGTTAAAATGACGGTGCTCCCAAGGTTTTTGTTCCTGTTCCAGTGCCTCCCCACCCTGATCCCTAAGGCCTTCTTCAGGTTGGTTAATAGGAGCATTATGGGGTTTGTGTGGGCGCAGAAGATCCCGAGGGTGAGAAGGGGGTTCCTGGAACAGTGCAGGGATGGGGGGGTTGGCGTTGCCTAACCTCTGTGGGTATTATTGGGCCACCAACGTGGCGATCGTGCGTAAGTGGGTGATGGAGGGGGAGGGGGCGGCATGGAAGAGGCTGGAGATGGCGTCCTGTGTGGGCACGGGTCTGGAGGCGCTGGTGATGGCACTGCTGCCACTTCCTCCAATGAGGTATACCACGAGCCCAGTGGTGGCAGCTACCCTCAAAGTTTGGGGGCAATGGAGACGTCACAGGGGGGAGGTGGGGGCCTCGGTGTGGTCCCTGATACGGGGGAACCACCGGTTTGTCCCGGGGAGAATGGACGGAGGGTTCCTGAGTTGGCACAGGGCAGTTATTAGAAGGATGGGGGACCTGTTTGTGGACGGGATGTTCGCGAGCCTGGGTGAGCTGGAGGAGAAGTTCGGGCTCCCCCTGGGGAACACCTTCAGATATATGCAGGTAAGGGCGTTTGTTAGGCGACAGGTGGTGTAGTTCCCACTGTTGCCGCCACGCAGGGTCCAGGACAGGGCGCTTTTGGGGGTGTGGGTTGGAGAGGGGAGGATCTCGGCAACGTATCAGGTGATGCAGGAGGAGGAGGTGGGCTAGGTGGAGGAGCTAAAGGGTAAGTGAGAGGAGACATTGGGTGAGGAGATCGACAAGGAGAAGTGGGCGAATGCCCTGGGGAGGGTGAACTCTTCCTCCTCTTGCGTGAGGCTCAGCCTCATACAATTTAAGGTGCTGCACAGGGCACACATGACCGGGGCAAGGATGAGCCGGTTCTTCGGGAGTGAGGACAGGTGTGTTAGGTGCTCAGGGGGCCCAGCAAACCACACCCACATGTTCTGGGCATGCCCAGCGTTGGAGGGCTTTTGGAAGGGTGTAGCGAGGACGGTGTCGAGGGTGGTAGGTTCCAGGGTTGAGCCTGGCTGGGGGCTCACAATATTTGGGGTGGCAGAGGAGCCGGGAGTGCAGGAGGCGAAAGAGGCCGGTATTCTGGTCTTTGCGTCCCTGGTAGCCCAGAGTAAGATTCTTCTTCAGTGGAAGGATGCGAGGCCCCCAAGTGTGGATATGGCGGGGTTGATTAAATTGGAGAGGGTGAAATTTGCCTTAAGGGGATCGGTGCAAGGGTTCTTCAGGCGGTGGCAACCGTTCCTAGACTTCCTAGCAGAGCTTTAGGAGGTGGTCAGCAGCAGCAGCAACCCAGCAGGGGGGGGGGGGGGGGCTCGGAGAGGCTGGTTCGTTTTTCTTGAGTGGGCGCGTATATTTGCTTTTGTGTTGATGATGGCTGTTAATTTATTATTTGTGTATACGGGGGGGGGTTTGTTCTTTTCTTTTTGTATTTTGTTGTTGATATTTTGTGAAAATTTGAATAAAAGTTATTTTTTAAAATAAGTGGGCGTTGCCGCAGTTTGAGCACGTCATGACATCGGTGTCCTGACGCTCCACCCTTCGTCGCCAGTGCGGGTGTCGGCCGCTTCGTTATCCCGTTCGCATCACGCATGCGTGGGGCCCCGGGAGAAGCGCGCAAAATGGCGGCTTTCATCAATTCTGAGGCGCTGCATCCGAGAGATGGACTGCACACCCTCTGCCTCGTGGGAGGCAAGATTCTCATTTTCAGCCGATTTGTACTGGGCATAGCGATTTTTGGCGTGCTCATACACTGTGCATGTTTCAATCGCGACTGGCAGGGTCATATGCTTGATTTTCAATAGCTGCACTCTCAGAGGATCAGCGTTAACTCCAAAAATGATTTGGGCTCTGATCATGGAGTCTGCAATATCACCAAAGTTGCAGAACAGCACTAGCAGGCGGAGGTTAGTTAAGAAGGAGTTGAAAGATTCATCTTTACTTGTAAACGCTGTTGGAACATGTAGCGCTCAAAGATTTCATTGGTGTCCACTTCACAGTGACTGTCAAACTTGTCCAGGATGGTCTGAAACTTTGTCTTGTCCTGTCCTTCGGTGAAGTGAAAAGAGTTGAAGAGTTTGATGGCTTGATCACCCGCTGTTGAGAGGAGAAGCGCGATCTTCCTTGCATCAGACGCACCCTCGTGGTCTGAAGCTTCGATGTACAGCAGAAACTTTTGCTTGAATGTCCGCCAGTTGGCACTGAGATTGCCGGAGGTCCTGAGCTGGTGAGGAGCCTGAATCTTCTCCATGGTGCCGGGATACATTCGCTGGTCGTCACGAAACAGACTGAGGTAAACCACCTAGATTAAGTAGTCTCCTGGTAGCATGGTGTGTTATGTACTCTGGGATAACACAGGCTGCAATTGGATGCAGCTTTAACCAAAAGGCACTCCAGACCTTGAAGTTAGTTCAATCTGATTTATTGAACCAGTAGCACAGTTAGCACAGTGAGGTTGACTCTCTGCTAACCTATGTGTGGTTACTCTGTCTGACTGAACCAGACTAGCTCTTAGCCACGTGCTGGAGGTGTGATACTGCACATACACCCTGACTCATTCTGTGGATGTTCATCAGTGAAAAGAGGGGGAGCGTGAGTACCTCGTGTCCTGCATGCTCATTGGTCATGTCCTCTTCTTGGTGTTCATTAGCTGCCTGTCTGTATATCATTATCTGCATGTCTTCATATCATAACATAAACAAAAACACACCTTGCAGCAAACAGCCTAAAACGAAAGTAAAAAGCTTACAGACAGCCCAGCTCCACCCACACTCTGACATCACTGATAAACACCCATTTCTTAAAGGTACATTTCTTAAACACCCATTACTTAAAGGTACTCTCACATGACACCTCCCCCCCCAAGAAAAAAAAACCCATCAACTTCAAGATGGTTTCATTTTTCACTTTTTCACCATTCAATAAGAAATGCCACAGTAAATCTCCTTTTTCGTTTCAAGAAACAACACACGCAAACAAATATAATAATATAGTGCATTTTTGTTCTTCTTCCTCCACATGAAATCCCTCTCGATTGACAGTCTCTTTGAACAAGAAGGTCCTTGCACGATCTCCAACACATGAACATTGGTTATCACAGTTTTCAGGCTGCCTGTTCAAAGTCCGCTGTCCACTGAAACTTTCGACATTTCTTCAGCAAGTCCTTCAGTGGAGCAATTACGCTTCAAAACTTTTGCACAAATGTTCGATCAAATCCACTCATGCCAAGAAATCGCATTATTTCCCTTCGTCTTGAGGGTGTTGAAAACTCCTCAATAACTGTTGGTTTCCCATCCCGTGTGACCATTCGACCCTATCCAATTGTATGGCCAATAAAAGTGACTTGGGCTTCTCCAAATTCACTTTTGGCTAGGTTTATTACCAAACCCGCCTCCTGAAGTTGATCGAATAACTCCATCAGATGTTTTAAATGTTCTTTCCATGTGTGGCTGAAATTTACCAGATCATCAATGTATACCGCACAATTGGGTAATCCTGAAACGACTTTATAGTTAACCATTGAAATGTGGCTGGGGAGTTTTTCATGCCAAATGGCATAACTTTGAATTGGTATATACCATCTGGAGTCACAAAAGCTGAAATCTCCTTTGCCCTTTCGGATAAAGGTACCTGCCAGTAACCTTTAAGTAAATCCGGTTTGGAAATAAAAGCTGGTTGTCCCACTTTCTCACTGCAATCCTCCAAAAGTGGGATAGGATAAGAGTCCGTCCTTGTAACTGCATTGATCTTTCTATAGTCCACACACAACCATTGGGTACCATCTGGTTTAGGTACCATCACTACGGGTGAGCTCCATTGACTGCAACCCACTTTAATTATGCCATTTTTAAGCATTCTCTCAATCTCTTTGTTAACCTGTGCCAAATTTAAAGGGTTAAGTCTATATGGATGTTGTTTGATCAGAACAGCCTTTCCCACATCTACATCATGTATAGCGATTTTAGTACTTCACAATTTATCTCCACAAACTTACACATGTGATATCAATAATTCTTTCAGGTCAGCCAGTTTTTCCTCTGGAAGGTAACTCAACAATTTATCTCAATTTTTAAGAACATCCTCGTTTTCCAATTTAATTTGAGAATGTGAAATTCACAGTCATCTGGATTTGGTTTGTCAGTTAGAATCATTAAAACCTTCTTTTTCTCTCCTTCCCTTTCAAAGTACCTTTTAAGCATATTCACATGAGATACTCGGTGAGTCTTCCTTCTATCTGTTGTTTTTAACCGCATAATTCACCTCACTTAATTTTTTTTCAATCTGATGAGGTCCACAAAATAGCTTTTAAAGGTTCACCTACCACTGGTAACAACGCTAAAACTTTTACCTCCAATGGCAAAACTACGAACTTTGGATTTCTTGTCCGCTACCCGTTTCATCACACTTTGTGCAACTTTTAAATGTTGTTTCGCCAATTCACCTACTCTCTTTAATCATTCCCTAAAATTTGACACGTAATCCAATAATGTAATTTCCGATTTCTCAGTCACCAATTTTTCTTTAATCAATTTAAGGGGTCCTCTTACCTCATGACCAAAAATTAATTCAAAAGGACTAAATTTGATTAATTCATTAGGTGCATCCCTAATTGCAAACAGTACGAATGGAATTACTTTATCCCAATGCTCTAGATAATCTTGACAATCAGCCCTCAACATTGTCTTTCATGTCCGAGGCCACCTTTCTAATGCTCCCTGTGATTCTGGATGGTAGGCAGTTGATTTATATTGTTTTAACCCTAAGCTATCCATAACCTCTTTGAATAACCTTGAGGTAAAATTTGATCCTTGATCTGATTATATTTCTGTGGGTAGTCCACATCGAGTAAAATATTTAAGTAACTCCTCCACAATCTTTTTAGCTGTAATATTATGTACGGGAATGGCCTCTGGAGACCTAGTAGACACATCCATTATCGTCAAAAGATATTGATTCCCATTTTTTTGTTTTCGGAAGCGGTCCTATGCAATCAATTAGGGCCCTTGTAAAAGGTTCCTCAAATGCTGGAATGGGTATTAAGGGTGCTGGTTTTATCACTGCTTGAGGTTCCCTATCACTTGGCATGTGTGACATGATTGACAAAATTTAACTACATCTTTATGTAGTCCAGGCCAATAAAAATGTTTTTGGATTTTAGCTTGTGTTTTCCTTATTCCTAAATGACCTCCCATTGGTACCTCATGTGCAACTCACAACACGTCCTTTCTATACCCTACCGGCAATACTACTTGATGAACATCTGCCCACTTTTCATCCGTCTCCATATGTAAAGGTCTCCATTTTCTCATCAAGACATCACTTTTACGGTAATACACTCAGATTCCTCTTCCATATATGCTTTCTGATACTTCCGTTTTATTTCTATATCCTTTTGTTGTAACTCCGCCAATTTTCCTGAACTAAAAATATCCACCTCATCCTCCACCTGTTCTTGTTCTTTTTCAACTATCTGATCAAAAATCGTTTCTGATAATTGCACTTCAACTTCATCTTCACTCTTTGATTTCTCCTCTTGTCTTAACCTGTGACTTTGCGACCTTGTTACTACATAATCTGGAAAATCCCAGGATATTCATCCTTCAACACTTCAGTTGTCTGATTTTCCACTGGCTTATCAACCACAGTAGGCATCACTCCCACCTGCGATCCAGCTATATCATTATCCAAGATAAACTGTATTCCTGGACAAGATAGTTTCTCTATTACTCCTACTACCACTTCACCACTCTTCACTGGACTTTCCAACCTTACCTTATATAATTGAGCGCTACTCCTCTCACCCTGAATTCCACATATTACCACCTTTTCTGGCAATATTCTCCCCAAACTACATAACTCCTCATCTCTTACCATTAAAGATTGACTAGCTCCCGTATCTCTTGAAATTGTGACTTCTTTACCTGCTCCTCCTGATACACATGAGTAAACTTTACCCACACAAGTAAATTTTTTCAAGAGATCTGGCACCTTCTTATCAATCACCTCTTGATCAGGCTGTACAATCTTTTGCACCTCCATCGCTTCACTTGAGCTTCCCTTTGCCACTTTAACAAACCCCACTGTCTTATCCTGTTTTGCCATATCAGCCTTCCCAGTGCATTTCTTCCACCACCAACACTGTGACTTTATATGGCCTAGTTTATTACAGTGAAAACATTTGAAACTATTCATGTATCTTCCACCCTCCTGGATTTTATTTTTAATCTGAGGTACACTCTCCTTATTATCTCCCATCAGATCACCTTTGCCTTTACCACTTGAGTTTTTCTCATGTCCACAGTTTCTATCCTTCACAGGCTGAAACTGATGTCGGAAACCAAGCTTTGATTTATGAACTAATTCATAATCATCTGCCATTTCTGCAGCTAATCTTGCAGTTTTAACCCTCTGCTTTCCACATGAGTTCTCACTACATCAGGAATTGAATTTTTTAAACTCCTCCAAAAGTATAATTTCTCTGAGAGCTTCATACGTTTGGTCTATTTTCAAAGCCCTTATCCATCTATCAAAATTACTCTGTTTGATCCTTTGAAACTCCATGTATGTTTGACCAAATTCTTTCCTTAAATTTCGAAACCTTTGTCTGTAGGCTTCAGGCACTAGTTCCTGCACCTGAGATAGATTTTTTCACCTCCTCTTACGTCCCAGATACCTCCTCCGGTCCTGATGCAAATACTTCACTAACCCTACCTACCATCTTTGTTTGAATCAGTAATACCCACATGTCCTGTGTCCATTTCATTTGTTTAGCTACCTTCTCAAATGAAATGAAAAAGGCTTCCACCTCCTTCTCATCAAACCTTGGCAATGCTGTGACATATTTAAATAGATCCACACCAAGCCTTCGACCATGACGCTCTTTCTCACTATCCTCCTCACTATCATCCAACTGTACGTTTCCCTTTACGTCTGGCAATTTTAACTGACTGTCATGTTTCATGGCCATTTTCTGAAGTTCAAACTCTCTTTCTTTATCTTTTTCCCTGATCTGTATCTCCCTTTTTCTTTCTTTTTGTTCTGCTAGGGCCATTCTTTCTTTTCTCCTTTCTTCTCTCTCCCTTTCTTTTTCCTCTCAATCTCTTTTGTATTCAAGCTGCTTTAATTCTTTCTCATGTTCCATTTGTTTAAGTTGTAACTGAATTTAGTCTCTGTCCCTAAGGTACTGCGTGTGACTGTCTCCACCCCCAAAAACTTCAGAGCCTCTGAAAGAGCCATTGTCCACAACACACTCTCCACTTAAACTAAGATACCACACCTGAAAAGCACCCACAATATGCTCACCCTCACTGTCTTTAAGTTCACTAAGCCAATCCAATAGACAGACTTTTATCCCCCTCGAGTCCCCAATTTGTTTTTGCCATATCCAATGAGTCAAACTGTATTTCAGGCAACATTAAATGCTTAGCCACCGCCATAATTACCTCAACTTTTCAAATTTTGTCAGGTAATGTTAACTGCAATGTTTTTGCCCAATCTAACAGTCTCCTTTTAGTCTCTGTCCGTAAGGTATTGCGTGTGACCGTCTCCACCCCCAAAAACTTCAGAGCCTCTGAAAGAGCCATTGTCCACAACACACTCTCCACTTAAACTAAGATACCACACCTGAAAAGCACCCACAATATGCTCTCCCTCACTGTCTTTAAGTTCACTAAACCAATCCAATAGATAGACTTTTATCCCGGACGAGCCCCCAATTTGTTATGCACCAGGGTTTAGAGAACCCCAAAGTGTATCATGGAGTTCACCTGACCCATAACATTTAATAGATTGTGGTATGGGGAGCACACGACCCACTCTACAGGTGTGGTACAGCAGAAATGGAAAAATAATTTTTAAAGCAAAACAATGTTTATTCTATGAACTCAAGTTAACCTTTTTAAAACAAACAGTGAACATCTTAGCAACTATTAATTCAAATACTACCCCCAAAGAATACAACACTAAGTAATCCATAAGCTGTCCTTTTAACATCCATAAGACTTAAAACACCTTTTACCAGAAGCACATCAGGTTAAAGTCACTACTGTTATTAGATTTAAATCACCAGGATCGATTTACAGTCTTTAGATTACAGAGGGAGACTCTAATACACCTGGCTGTGACTGCAGCTATCCAGCTCTGAAAACAAAACCAAAACACACGCTGCAGCAAACAGCCTAAAACGTAAGTAAAAAGCTGACAGACAGCCCCGCTCCACCCACTCTCTGACATCACTGCAGTAATAAACACCCATTTCTTAAAGGTACTCTCACTACAGATATTTATATACACATCCTTTTCCGGGCTGTCTGTCCCGGGTGTCCGTCCTCTGTTCACCACTGACCTGGGTCTCAGTCCTCTGTGCATCCAATTCCTGTGTCCCAGAGATGGTGGAAGGCCTTCCTTGCTGTCTGCCCTCCCCGCCATGGTGTGCGTCCCTGGGGACATCTGGACCTGGCACTTGTCGTGGGCGTGGAGCGCCAGATGGGCCGGGACGATCGGCAGCATGTCCTGGAACACAGAATACAGCATGTATCGTTACACACGCGGACTGGGGTGAGGGGGTGGAGTGGGGGGAGGGGGGTAATGGGGGGAGGAGATGGAGTGGGGAGGGGGACTGGGGAGAGGGGGTGTACTGGGGGAAGGGGAATGGGGGGAGGGGGTGTAGCCAGGCAGGGAATGGGGGGAGTGGGTGTAGCCAGGCAGGGGAATCTCACTTGCTGGTGCGCCTCCGATCTGGCAAGGGGAAATCTCCCGGTCCCCGGCTCCGCCAATGAGTTCCAGTGCCCTCTGCTTGTGTACTGTCAGGGGGTGCAGTACAGGTGAACCTCCTCCAGTTCTCTCACGTTCCCTGTGGTTGTGGGCAGTCTTCTCCTGGGGGGGCGGGGGGGGGGGCAGCAAAGCATCAGAATTAGGCGGTACACAGCATCCCACGCAGATGTTGGCTAGATGCTGGCATGGGAGCACTGCGCACCTGGCCACGGTGGCTCTCGGGAGTGTGTGCAGCCCATGTGGGTCCGGTGGGGGGTTTGGCAACCCTCCTGGAGGAGGGGGGGTTACTGTCACACTGTGTGGGTGGTAAGGGTTGGGTGGTGCCAGGGGCACGTCTCGGTGTGCTCACCCTGTCTGTCCTCGTCAGATCGTGCATCTTCTTGCGGCACTGCTCTCCCGTCCGTGGGGTGTGCCCCACCGCGCTTACGGCATTGCCCACCTCACGCCAATTCTGCCGGACTGTGCTGGCAGGGTGCTGGTGGCACGTCTATTGCAAACGATCGCCCTCCTCTCCTCTACTACGTCCAGCAGCATCTCGAGGTCATGGTCCCTGAACCTCGGGGTGGCACGCCGGGGGGCGTCCATCTCGCCGGTCTCGGGGCTTTTCGCCGCGGCAGCGCCGCATCGTCGCATCATCAGGGCATCGCGCGAATGACGCCAGTCTGACGCCACGCCCGTGATGGCCCCTTTTGTGGCCCAGAATTAGTCATCGGGTCTGCTTATTCACGCCGTCGTAAAATGCGACGGTGTTTACGACGGAGTGGGCACTCTGCCGCGGGATTAGAGAATCCCGCCCTGGATCTCTGTCTCAGAATGAGGAGTTTAATTTGGGGCTGGGGTGAGGAGGAATATCTTCGGAACAAACCCAAAAAGAGAATTTAGAAATCCGGCAATAGTGCTGGAACATGGAATTGAGTTGGAGATCAGCCATGAGTTTATTTCATGGCAGAGCAGGCTTGAAGGGCCAAATGACTGACTCCAGTTCCTATTTTTTACATTACCATGTTGTAATCTCCCATTCCGTGCCTGAGCTCTATAGAAAAATAGACAGGGATGCATTCCTGTATTAAGGTGCTCGGTGGGTGTAAATTTTTATAAGGAATCAAGTGACCCAGATTGTAAAGAAGCACAAACCAGCTGTAGTTTATAAACTAAGATCGCGTTTATCTGATAATCCACTTTGGTACACGTGCATCAGTATGTATGCACAAACACAGTGTGACTTAGTTACCACTTTTTGTGCGAAATCCTAAAGTGATATTTGCTCTACAACCATGGAGGTTTTCTGTAATTATAACTGTCAATGCTTTGGTTTTAACCTGACTGTAATCTTGCCAGAGAGTCTGCAGCACAACTTCAGAGCAAAGGAAGTTGTCAGGAAACCAAGTAAATAAAGTGCTTCTCGAGCGATGAAACAAGGGATTAGAAAACAAACACTTCATCCTAATCCAATTATAAATGTGCCTCACTTGATAGGAAAATACAATGCCAGCTACTAAGATGTCAGTCTGGAATCTAACTTTAATCGCAATATCTCCTCCTTGGGTTTTGACCATTCCATTCATTGGAGCTGGCAAACTTTCAATTTTGAAAATGTAATTGTTACATTCAATATTAGTTTCTTTTCACAGGCAAATAAATTATGACAGTTATTCTGGGTTTGAAACAGGAACAAATGATATATTTTATAATGAACTTGTTCACACTACCTCAAAGGCGTTCATACTTAATCCCAGTGACAATGATAACTAACCTCTAATCCTTTAAAGAATTCTCGCAGGTTGTACGGAACACGAGAGCAGAATTAACATGCACAGGTGTTGCAAGCGTTGCAGTTGTGAGCAATGGCTGCCCACGTTCCCTTTGGTGCTGACAGCTTATTGCCTTTAGGAAGGTATTATTCTCTGAACCATAGAGAGGGCTGAGTAAGAGGCCCTTTAAAGCTTTATTTATCAGAATGAGCAGCTGCAGCAACTGCAGACGCTAGAGTATAATTATTTTTAATGATGTCTCATATATGGTACACAAAACATCCAATAATAAAATCATGAACCAAAACACAAAGAAGAAAAAGAGTAAACACTCATTTTGAATATTATACCCTCTAACCTTTCAGTAAAAATAAAGACGTGGGGTATTTTTGCAACATTAATTCTTGCTGAACGGCATGGCAGCACATTTTCACTCAAAGTTAAATGTACTATATTACACATGACATACAAAAATAATTCAAATTTGTGAAGTGTACCTAGTTTTCAATTAAATTGTTACTACTGAGTTGATTCAGAGAATGCAGCACTGATTCAGGAAGAAAAAGTAAATAATTTAAAAAATAAACAATTGTAATGAAATTCGCCATATCCGTAATACTCATTCTGTAAAGATGAATCAACGCCAGATGTGAGCATTTCAGCAAAGGTCGACTGACTGGTGAGAGATTTAATTCATAAAATTTGCTCTGACTCCAGGCTCTTGATTGTAGTTCAGAGATGAATTCAAAAACCCTAAACAACGCACACCAGCAAGGCTCTGGTTTAAATCACTGCTGTGCACTGTATTAACTGGAATAGAGAGCATGTCATCAGTTGCAGTATTCCTGTTTCAGGGATGGAAAAGTGGGCATGTTTCCTATCCCTGATAACAATGTGGTTGTGTTATTCACCCTGGGATAACACAGACTGTCTCCCGCTCTGGATCAAAAAACGCTAGTAACCGGAGCAGTGGTGAGCTTTGCCTTTAACTCGAGCCACTCTGCTTGATGTGTGGGTAGCCACTGGAAGATGGTGGACTTCTTCACCAGATGCCTCAGAGCCGTGGTGTGTGATGTGAGGTTGGGAATGAACTTTCCCAAGACGTTAACCATACCCAGGAAGCGGAGTACCGCCTTTTAGTCTTCCGGGGTCTTCATGGTGTTGATGGCCTTGTACTTGTCCGAGTCTGGTTGCACGCCCTGCTGGGATATTTGATCACCCAAAAACTTGATTGATGACATGCCAAAGGAGCATTTGGCCTTGTTCAACTTGAGGCCATTGGCATGTATACATCTAAAGACTTGTTGGAGTTGAGATATGTGTTCCTCTGGGGTCATGGACCATATAATGATGTCATCAACGTAAACCCGCACACCCTCAATGCCCTCCAGCACCTGTTCTATAATCCTGTGAAATATTTCAGAGGCTGAAACAATACCAAACGGCATGCGGTTGTAACAGTACCTTGCGAAAGGTGTATTAAACGTGCAGAGCTTCCTGCTGGACTCGTCCAGTTGTATCTGCCAGAAGCCACTTGATGCATCTAGCTTCGTGAAGAATTTGGCGTGTGCCATTTCACTGGTTAGCTCCTCCTGCTTCGGGATCGGGTAGTGTTCTTGCATTATGTTTCAGTTAAGATCCTTGGGCTCTATACATATGCACAGTTCTCCAGAGGGCTTCTTCACACAGACCATCGAGCTGACGCGGTCAGTCGGTTACGGCACTTTAGAGATTATACCCTGGTCTTGGGGATCCTGCAGCTGCACCTTTAAACGGTCCTTCAGAGGAGCCGGCACCCGGCGTGGTGCATGGATCACAGGCGTGGCATCAGGCCTGAGTAAGATTTTGTAGCGGTACGGCAGCGTGCCCATCCCACTGAACACCTCCGGGTATTGTGACAGGATTTTGTCAATGTCAGCCTGAAGATTCATATTGGCAGAGGACATGGCATGTACGCGCTGGACGAGATTGAGCAGTTTGCATGCATGAGCACCAAGCAGGGAAGCCTTGTCAGGCTTGACGATTTCAAATCGCAGTGTGGCTTCGATGCCCTTGTTGGAGACATGCAGGTGACAGGACCCTAACGCAGTGATGGCATTGCCATTATAATCAAGCAGCTGGCAGGCCGGCAGAAGAATTTTTGGCTGCCTTTGGATGCGACCAAGATCTGCTGGATATATGAGATTGGCTGAAGCACCAGAGTCCAGCTTGAACCGGATGCTGCATTGGTTGACTTGTACGACAGCACGCCATTCGTCCACAGAATCCACGTTGAGGATGGCTAGGCGTGTTGCTGAATTTGAGGAGGCCTTGTCATACGTGGTAATGATGCCCACACGATATGGGGACTCCAGGCAGTCGTCCTCTGGATCCGTGGTGTTACCAGGTTCCGAATCCAGCAGCCCTTGCGTTTGCGTTGGAACTGGGATCGCTGGCCCACGATCGGAAGTGCAAATCTGCACAAGGCTGCATAATGGCCAAGCTTCCCACAATTTATACATCGCCTGCCTCTTGCAGGGCATTGCCACTTTAAGTGGGCGGTGCCACAGTTCGGGCACATCATGACGTTGACGTCCTAACGCTCCGTGCTTCGTCGCACATGTGCAGTGCGGCCAGCCGCCGTTCGCACCTGCGCAGTGTGGTCCTCGGCCGCTTTGTTCTCCCGTCCGTGGTGCGCATGCGTGGGACCCCAGGAAAAGCGCGCAAAATGGCCACCTTCATCGATGCTAAGGCGCCGCATTCGGGCGATGGCCTGTACACACTCTGCCTCGTGGGAGGCAAGTTGGTCCTGTTCTGCCGATTTATGGCGGAAGTAGCGACTTTTCGCCTGTTCATGCACTTTACATGTCTTGATGGCTACTGGCAGGGTCATGTTTTTTATTTTTAGGAGCTGCTCCCGCAGGGCGTCGGAGTGGACCCCAAACACGATCTGATCCCTGATGAGGGAATCAGTGGTGTCACTGTAGTTGCAGGATTGCGCTAATATGCGGAGATGAGTTAGAAAGGATTGGAAAGGCTCATCCTTACCCTGAAGGCGTTGCTGGAAGACATAGCGCTCAAAGCTCTCGTTCGTTTCGACTTCACAGTGACTGTCGAATTTGGCTAACACGGTCTGGAACTTTGTCTTGTCCTCGCCGTCGGCAAAAGTGAGAGAATTGAAGATTTGGATGGTCTGGTCCCCCGCAGTCGATAGGAGCAGCGCGATTTTTCTGGCATCGGACGCATCCTCGAGCCCGGGGCCTCAATGTATAGACTGAATTTCTGCTTGAAGACCCGCCAGTTGGAGCCGAGATTTCCGGAGATCCAGAGCTGTGGAGGTGCCTGGATCTTCTCCATGCCGCTGGAAGGCACTTGCTGGTCATCACTGAATTATTCAAGGTAAATTACTTAGGTGAAGTAGACTCCTGGTATCATGTTGTGTTATTCACCCTGCTGTAACACTGACTGCAACAGGATGCAGTTGGACGGTAAAGCATACACCAAACGTAGGCATTGGTTCAATACAATGTATTGAACTGCTGTAACAATGCACACAGCTGGCTGTGGGCTGGCACTCTACTACACTAAGTGTACTAACTCTAACTTACTAGACCAGGCTAGCTCTGATCCACGTGTAGAAGGTGCTGACTGATATATACACCCTGACTGTCACTAAAGTTGTCACCAGTGGAAAGAGGCGGAGTGCTGGTGCCTCGTGTGTTTTATAGTTGGAAGCCCCCCTCTGGTGTTCTGTCTGGTGATTGGTTGTGTTCTGTCCTGTATGTTGATTGGCTAACCTGGGTGTCTGTCACTGCCTGTTTTTACCTCATGATGTGCATGGGTGCATATGATGACAAATGTAAGAGGTGTGTGAAGAGGTGGTGCGGGGGTGGGGGGGGGGAGCAGTAAGGGGAGGGGGGAGTCGCAGCAGAAGCAGCAGGGAGTGGTGGATTCTGTTGACTGAGACATTAAGTGACCAGACCATGCCCAGTTATGAAGTCCTTCTTGTTCAGGCTCTGCTGCTTAGTATCAAGGGTTGCACCTGAATCCTGCTCAAGGTATTGGATATATCCTGGTCGAGATTCTACGTTTTCCGATGCCAAAATCGTGAAACGCAATTGGGAGGAAAATAGTCCACATTTCCGGGGCGAAAAGGAGGAGAGGGATTGGAGGAAAGAACTTTAAAAAGCTAGAAAATCCTAACTTTTCCACTGCAACTTTTGTTCAATTTTTATGACTGTTATTTGTAAATTAAGTGTATATTGAATTGGTTTTGACAAGTTCACCCTTGATTAACGAAGCACTCCCACTGATGCAGGACCTAAAAAACACACATACACGCACACCTGAAAGACTTTCGTCCCCACTGAAACACACTCCATACCCTGCTAGCTGACGGAAACCCTACCTCCCAATGGCTCATCTCCTGGCTGACTGCAACATCACCAATTGCAACCTGTGTTGTGAGTTTGCACCTGTACCCACCCCTAGTAACTGACCCGAGTAGTGAAGCCCGAGGTTTCAACCTTTCGTCAAAAGCCTGGACATGCCTCACCCACTTGAAACAGGGCAGGGATTTTGTGACACTTGCTCCACAAGAGGAACATGAGGAGCAGCTCAAATTGTGACTGTGGCCATCCAGGTCAGACCATTGCCTACATTCTTCCCTGAGAGATCCATTTCCGGTAGTATCACTACCATTCATACCATGTTAGCTAAAGCTGTTGAATGTATTATTAACGTCAACATCGAATTATATATTTTTTCTCAGTCATATGAATTTTAAAAAACAATCAAATTGGACCCTGATTAGTTTGAAGTACATTAGCTTTGGGCCATATCTTGCTCAGAGTGGCAATCAGCATTGGATGTCCACTTACCTGTGTAAAATTTCTTGTCTCGCCCAACATCCTGACATCCTGGGTGAAATGCAGGCAGGGCAGCTGTCTCCAAGGCCCAGCGACAAAGTCAACAGGAATGGAACATGCCTCCTTTTTTACTGCACTAGCTACACTTATGTCACTGGGTTAGGTGGTCGGATGGGGAGTAATGGGTGGGGGTCAGGTCGGGGGATGGAACCCAGCCATGTTGGATCAGTTTGGGGGGATCGGATTGGGCCGAAAAAAACTAAAGGAACAGCATTCTGACCTGACTGAAGTGCACTTGAACCAAAGACACAGCTGGAGATTCTCGAAGAAAGAAGCTCCATTTCAGATGTCGAGGGCAGTTGAAAAATCCACTGTGCAGCTAAAGGACTTCACCAGTGCACATGGAGGTCCATTGTGAATCCCCATTAATTGCAGAGTCAAAAGACCCAGCAAGGGTTTTTTAAAAAAAAATCAGTTCTAAGGCTGAACTCGCCTTTAAACACCTTCAGTTTATTAATAAGTCAGAGCGGACTGTTTTGTTAATATCCACGGCCAGGCTGGGTTCAGAATCAACAGCTTGATAGCCGAGCTTTGTAAAACAAAATACAAAGTTTTGAAAACTCACCCTCAGCCACGAATCACTTTTTAATCACCCTAACATAACATTCAAAAGAACCCAAACCAGCTGGGCGGGTTTAGCTCAGTGGGCTAACCAGCTGGTTTGTGATGCCGAACAAGGCCAGCAGTGCTGGTTTAAATTCCTGTACCAGCTGAGAATTCTGAATTCTCCCTCTGCGTACCCGAACAGACTTGGGGCTTTTCACAGTAACTTCATTGTAGTGTTAATGTAAGCCGACTTGTGACAATAAAGGTTATTTACCTGGGTAGCATAGTGGTTAGCACTACGGCTTCACAGCACCAGGGTCCCAGTTTCGATCCCCGATGTCTGTGTGGAGTCTGCATGTTCTCCCCGTGTCTGCTTGGGTTTCCTCCGGGTGCTCCGGTTTCCTCCCACAAATCCTGAAAGACATGCTATTAGGTAATTTGGACATTCTGAATTCTCCCTCTGTGTACCCGAACAGGCGCCGGAATGTGGCGACTCGGGGCTTTTCACAGTAACTTCATTGCAGTGTTAAAAATGTAAGCCTACTTGTGACAATAAAGATTATTATTTTATATTAGAAAATTTGCTGCAAGAGAACAATCTCTTTGATCTCGGGTCCATAATTACTATCATAGACCACCAAAAGCCAACAAGCACGAGAAGAAACATTGAATAAATGTGACTGCAGTGCCATCTTTAAAAGTGAAACAGCATTTAAAACTGCACGCACTTGAATTGAAAAATCAACCATGAATAGTATATCAACCCGACCAGATCAATTTGGACTGATACAGGGCTAGACTAAGTGCAGAATTGAGGGATTTGGTTAAAAACATTTTCATGATGCATGACAGCTTCTCGTTCAGATAAGAAGACAGAGTCAGTGAATACACTACTGTACTCAGTAGATCCAGTAGCCAATGACATCATTGTGAGGCAATGAAGAAACTAATCTTCAGAGAAGTTTGAAGAGGTTCTGAAAACCTTCAACAACTACTTTAACTTACGAAATAAAAAAAATTATAGAGCGTGCGAAATTCAACAGCTAAGTCCAACAGCTTGGAAAACCCACTAACCCTTTCATAAAAGAATTATACAGATTGGTTGAAGGTTGTAACTATGGTGACCTTAAGTCAGAGTTCATACAAGAGATAGAGGATGTTCTTTCAGATATCCTCCAGGCAAAAGGCGGTCTGACTTCAGAAAAGACAATCCAAATAAGCACGCAGTCGGAAATTCACCAACAGCACCAGTCCATTTTACGTGGCATTTTATGTAGAGCAACTCCAATTGTCCAGCTCAAAAAGCAACAAAAAGGCACAGAGACTCCAGGCCAAGGAAGACAATACCCAGACAGACTATATGATGGTGAGAGATGATGTCAGCGTTATGGAGCCAAAAGCAATGTTCAGCAATCTCTGTGCAGTACTTCAACTGCAGTCAGCTGGGACACTTTGGACAGTGTAAGACATCAAGATGTGTGGAGGATCCCAAAACAGTCCATAAGATTAAGGTACCACACCAGCGAGGAGTCCAACAATCTTTCTTGAGTGAGGTCAAGAATCCTAGATTCTACTTTTGGAATGCTGATGTTTCTGTAAATAGTGACTTCACCTAATTTCAAATTAGACACATGAGCCGGTCTAATGGCCCTTTCAGATAAGGAATTGTGGCTGAAATACGTCTGGCCAAGAAGGACCGCCTATGGCCCTGGAGAAATCCATCTTCTAGTCAAAGACACACTCCAGCACAGTACAAGCAAATATTCGAGATCTTGCAAATCATCCAAAGCCAATTATTTTCTCTCTTAAACAGGGAGCCAGTGTTGCCTGTAACCTCCTCAAAACAAGAGAAGATGTCAAAGCAACTTCTGTCGTCAGCTACACAAAACTGCAAGTTGGCGAGGAGTCCATAAGTGAAGAGACTCTTGAGACTTCAGCTATGAATTGTCTTCACTCTTTGCAGAGCCGGTTAGTCCAAATTGCTTGCAGATCAGACCAGGAACGTACCACCATACTTCGAGTAGAAGGTTTAATGATATGTATACATGTAGATAACTAAAGGGTTAATTATAACATCTAGCTGCAACACTACCACGAGCGGGCACCACTAGATCCCACTATAAGTATCAGCTCCCAGAGGATCTTGGTCTCTTTTCAACCCAGGAGCGACTAGATAGCAGTAGTGTATGATAGATAGATCACAGCATAATTAGCACGTGTAATTTTGAATCAGTTAATACATTAATATTTAATTACTTGATTACGAGTGATAGTTCTTTAGAGTGTCGAACTCAATTATAATTAATTGTTGCTTAATAAATTAGTTTGCTTCAAGTTGAAGACTCGTGGTTTCTTCAGGATCGCACCATCCGACATTTTGGATACACAGCAACTAGTAACGATACATATTACTGAACCCAGTAATATAATAGAAGGCACATATGCAAATGATCAGCAACAGAATGATGAACTCCAACCTCAGACCCTCAGGCTTCAACAGTTGCTATTACGCAACCTGGGAACACTGTGGCAACAAAACCAGAGCATTGTGAGGTACACAGTGTGGTGATAAGAGCCAAACTGCTGGTTGAGTTCACGAAAGAGGAACATTCAAACAGAATGAGATACACCTTCAACTCACAGAAAGATCACGGCAGACCCCATGGGGAAAAAAAGCTTGAGTCCGCTCTATGAATGAGAAGAGTGAACACTCCCTTCGGAAGCAATGGGACAACTCGATGATGTCTGAGCAAAGCAAATATATTGTTGCTAAAGAAAAGTTCAACTCCAAGGTGACAAAATGTGAATCAGATGGAGATGATTAAGTTCCAGAAACACAGAAAACTATGATTTCAACTCCAAACCAACAAAGCTTGACCAAAACATCTGAGCCTGCCACTTTTCCAAATATGACCAGGTCTGAAATTATTGTCACGCCTCCAGGCCATCGATATTTATAAAGTCAGAGATTTGAGGAGGGGAGAAGGGGTAGCAAGATTGGAAAGATTTTACTCTAAGTATGTTGGAAAAAGACTTAGGGGGGATGGGTGGGGGGGGGGGGGGGATAGTATAAGGGATTTCGGGAAAACAAGGGTTAATGGGGGACTGGAGAACAGTACCGCCAATAGTGTGATGTAGAGAGACACATGGCAGTAGAAAGGGGACAGAGTGATATGGAGACATTTGAGTAGAAGCCAGCATGAGGTTAGCCCCTAGTTCAATCAATAATTTGTATAAAGGTATATAGTTATATGTGACTAGTAAGCATTATTGTTCAATCTTACACCTCTGTAATCTCTCCCTAAACTCAATGTTCTTCTAACTCTGCACCCCCTACACCCCACTCCAACCCATTTACCTCAGCATTAGTGACTGTGCCTTCAGCTATCAAAGTCCCAAGATTCGGAATTCCATCCCTAAGCCCCTCTGGCTCTCTGCCTCTCTTCAAGTCCCTTTGGTTTGGTCAGTTCTGTCATGATATTCAGGTAAACATCATGATACAAACAGACATACATACTGATGGACAGATCAACAGACCAATCAACACACACACAACACCACAGCCAATCACAGGCAAGAGCATACACAGTACAAAACAGGGAACACGACACTTCCTGGGCAGTCCAGCAGGAGACAGCTCAGGGCACAGAGCTCACAGCAAGCCACTCAGATGTCCACCATGTGCTGAGTGCCACTCCAAGATAGTATTAGGAATAGGTCCACAGATTCTAGGGTTATGATCGAACCTCAGTAATCAGTTTACCACTGTAAATAAATGTTAGTAATAATACTGAGTTGTACCATTCGCAACCGTGTTGGTTCGTCTGTGTAGCAGAGTACCCAACACATCATAGTACCAGGAGTAACTGTGGGACCTACCTACGAATCCTCCGGAATCTGCCATCCTGCGCCATGGACACCGTCAGCACGCCGCAGCCGCTACAAGTCGCTGGAAACCTCGGCGTCAATTGGAAGCTGGTCAAACAGCGCTTCCAGCTCTTCCCTGAAGCCAACGAAAAGGAGAGCGCTTCGGACACCAGAAAGATCCTCCTCTCCACGGCAGGTCAACATGCCATCCATGTCTACAACTCCCTGGTGTTCGCGGAAGGTGAGGACAACACCAAGTACAAGACGGTCCTTCTCAAACTCGACCAACACTTCAACGTCGAGGTCAACGAGAGTTTCAAGAGGTATCTCTTCCAGCAGCGCCAGCAGGGTGAGGATGAGCCCTTTCAATCCTTCCTTACGCACCACCGTATCCTCGTGCAGTCCTGCGGTTACGACACCACCTCCGATTCAATGATTCGGGCCCAGATTGTTTTTGGGGACACCTCGGGCACCCTACACCAGCAGCTCTTAAAAATTAAAGGCCTCACCCTAGCCTCCGCAATCGAAACCTGTGTCCTGCATGAAAACGCGACTAGCCGCTACTCCCAATTTTAAGCGGCCGAATCGGCGTGGCAAGGGTCCTGCGCGGCCGGATGGGTGAGGCAAGCGTCCTACGAGCCCGAACGGGTCCATGCGATCGAGTTCCTCCCGGCCCGTGGCCCGGACGAGGGCGGCCATTTTTTGTGCTTTCCGGGGCCTCCCGCGTTTGTGCGTGCCAAAAAAGACGTTGACACAGTGGGATGTGATGCACAGGCGCGCTCGACGCAAGACCGAACTGTGCATGCGCGGTGGCGCAACGAACGGCATGACATCACGATGTGCGGCAACTGCGGAGCTGCACATTTAAAGCGCCAATGTCCGGCAAGAAACCGACAATGCCTCCGCTGTGGCAAGATGGGCCACTACGCTGCCTGCTGTCGAGCAGCGCAACCTGCCAATGTTCCCCAATTCCGAAAACCTCGCAGGGACGTGCGGACCATTCAGCCTCCTTACTACGAGTCGTGCCCAGACGATATCCAGACCAGTGACACAGACGGCCGGGACGCCTTCCGTGTTGCGGTCATTGATGGGAACCGGATGTCTCCAGCCAGGACCCACCAGCCGTTGCAAGTGAACACTGTCAATCTGGGTGATGAATGGTGTGCCACCCCCACGGTCAACCGATCACCGGACTCCCTGCTAGGCGCACAGGCTTGCAAGGTTCTCCACCTCGTGCAACGAGTCCACGTTCTGTCTCCAGAAGGCACACCTGACTTCCCGGATGCAGAATTCAGGGCACAGCTCCAATCGCTCCTCGCCCACAACCAGGAGGCATTCGAGGGCATGGGCACACTGCCCTACACCTACAGAATACGGCTCAAACCGGACGCCACCCCGGTCATTCACGCGCCTCGCAGGGTCCCAGCGCCACTAAAAGACCACCTCAAGCAGCAGCTGCAGGATCTCCAGGACCAAGGGGTCCTATCCCGGGTCACGGAGCCCACGCCATGGGTCAGCTCCTTGCTGTGTGTTAAGAAGCCTCCGGCGAGCTCCGGATCTGCATTGATCGAAAAGACCTCAACAACAACATAATGAGGAACACTACCCCATACCCAAATGGGAAGAGATCACGAGCGAAATGGCCCGGGCTAAAATCTTCACAAAACTGGATGCCTCGAAGGGATTTTGGCAGATCCAACTGGATCAGTCCAGCCGAAAGCTGTGCACCTTCAACACCCTTTCGGCAGGTTCTGCTATAACAGAATGCCATTTGGCATCATCTCGGCATCCGAGGTCTTTCACAGGATCATGGAGCAGATGATGGAGGGCATCGAAGGGGTGCGCGACTACGTGGACGACGTCATCATCTGGTCCACCACACCACAGGAGCACATCAATCGTCTCCAGTGCGTCTTTGCGCGCATACGGGAAAACGGCCTGCGCCTCAACCGAGCCAAGTGTTCTTTCGGCCAAACCGAGCTGAAGTTCCTGGGGGTCACATATCCCGGTCAGGGGTCCGTCCGGATGCAGACAAGGTGAGCGCCATTACAGCCATGCCGCAGCCGGCAGACAAGAAAGCAGTGCTACTCTTCCTAGGCATGGTCAACTTCTGGGGGAAGTTCATTCCCAACCTTGCCTCCCACACGACGGCTCTGCGCCACCTAGTCAAGAAGTCCACGGAGTTCCAGTGGCTGCCCGCACACCAGAAGGAATGGGAGGAGCTCAAAATTAAGCTCACCACAGCCCCGGTATTGGCGTTTTTCAACACATCTCGTGACACTAAAATTTTGACTGATGCCAGCCAGTCCGGCATTGGGGTGGTACTCCTACAGCTGGATGACACTGCGTCATGGGCCCCGGTCGCCTATGCCTCGCGGGCCATGACCCCCCACAGAACAGCGCTAAACGTAGATCGAAAAGGAGTGCCTGGGTTTGCTGACCGTAATAGACAAGTTCCATGACTACGTGTATGGTCTCCCCCAGTTTACCGTTGAGACTGACCATCGCCCCCTGGTCAGCATCATAAATAAGGACCTGAACGAGATGACCCATCGCCTCCAGCGCATCCTACTTAAATTCAGGAGGTATGACTTCCAACTGGCCTACACCCCGGGAAAGGACCTTATCATTGCGGATGCCCTATCTAGAGCGGTGAGCACACCGCCCGATTCGGAGGGGTTCGTCTGTCAGGTCGACGCGCAGGTGGCCTTCACATCGGCAAATCTGCCAACCGACGACTCCAGTCTGGCCCGTATTCGCCGGGAGACTGCAACTGACCCCCTTCTACAACGGGCGATGCGCCACATGACGGGAGGGTGGCTCAAAGGACAGTGCCCGCAGTTCTACAATGTCCCCGACGACTTGGCCGTCATTGATGGTGTCCTCCTAAAGCTGGACCGGATTGTGATTCTGCACAGCATGCACAAGCTGGTCCTCGACCAACTACACGAAGGCCATCTGGGGGTCGAGAAGTGATGACGGAGGACCCGAGAGGCGGTATACTGGCCGGGCATCAGTGATGACATTGCCAATATGGTGCTCAACTGCCCCACCTGCCAAAGGTTTCAACCGGCGCAACCTCCTGAGACGCTT
Organism: Scyliorhinus torazame; assembly: GCF_047496885.1. Lineage (NCBI taxonomy): Eukaryota > Metazoa > Chordata > Chondrichthyes > Carcharhiniformes > Scyliorhinidae > Scyliorhinus > Scyliorhinus torazame. The sequence continues at coordinate 148,544,657 of NC_092722.1, read as the reverse complement.
CAGCCCCATGAGCTGGTGACGTCCCCCTGGGCGAAGGTGGGTGTGGACCTTTTTCACGCGCTTGGCAGGGACTATGTAATCGTCATTGATTACTTTTCAAACTATCCAGAGGTCATACGCCTGCACGATTTGACATCGTCCGCTGTCATAAGAGCCTGCAAAAACACCTTCGCTCGCCACGGCATTCCAATTACTGTCATGTCGGACAATGGGCCCTGTTTTGCCAGCCAGGAATGGTCGTCCTTTGCTGCTTCGTATGGCTTCACACACGTGACGTCCAGCCCTCTGCATCCCCAGTCCAATGGAAAGGCGGAGAAGGGCGTTCACATCGTCAAGCGGCTCCTCTGCAAGGCTGCTGCTGCCGGGTCGGACTTCTACCTCACCCTGCTGGCCTATCGCTCGGCCCCACTAGCCACTGGCCTCTCACCAGCCCAGCTGTTGGTGGGTCGGGCCCTCAGGACCACTGTGCCATCCATTCTGGTACCCACAACCATGCTCCGGTACTACACAGGATGCAACAGCAGCGCGTTCGCCAGAAGAGGGCATATGACACACAGGCAACTGATCTTCCCGCCCTGGCGCCTGGAGACGTTGTCCGCACCCACCTACCAGAAGGTGGCTGGTCATCACCTGCCGAAGTTCTCCGACGCGTGGCTCCCCGCTCGTTCCTGGTTCGCATGCCTGATGGATCCATTCGCAGGTGCAATCGCCGGGCTCTTCGCCTGCTTCCACGCTCGCTACGGGAACTTACACCGGTACCACGACCTCCTGTTGTTCCTGATGTCGACTTCGTGGAGCTTCCTGCCACCATGCCCCTTCCGTCGTCGCCCATGGCCAGGCCCATTCCTCAGCCGGTGGATCCAGACCCACCCTTGAGGCGGTCAACCCGAATTCGTTGCCCACCTACTAGACTGGACTTATGAGCCTGTTTGCGCATTGAACTCATAATACCAGTGTGTTAATATGTTTCTGTTCTTCCTTGTCGTTACAGGAGTTTGTTTTGTCGTTCAACATTTCCCCATTCTTTGTTTATGGTACAAACTCGTTGTTATGTCGCACCCGACATCGACCCTTGTATATAGTTTAGCCCCATGTACATGTTATAGATATTGCACACACACACATTCAGCTGCACTCAGTACACATCTCTATTTATAACCACATAGGCACATGTTCTTGTAAAAAAGGGGGATGTCATGATATTCAGGTAAACATCATGGTACAAACATACATACATACTGATGGACAGATCAACGGACCAATCAACACACACACAACACCACAGCCAATCACAGGTAAGAGCATACACAGTACAAAACAGGGAACACGACACTTCCTGGGCAGTCCAGCAGGAGACAACTCAGGGCACAGAGCTCACCGCAAGCCACTCAGACATCCACCATGTGCTGAGTGCCACTCCAAGATAGTATTAGGAATAGGTCCACAGATTCTAGGGTTATGATCGAACCTCAGTAACCAGTTTACCACTGTAAATAAATGTTAGTAATAAAACTGAGTTGTACCATTCGTAACCGTGTTGGTTCGTCTGTGTAGCAGAGTACCCAACACATCAAGTTCCCTTTGTATCTCTCTGTTTTTCTCGAAATTACACCTCTGTGAGGTGCCTCGGAATGCTTTTTTCACGTTAAAAGTGCTATGCAAAGGCAAATAGTTCAGAAGCGCTGCGTTCTGATTGGGAATATCAAAGATCCTAGAAATTAAAAAGATATTTACGTTTAGACCCAAGGGAACTGCTAATAAAATAGAAACATTTCCATCCTCCAGCGGTCAAAATTATTGATTCCCAAGGAGATCAGACTTAAATCCTGGCAGAAATTGATTTTGCTCCAAATTGTTTTGCCACCTGGGTAAAACTCAGGCTTACTGCGCTCTCTGGTGCTGAATATTATGGCATCAATGAGCTGATAAAAATCCAACTTTTGTGTTTAAAAGTTAAAACGTTGTCAGATTTTGACCTGGTATTTGTTGCAAATCTGCAATTCAATACCACCATCTACTGGTGTATTTAGGTAGAGCAACACACTGTTACAAATGGCAAACTAAAATCAGTCTGATTGCAAAATGCAGGATCACCTCATTTCAAATTAAACATAGCGAAGCTTCAAAGACATTTCACGTGTTCAGCTGTCTCCCCTTCACAAACCCAGTTTGGTCCTCGTGGACCACCCCCGGGACACATTCCTCTATTCTCATTGCCATTACCTTGGCCAGGATCTTGGCATCTACATTTAGGAGGGAAATAGGTCTACAGGACCCGCATTGTAGCGGGTCCTTTTCCTTCTTTAAGAGAAGCGATATCGTTGCTTCAGACATAGTCGGGTGCAGTTGTCCCCTTTCCTTTGCCTCATTAAAGGTCCTCGTCAATACCGGGGCGAGCAAGTCCACATATTTTCTATAGAATTCGACTGGGAATCCATCCGGTCCCGGGGCCTTTCCCGCCTGCATGCTCCTAATTCCTTTCACCACTTCTTCTACCTCGATCTGTGCTCCCAGTCCCACCCTTTCCTGCTCCTCCACCTTGGGAAAATCCAGCCGATCCAAGAAGCCCATCATTCTCTCCCTCCCATCCGGGGGTTGAGCTTCATATAATTTTTTATAAAATGTCTTGAACACTCCATTCACTCTCTCCGCTCCCCGCTCCATCTCTCCTTCCTCATCCCTCACTCCCCCTATTTCCCTCGCTGCTCCCCTTTTCCTCAATTGGTGTGCCAGCAACCTGCTCGCCTTCTCCCCATATTCGTACTGTACACCCTGTGCCTTCCTCCATTGTGCCTCTGCAGTGCCCGTAGTCAGCAAGTCAAATTCTACATGTAGCCTTTGCCTTTCCCTGTACAGTCCCTCCTCCGGTGCTTCCGCATATTGTCTGTCCACCCTCAAAAGTTCTTGCAGCAACCGCTCCCGTTCCTTACTCTCCTGCTTCCCTTTATGTGCCCTTATTGATATCAGCTCCCCTCTAACCACCGCCTTCAACGCCTCCCAGACCACTCCCACCTGGACCTCCCCATTATCATTGAGTTCCAAGTACTTTTCAATGCACCCCCTCACCCTTAGACACACCCCCTCATCTGCCATTAGTCCCATGTCCATTCTCCAGGGTGGGCGCCCTCCTGTTTCCTCCCCTATCTCCAAGTCCACCCAGTGTGGAGCGTGATCCGAAATGGCTATAGCCGTATACTCCGTTCCCCTCACCTTCGGGATCAACGCCCTTCCCAGCACAAAAAAGTCTATTCGCGAGTAGACTTTATGGACATAGGAGAAAAACGAGAACTCCTTACTCCTAGGTCTGCTAAATCTCCACGGGTCTACACCTCCCATCTGCTCCATAAAATCTTTAAGTACCTTCGCTGCTGCCGGCCTCCTTCCAGTCCTGGACTTCGACCTATCCAGCCCTGGTTCCAACACCGTATTAAAATCTCCCCCCATTATCAGCTTTCCCATCTCTAGGTCCGGAATGCGTCCTAGCATCCGCCTCATAAAATTGGCATCATCCCAGTTCGGGGCATATACGTTTACCAAAACCACCGTCTCCCCCTGTAGTTTGCCACTCACCATCACGTATCTGCCCCCGTTATCTGCCACTATAGTCTTTGCCTCGAACATTACCCGCTTCCCCACTAATATAGCCACCCCCCTGTTTTTCGCATCTAGCCCCGAATGGAACACCTGCCCCACCCATCCTTTGCGTAGCCTAACCTGGTCTATCAGTTTCAGGTGCGTTTCCTGTAACATAACCACATCTGCCTTAAGTTTCTTAAGGTGTGCGAGTACCCGTGCCCTCTTTATCGGCCCGTTCAGCCCTCTCACGTTCCACGTGATCAGCCGGGTTGGGGGGCTTCTTACCCTCCCCCTTGTCGATTAGCCATCCCCTTTTTCCAGCTCCTCACCCGGTTCCCACGCAGCTGTATCTCCCCAGGCGGTGCCCCCCCGCCCTTCCCCTCCCATACCAGCTCCCCCCTCTCCCCAGCAGCAGCAACCCAGTAATTCCCCCCTCCCACCCCCCCCGCTAGATCCCCCGCTAGCGTAATTACTCCCCCCATGTTGCTCCCAGAAGTCAGCAAACTCTGGCCGACCTCGGCTTCCCCCCGTGACCTCGGCTCGCACCGTGCGACGCCCCCTCCTTCCTGCTTCTCTATTCCCGCCATGATTATCATAGCGCGGGAACCAAGCCCGCGCTTCTCCCTTGGCCCCGCCCCCAATGGCCAACGCCCCATCTCCTCCACCTCCCCTCCTCCCCCCATCACCACCTGTGGAAGAGAGAAAAGTTACCACATCGCAGGATTAGTACATAAAACTCCTCTTTCCACCCTTTTTTAACCCCCCTCTTCGCCCCCCACATTCGCCCCACCACTTTGTTCAAACGTTCTTTTTAATAACCCGCTCATTCCAGTTTTTCTTCCACAATTAAAGTCCACGCTTCATCCGCCGTCTCAAAGTAGTGGTGCCTCCCTCGATATGTGACCCACAGTCTTGCCGGTTGCAGCATTCCAAATTTTATCTTCTTTTTATGAAGCACCACCTTGGCCCGATTAAAGCTCGCCCTCCTTCTCGCCACCTCCGCACTCCAGTCTTGATAAACGGGGATCACCGCGTTCTCCCATTTACTGCTCCGAGTTTTCTTTGCCCATCTAAGGACCATTTCTCTATCCTTAAAATGGAGGATTCTCACCACTATGGCTCTGGGAATTTCTCCTGCTCTCGGTCCTCGCGCCATCACTCAGTATGCTCCCTCCACCTCCAACGGACCCGCCGGGGCCTCCGCTCCCATTAACGAGTGCAGCATCGTGCTCACATATGCCCCGACGTCCGCTCCCTCCGCACCTTCAGGAAGACCAAGAATCCTCAGGTTGTTCCTCCTTGCGTTGTTCTCCAGTGCCTCCAACCTTTCCACACATCGTTTCTGATGTGCCTCATGCGTCGCCGTCTTCACCACCAGGCCCTGTATGTCGTCCTCATTCTCAGCTGCCTTTGCCTTCACGACCCGAAGCTCCCGCTCCTGGGTCTTTTGTTCCTCCTTTAGCCCTTCGATCGCCTGTAGTATCGGGGCCAACAGCTCTTTCTTCATTTCCTTTTTGAGCTCTTCCACACAGCATTTCAAGAACTCTTGTTGTTCAGGGCCCCATGTTAAACTGCCACCTTCCGACGCCATCTTGGTTTTTGCTTGCCTTCCTTGCCGCTGTTCCAAAGGATCCACTGCAATCCGGCCACTTTCTCCTCCTTTTTTCATCCGTATCCAGGGGGGATTCCCTTCTGGTTTACCGCAGTGTTTTTAGCCGTCAAAATTGCCGTTGGGGCTCCTATCAAGAGCCCAAAAGTCCGTTTCACCGGGAGCTGCCGAAACGTGCGACTCAGCTGGTCATCGCCGCACCCGGAAGTCTCAAAGACATTTCACAAAACTCAACTTGACCTTTAGACTTTCTAATGTTTATCCCAGTTTAATGTTGCCTTTGCAATATGTTTAATTTTGAAAAGTTTAAGTACACTCAGCTGTTTGCTCAGCTGTCAGGATGTGAGTCAAGCTCTCCAATTCAATTTGCACTGTGTTAGTTAATCCCAGCTGGGGGTGACAGCAGATGTTCCACATGTTCCCTTTGCAGTTCCTTATTATTATCTGGCAATTTCTGATGAGAGTGCATTGCGGATCGGAGGTGGAGGAGAGAGGATCAAATAGTGCAATGAGTGGCTTTGATCAAATAAGCTATTGTCTCTCGGTTTGTTCCTGAAAATTGCCACTTGGGCAAGTTACTGCAGGTTGCCTTACACTCTGAAATCTACATAATGTCCCCACAAAGCCCACCTGCCACTGAAACATTCATCTATCACTTTGCCACTAACGGATGAGGATATTCTAATGCTTTCCTGACCAGCCTCTCCTGCTCTATCCTACATAATCGCCAACTCATCCAAAAATCTGCTTGTATCCTCTCCTGCAACAAGACACATCCATCCATCAACCTGTTCTTGTTGGCTTACACTTGATCCCAGTCCCCCAGTTTAATAATTTCCGCCTAGTGGTTATATTCCTTCATGCTTTTGCTCCTCGCTCTGCAAACTCCTCCGCCCATCTAACTATTTGATCAACAGTTTGGTTGACCCTCCTATTATCTTCTCTGGCACAGCACCTCTACAATTTCACAGGACTAACAGCATGGTTAGCATCCATCCAGTGCTAACCGTGCTGTTGGCTGGCTGGATGCCCAAGCAGGGAGCCACTATTGTGAGGGGCTAGCACCAGTTAGAGCCTGCACACTGCTCTTAAAAGTGAGATACGGTTAGACTAGGTGTGAGAAGCTCTGCGGGCAGCAGATGCTGACCTGGGATCGATGGAAGAATGACACAACATGCAATAGAACAGACTCCAACAGCACTGTGCTGGAGGCCTTGGTGCATAAGATGCAAAGAGGAAATAAAAAATAAATTTAAGGGGTGCAAGAGACCTTCTAGACACAGATTCAGAAAGCAGTGGGAGCAAATAGCCACAGAGATCAATGCCAGGGGTTAAACCTCAGGATCTAGATGCTGTGCCGTAAGTTCAATGACCTTGCATGAATGGTCAAGGTCACAGAAAGTATCTCCAAATGTCGTCTCCCATCAAATGCACCGGCAGCTTCAGAATTCCATTCTCCATGGCCCCATCACTCACCTTCCAACAGTCTTTATCAACCTGACATTGATATGCTATTCCATAACCTCACACACTTAGCTCTACTAGAAGCCTCAATACCTACATCTCACATCTAAAACGCACTGCCAGCTATTCAACTGTGACAGCCAGAGCAGCTAAATAGATTGCACAACACACGCTGACACACTTTCCTCTCTCTTGCAGGACAAAGTGGTGCACAGCTAGAGGCAGCAGCACCTAACCAGAGAGGGAAAGGCACATCAGAATATCCTGACCAGCAGCTTGTCCCACTCTGTATCACCTCTGTTCATTCTCCCCGTCATGCTATAGTCCAAGAGCAATATAATCCACTGCAAATCAAGAAAAAGTTCCTCAGCGTGCGCTACACCACTCCCCATACACTTCAACAACTTTACAAAACTCCAGCAAATCTCCACTTAAGAATCTCAGTAACAGCCAGCAAAACTCAACAAGCAGACAAACTGTAGGTAGTAATTATGGTGGGCAGGTACTTCCTGCTGCTGAACGTGTGTTCAGCTGTATGTTCAAGAGATGGCATTAGCTGAAGCATTGAGCTCCAAATAGGCAACATTGATATTAAATCAGCATTTAAAGTCACAATCTCCCTACTTTACATTATCTGGCAGATGCTCCTCAAACAGGTGCTAATACCCTCATCACATGGTATCTGATGCCACTCTTATCAGAGGTGGGGTGGCATGGATGCCATTCTAGAGCACAAATTGGCCTCTTTAATTTACCGACACGGACAACTGTGCTGAAAACTTTAAAGGGACTGCACACTTAAATAAACCACCCATGCACTCCAAACCAAAATTAGGCAGCACGACCAAAAGCAAACCAGCGCCAAGGAGCTAGGGATCAGAATACGGAGAAGCATTGGGTTGAAGGCAGATGTTCATTGTCAGGTACATTAGGGTTAGGGTAGTTTATATTTTTAATTTAAAAACACAAAAGGAAGGTGGGGCGGGATTTTCCGACCCTGCGCCGGGTCGGAGAATCGCTGGGGGTGGGGGGGGCGCGATCGTCGCCGCTCTGACGCGGGTCCGACGATTCTCCAATGACCAGAGAATTGGCGCCATTGACGTCTGCGCGGTCGGCGCGGCGCTGGTCGGGGGCTGCTCAATGCAGCCCCCCACGGCGACTCTCATATGGCCCTACCTGGCGGGACCTCACCATTCATGTTGCAGGGGATGGCCTGGTGGTGGGAGGGGGATCCGACCTTGGGGGGGGGGCCTCCACGGTGGTCTGGCCCGTGAACGGGGTCTACCGATCGGTGGGCGGGCTTATCTTGGTGGGGGCCTATGTTCCCCCACGCCGGGCCCCTGTAGCTCTCTGCCATGTTGTATCGGGGCCATCGCGGAGAAGGCAACCCATGCGCGTGCGCGAATTCGCACCGGCTGTAGCACGCATGCGCGAACACGCGCCGGCCATAGCGCACATGTGTGGACTCGCGGCGCCGGTTCTGATGCCCGGATCGGCAGCTGGAGCTGCGTGAGGCTCTCCAGTGCCGTGCTGGCACCCTGTGCGGCAGAGGATCACTGATCCCAGGGGCCAGGTGACGCTGGCGTAAGACGCTCCGGCATTTACGATGGCATCAATATTTTGCCCCAGGATCAGAGAATCACGCCCGTGATGTTTCAAAATACAGTGGGTGCAATTCTCCCCAAAAATGACTATGGGCGGGATTCTCCGGCCGTAGTCGCCCGGCGCCCGCTGGATCCCGCCCAAGGTCAATGGAGTTTTCGACTTCTCGCCCGTGGCGGCCTTGCGACGGGCAGAAGAATCCAGCCCAAAGTGTTATCTCCAGCAGGAAAAGCGTTGCAATTTCCCCCCCCTGGGTCGGTCGGTGTGATCCAGGTCACAATCCACCGACACTTAGTGCAAAGAATGATCCCCCACGTGAATCACGGCAAGCCAAAGTCCCCAGGCATCTGATTTGCCTGACTTAGGGCTCAGCTGTTCACTGCTAACAAGGCCTGCATTTAAACGGTCCTTCAGCACTCATTCCCAGTCCATCCAGGAGGATGGGAGCATGGAGACCTGCTCTTCGCTTCCTGGAGGGAGACCTAAAGTGGTTTCTAGATGCTGGAGAGGAGA